>NW_013952410.1:3156573-3160501 GCF_001266775.1 Austrofundulus limnaeus | reverse complement strand
GGTGGGGGTCATGTGCTGCTGAGGCGATTTGTAAACATCATGCAGAGAAGACATCTTAAATCACTCTGACACGCAGGACCTAACAAATTTGCAGTTTGGAAAGTGAGCAACTAGGCCAGCCAAAGCCTTTTCAGACTTAGAGCTTTGAGTTCCATCAACTCAACCCTTCTTTGCCCTCTTTTTCAACCACCACTTCACTTCTTGTCCTCCTCCTGCAGCTTTCTTCAAAGCTCTTGACACCATTCTTTTTTTTTTTTAATCCAACCTCCCATTTTGTATCATCTTTGCAGTGCCTTGCAGTCATCATTACCGTTGTGTTGCAGACCTGCCCTTCACGGAGACACTTACGAGCCTGTGTAGGTGGTTCTTTGTCTTCACAACTTGCTCAARTCTGACTTTTTTTTTCTACTTTCTGACTCTCTTTCTTAGGAGCACACTAAACCACCACCTACAGAAAGCTTCTACACTTTATCTGGTCAGACATGATGACCGTGTCAACCCACGCTGGCTGCTCAGATGCTATTGTGATCGGTTAAAAGAAATCATTCAGTATTTCTAGGAACATTATAGTTAAAGCAAAAGATGTTTTGTAGCAGACTAATTTAAAGCAAACAAAAGGCCTAGCATTTCTTAAAGGCGTGCTTATCATCCCATTGTCTTCCATGCCTGTTTTAGACTAAGATTATCTGACACTTAAAAAAAACATTTTGGTCAAACCTTAACGTTCATCATGTATTTTTTTGAGTATGTGTTGTGAATGACTCAGCTACTAGCACAACACATTTTAGCTCAATATCTATAAAGTCAGCATAGTTATAACCCACTTTTCAGCTGTTTACCAGTTGTAGATGCATGCACAATCCTTACCTTTGCTCAAATCTGTTCAGTGATCATGAAATATTTTTGCTAAAACACATAACTGATTCCAACATGTAATTGTAAAATTTTAAACAAGTTTTATGCTATTAGTTAGTACTCAGAGTACAAACTGGGGAACTGTCTCAGCTACTACCACACTAAATGTACGGTAAMTCAATATTTAAAAAACTTAGAGCAATTTTTGTGTTTGCCAGTATTGCTTTGGTTTAGCAGTCATTTAMAATCAGATTAACTTCAAACATTAATCAACTGCAAATGTTCGTCTAATGATTAGATTCTGGAAGTTTCATTGGAATCCATTCAATGTTTCATGAGATATTTTGACTATGGTAGAAATACACACACACACACACACACACACACACACACACACACACACACACACACACACACACACACACACACACCTAGACACGGGCAAAAACATCACTGCTCTGGCGGTGGGTGATGAAAAAAGCGTGGAAGAAAAATTACACACAAATCTGTACAAAGAATGTTTAAAAACGAGATTTAATCCAAACTACTGGTAATGTGAGCGAATGTTCTTCAAATAAAAAGAAAAAAAATACTGACTGTGGCTTTGAGTGCGTTGATGCTGTGAGAGCGAGGGAAGCCCATTGACGTGAGGATGGCGACGCTCTCCTCTGGGGGCGCGTTTCCCAGTGAAGTGGCCCCCAATGTGCTGTCACTTGTGGGGGGAGCAGAGTCCATCATGGAGGGCAGAGTGAGTGGTTCTGCAAAGTCTGAGGAGAAAGAAGTAAACTCAAAATGTTACTTTTTTTTAAACCTAACTACTAAGTAATTATTTTATCTTTAAAAGGGGCAATATYATGTGTTTCTCAGGCATATATTTAATTSTATACCATAAKAAAGTAACTATGTCACCTTCAGCTGTTATTAAAATRCTGTTTATWTGTTTAAATAGAAAATAAACTTGACTTCTCATTAWATCTGTTTCTAAACASCTTAAAATTGGCCTCTGTCTCTTTAAGAACCTCCTTCCGCTTCTGTCCCACCCATTTCAGCACGGGGCTGGGTGGGTGTGCTCTGTGATGARGAAGCTCAGCTTGGAGACACAGCCCAGAGGAGGAGCTGGTCCCAAAAGGYGGTTCTAGTCCCAACCAGTCATTTTTGCTGCCCTGCCTGCTGCCTCAGGACACWACMGGATTTCTCAAACATGCATGAATGAGTCAAATCAAGACTTTGGGCATGTTTTTGATGAGAAGATAACATTATAACATGATATAAAACTCAAGAAAGTTGATTTTACATAATATTGCCCCTTTAACTAGAGAACAAATTAAGCAAAAGCTAATTAGTATTATCTTATGTGGTTAAGCGTTGATTGACAAATCTGGTATTTTTAGCATCATCACCAAGATTGCCTTTTTTTTAATGGCAACATAAATCAGTCAAAGATATTGTTACACTTTGGTTGATGTGTTAGYGTTGCTTRAAAACAATTTGCTAAATGYTGCTGAAGAACTAAAAGCACTTATTTAATAATGATTTGCTCTAATTACTGCTTTTTCTCCGCTTTAAAAGCTTTGTGTTTAATTTGTTATGTATGACGGGGGAGGAAAAAAACTTTAAGACTGTGRGTTTCAGTGATTTAGATTGAGACATTTAGAGTTTGTTATGGATTACATTATATTTTAAGTAGCAATTTGAAACAGGGCAGTTTTATGCTGACATTTCCTGAGAGGGTTTCGCAGATATTTCTGCGTAACCAGRGCACAGTAGCAGTCTGAGTGTGTGTAACAAACCATCTGCTCCACAAGGTCAACATTATGAATGCATCTGATGCCTTTTAATTCCCAGCTTTTATTACAGGATGTGGAAAATCTGTTCACAATTAATCTCTATGTTGTTGTTGTTAAAGAATCATTTGTGCTGTCCCTCAAACTGTTTTTTTTTTTGTGCGTGTGTTCAAATGAAGTTGTTAAAACAAAAATTTTAATACGGTCTCCACTCTCACAGCACAATAGCATTTTTTGTCTTTGGAATCAAAGCAGATTGGGTAAACAAAAATTTAAGAAATATTCACAATTTCATTTTTTCTGTAAAAATGAGATGAGATGACAATAACAACAATGAGATGTTTAACTTCTCAAATAGAGTTTTTAGGTGGAATTTAACCAATTTTTAAACCGGTAAAGAAAATATTACCATTTGTCTATGTGATGACCCTGAAAATCAAATATCTTATTGATATTTGCATTTAACAGAAGAGCCTCACAATTTTACTGTGTCAATGGTTTGATTACATTTAAGCTGCTCACTTGTCTATCTCAACCAGCTTTTAAAAAAGTTAATAGTCTAAATTGAAACATTAACAGTTTACTTGAAATGACTGGAAAGCAAAATGAAGGAAGCTGCCTAAGAAGAAAACAAACATCTGAACTAATGAGCCTGAATGCTACCRTTCTGTAGATGCATTAAACCCGTTTAAAAACCAACCAGCAGGTGGCTGCTCTAATTTCCATCTACTGCAGAAGCTCTTTACAGCAAGTCAGGGAAATAAAAGTGACATGAGTCAGCACCTCCAGGGAACAGCTCCACAGCTGAGCAGCTCTATGAGACTGAGTCAGCTCCTGCAGAGGTGCTGGTGATGATCACTTACTGTACTTACACACATGCTCAGTCCACAAAGGGAAWTCAAACCAGACAACCTCCTATATAAAATTCTAGAGGACCATTAAATGTGACGTGACTCATTTTAAAATTACCTTTGAGTCTAAAAAGTGTCCCCAACAAATAAACTGTCCTCTTTGTGTTATATATTGTGTAGCACACGCCCTGCTCACCTCTGGATGTCGGGAAAATTGACTAATAAACGTTTTATGAATTTCTACTTTAAGTTCCATCTTCCCTTAAACTTTCATTTACTCTATTTTAGTTCTGTATGAAATACAGTAAGTAATTTAAACATAAAAATCGTAGTTTTGTTCAAATTTAGACTTGAACATATTTTCACCTGCTCCCAAAGCCAAGAGCTAATAACGGTTTTGCCCGTGTCTCTCTGTGTAGATGTATGCGCAACAAATGT
>NW_013952410.1:3154138-3155565 GCF_001266775.1 Austrofundulus limnaeus | reverse complement strand
GTTTCATTCTTTGATTTCCATTTTCTGTGTACTGTTCTGTTTTAAATTACTATTTATTTTGGAATTTTAAAAATGTAAAAATAAAATAAAAAAATAGACACCATTTCATCTATCAAATGATTTAGTTCAATTTTGTTCAACTCCAACTGTTTCATGAAGCTTTTCAGAAACTCTGGTGTGTAAAAACCAGATGTCCTAATGCAACATGTTCATTCAGGGCTCGAGATTCAAACATCTCCCCGGTCCCTCAGCTTTGTGTGCCGATTCATTCCTTACCAGGCTCCTCCATGTGGGCTATGATCCAGTTGAATGCCATCTCCGGGCCCATGTTGCCGGTGTAATACACCGCCTTTCTGCAGGCCTCCAGTGGAAAGCCCATCTCTGCCAGCTGCATAACTGCTGCCTCATCGATCTCCGGAGCTGCGGACGACAAACTAGAATCAACACCTAAACACGCACCCACCGATTCAGCAGTACCAGCAACACTCTTTCTTTGGGACTCATTAAACACAAAAACCTGAAGAGAACCAGCCCCAGGGAAACCTTTTTTTTCCATTGAGGTAAAGATCTACGTATCAAGGAGAGAAATGAGCTTGATTTATATATATACATATACATATACATATACACAGTATATATACTGTATGCATATAAGACAGAACTACATTCAAAAGTTAAGTTCGCCTGGAAGTACAGAGCACCTGCCGCACCTGCTCTGCTAGTGGAAGGTTCAGCTCAGCAGCATTCATCACTGCTGTYTGCAGCCCAAAATACATTTTCCAAGGTAATAACTTACATGCGTCCTACACGTTTGTTCAAACAGTATGACTCAGAARAGGAATGAAATACTCACAGTCTGTTGAGCTCATGGAGTTATCTGAAAAAGGAGAGGAAATATTGTTAAAAGTGATGCAGCACAGTCAGATCAATAATTACTTGTTTTATTTTATTTGTACAACTGCATCTCCTGAAGGAGACTGTAAATCTTTTTTTTTATTTTTTTTTGTAGGATGTTCCATAAATGCCTCGCATCCAAGAAGTGAGGAATCCGACTTCTTTAAAAAGAGGACAGCAGAAATGTGACTGAGCAAAGTGCGTGTTTGAGTGTTTCATTGCTAAAAATAAAAACAAACAAAAAAAACACATTCAATTCAATTCAGTTCAGTTTATTTATACAGCGCCAAGTCACAACATACGTTGTCTCAGGGCACTGTACATAAAAAAGAACAATCTAAAGAAGATATAAAACCTAAAGATGAACCAATGCTTATGGTTTTTGAGGCAGTTGAAAAATAGTATACAGTATTACCTTTAAAGTTGTTTTAAAAGCATTTTTTTGCAATATATGGAGATGTTTGGGGTTGTGTATATTTGTGCGTACATGTGTATGTGCATATACTGTACAATGCATGTAGATGTACATTTAC
>NW_013952410.1:3150420-3152980 GCF_001266775.1 Austrofundulus limnaeus | reverse complement strand
AATAAATAAAACACACATTACAACCCAGGATTTTTTTTATTGAAACCTCAGAAACTAAATTCTATTTCTTTCAAGAGCTGGAGTGGCAGAAAATATAGCGCATCCTGCTCAAACTTGAAATATTAAGGCTCATTCAAACTAAACAGTTTAAATTTCCTTTTCTGTCAAAGCTGTCTAATTTTACATGGYTTGACTAAAGAAAATAAATAAATAAATAAAAACTTCTCCAACAAGATGGTATTTGTCTGCTTCCAAATATGTACCTCTAAAAGCATCAAGTTACCACACTGTTGGACTCGATGGAGGGACCAAAACATGTTTAAGTTCCGCCAAACAAAAAGCGCAAACGCTGCAGGAAAACAGTGCCCTTTAACAATTACAGAACTGTGACATTAAAAACCAATAGCCAAAAACGCCCAGAGTAATTAGAAGTGCCATTTTACATTTTCTTTACAAGAGTTCACGCTTGACCACTGGTGCTGCTGCAGATCACAGCTGGTGATTCATGGGAGATTAAATATGTGCTCATTTTGAATTATGATATTTAATACCAACAGCCTATTTCAGAAAAGCATAAACAGCAGCAAAAGAATAAATAAAATGTAAGGAAATTTGTGTTTGTTGGATTATTTCTTTATTGTAACAATGCTTCTTGGCAATAAATCTTATCGTTCAGAAGCTTGCTAAATTATCTTTTAAATGGTGCCACATTTGTWAGGAACATGCATTTGTGGGATGAGCAATAGAGCTGAGTGTGTGGGTTGTGCACATGAAAAAAATGTGACAAATCCTCTCTGTCATTATTCTGTCAAGACTATTAAAACAATGAAACTGCATCATGATGCTCATGAGCTGACAAATGTGTACACACAAAGATATGTTTTCTCCCTTAAATCAGACCTGATGGCAGTCAGTGTCATACCTCTGATGTCTTCRGGCAACACAATAGGAGGCATGAGATCAGGCAGCTCCTCTTCACCTGCCTGCAGCCCTGTGGCTCGGAGACGGCTTAAATCCAGAAAGTCTGGAACATCGATGGCCAAGTCTGCACAACAGATACAGACCGGTGTGAACAGAAGGATGTGAAGCAAAACGTTATCTCTACCTGTAGTTAGATGGTGCCCTCTGCTGGGCATTTTCAGTGCTAAGAACTTGTAAAACARTGGCGAAACCCAATAAACACACTATGGCAAGTTACCGAGTTTCTTTGGAACCCAGTCAACACCAAACGTGAATTTCTTTATCTGCACAATCAGATACTCTGGGAACGAGGCAAAACGGCACGTTCTGTGGAGAAAAATCAGTGAGAGACAGCCTTTTGTTAAAAAAGGTTCATCAAAGCACCAAAGGTGAGGCAAGTAGAGAAAACACAACAGGTGCTTACTTGACTCCAGCTGACTTGGCCTGCAGCGCTGAGCTCCAGAAGTCTGGGACATTTTCTGGTTCTGTGAAAGCCTGCAGACATGCAGTGAAAGGGATGCGTGCTCGCACCGGTTCTGGGAGAGCCCGCATGTTCTCCTCAGCTTCTTTTCTCTTGACTTCATAAGCCAGCAGCTCCTCTGGATGATAGAATAAACAAGTTCAACATCAAAATGTGAACACAATGATGTGATTGTGATGCTGTATTTCTGAGTGTTTYATGTGCTGCAGAATAGGAACCTGCTGTAAAACAGCAATTATGCTGAGTCAGGCTTGATTTTTAGTAATCTTTTCCTGTTAAATCAAAAAAAAGTGTCAAAGTAAAGCATTTATTGTAAACCATTAAAAAGGTAATTCTCCAGCTCACATATGTAACAGACCTAACAGATCATTTTAAGTAAATTTGGCTCTTCGTAAAATTAAACATCTCTCAGCCTTCTGACATTTTTCAGACCAGAACCTGATGAGCCTGTAGCAGCACAGTGTAAGTGTGTGTGTGTGTGTGTGCGTGAGACACAGTGCCTGGACTCCTGTACCTCGATTGGTGGCTGCCTCGATGGGAGCTGGCAGCTGGATGCAGTAGTCAACCCTCTGAGTGTAACGAACCCGACGTGTCTGACAGCACTGAACTCTCTCCTCCACCAGGAAGCGGAAAACATCGCTTGGATTCTCCGAGCCGGCACTGTTCCTCTGCAGAAACAACACGCAAGAGTTACACAACACTGCAATTAAAATCAAAACAAATACGCAATTTCAGAAAAAAAATAAATGAGATGATGTCGAGTTATTTTGATGCTGGGCTCTGGTGGAGGCCTCAACAATCGCCTGGATCAAAGACTACCTGACAAACAGACAGTTTGTGAGACTGAAGGACTGTGTGTCTAACCAGGTGGTCACACAGGAGCACCTCAGGGAACTGTACTCTCACCATTCCTGTTCACACTGTACACTTCAGACTTCCAGCACAAGTCAGACTGCTGTCATCCACAGAAATGCTCAGATGACTGCAGTTGTTGGGTGTATCGGAGATGGACAGGAAGCTGAGGACAGAGGACCGCTTTGTGGCATGGTGTGGGAACAATCATCTCATCTTGAATGTGAACAAAACAAAGATGATTGTAGATTTCAGGAGAAACAGTGC
>NW_013952410.1:3140669-3143537 GCF_001266775.1 Austrofundulus limnaeus | reverse complement strand
AGGAGCGCTCCATTTCTGGGATGGGRTTAAAGTCTCCTAACCCAATTTATTCATCACCAATTTTTAGCAAGCAGAGAAMGTTGATGCAAAATAATAAAAGAACGATGATGACACTTTTCTCAAAGCGAAGTGTATGAGCGCATGTTCACACTAAGCGAAGATGATGAAGCTACAGCTTCACTCACCTCCACCAGGTTGATGAGGTGCAGGAGGAACTCGTGGGCATCTTGTTGTCTGTTGGAGGAAAACTCTGGGTGTCCCCTGCTAACCAGGGCTTTGAACATTCGAGGAGAGATGCCCCTCTGCTGGTGCTAGAAGAAAGAAAAGATTTTTTAAAATGTGGATAARCACTAAAGTACAGCACTGTTTTAGTAATGAACAGCTGGTTTCTCTAACAAAGTAAATCTGGTGAAAATAAAGCAAGTTTGAAGTAGCTGMCATTTGATTCTTAGATTTATTTAGAGATCAAATAAAATGTTAATCTGTTTCTTCATACTATTATGGACAGACCCCTGTTAAAACATAAAAAAGTCCACTGGCAGAATAGGTTTTAAGTTTGAATTGTTGAATAAATACAATAAATATAAACTAGTGGCATCTTTTTGTCACACCATAAGAATCAATCGGCTGATATTTCATACAGTCCACAGTGGAGGAAATCAAGTATTTTTATAAGATTAGGTAAAAGTAACCTATCTTCGCCCCCCCACAGCTGACAATACATGTCCAAACTTGACTCCACCATTGCATATAGGAAGTTAAGGATCATAGCTTTTGTCCAATCAAATTCTGAGTTATTTGGCTTCAAAACTTAGACTGAGACTAACTTACTGAGTTTTTAGTTTCAMAATCAATAAAATGTTAGTGTAACACACAAAAAAATTAATTAATTTATCTGTCCGAGACTTTCACAAACAAAGTGGAAAATTAAAATGACAAGAAAAGCACAGTATTCAAGATGTGTCTGAAGATGTCAGGTGAAATCATTTTAGATGCATATTTGAAGCCAATCTACAGTAATTATTTGAAGGTTGACTTTTTTTTGTATTAAAAACACTTTTCTTTTATTGGTCGGATGAAATATGCTAATTTTTTGAGATAGGGATTTTTCATTTTTCTTTACTTTTTTGCCAAAATCATCAATATTAAAACAATAAAAGGCTTGAACTACTTCAGTTGGTGTGCAATGAATCTAAAATATATAAAAGTTTAATGTTTATCAGTACATTACAGAAAATAATGAACTTGATCACAATATGCAAGTTTTTTGAGAAGGACCTGTATATCCACAATACAGACCAAACCCACTCATCACATCTCAACATCAACCAGCTTCTGTCAGTTATGTATCCAGTGTGAGAGCTGGACATACCCCGTTTAATACTTTGTGTTCTTCTTTCATCACCTGTTCAATAAGCTCAGATTTCATGGGTGGTTTGGAGTACTGGCCTGAGAGCAGCCCGTGTCCCAGTTTAGCCCTGTCGGACAAAAACACGGACACAAACATGAAGCAAAATCAGTCGTCGTTTATTCTTGAGAGACTTAATTTTCTGACTGGAACACCCTGAAGAAACAGAACAACAAATCTTCACACATCACACACCTTTCAACTTAGGACAGGACACAATTACCGGCTGCACAAATGAAGTTTTATTTGACAGCAGTCAATGAAATAAATGTGTTTGTATTCGCATCAGCAGTGAGAAGCCAGAACACAACAGCAGCAAACTGAATAGATGTGCCCAAACCTTTATTCCATACCATAAAATAATAAGGACATTTATGTTGGGTAGATTATTTCTTTTTTTGTAACAATGCTTCTTAGCAGTAAATCTTCTACCATTGAAAAGTCTGTTGATTTCCCTGATGCCACATTTGTAAGGAACATGCATTAGTGGGATGAGCAGTAGAGCTGAGTATGTGGGTTGCACACATGGAAAATTTGTGAACTCTTCTCTGCCAAACAACTTATTCTGCTGTTGCTWTTGACTCTTGTTTTGAGCTTCTGGTTCCCCCAGCTGCTGCCAATCAGGTGCCTGCTATAAGGTTTATTGCCAAGAAGCATTGTAACAACACAGAAACAATCTACCAAACACATTCCCTTACATTTTTATAGTACAGAATAAAGATTTGGGCACATCTACTAAATGCGTATTTCATATGAACTTAACTAATGCTCCATTAGATATTTTCTCTCCGATATCATTTCCAGTTATATTGGAGTGTCTGTCAGTTTGAAGACTAAGACAAAAGTAAAATCATTTATCATCTCCAAATGTCAAAAAAGGTCTGTCAGCTGACCTCAGAGTGGAAAAAAGTGATAAAATCTACTTCTTTAACCTAACTCCTAATCAAACATAAAACAGCTAACCGTACTTATGCTTCTTATATGTTTGTAATTAAACTGTACATAATTTTGCATCATTTTGTGCAGGTAAATGATGTAAGATCTGAACTCWGCAACATTTCATGTGGAGTTCCTCAAGGTTCTGTACTTGGACCAAAGTTATTTCTTTTCTGAATCTGAATGATTTAGTAAATGTGTCAGGGTTTCTTAAATGTGTATTATTTGCAGATGATACTACATTTTTCTGTTCAGGAAAAAATATAGAACGAATGATGGGGATGATGCAAACTGAATTTGTTAAAATACAAACTTGGTTTAAACTAAATAAACTATCAATAAATTTGAATAAAACTGTTATGATATTCAGTAATAGAAACAGAGCTATTGATTTCCCTTTTCGAGTTGATGTTGTTGAGATCTGTAGAGTCAATGAGGTGAAGTTTTTGGGTGTTATTATTGATGAAAAGCAGATATGGAAATCTCACATAAATCACTTAAGAACAAAAAAAAATCCATTGCAG
>NW_013952410.1:3128840-3139175 GCF_001266775.1 Austrofundulus limnaeus | reverse complement strand
AAAAAAAAGGAAGCAAAAATATAAATATCAGTTTTGGAAATTGTCAACTCAGGATACAGTTGAACCTTACTCCAACGATCCCTTTTGGACCCGGAAAGTAAGTTTTGTTAAGAATYAGARCGAGTMCAGAGGCTCTTMTAAAACGTTTCCGCTTGGTAATATATCTCCCACTCATCCTCTCACATAAATGTCAATGTTAAGCTACTTTTTGTGAARAAACTATATTATTATGAAGCTATGTCTTGTTATGAAATCATGAACATCCACCATTTTTAAGAAATTTTTTCAGGTTCAATATTATGTCAGATCATAGATTTTAAAAAATGCATTTTTTTATTGGAATTTATCCAATAGGTATATCTGGCCAGAAAAATTGAGAAGATATTTGAGAAGGTGGATTTTCAGTATATAGACTACCATAAGTTAAGAGGTATTATTGAACAGAATAAACATTTATAAGTGTAAATGGGCAGTTGATATTCTAGGTAAACCAAAATTACAAACCTATATTCTAAAAAGGGAAGCTTATGGTCCTGAGCCATATGCAACATTATCTAAACAACAAATGTCTGTGTGTACACAATTTACCGTAGATCTGGCACTTTGCCTTTGGCTTTGGAGACTGGACATTTTCGTTCAGTCTCAGAGGAGGATCGTATATGTTCTTTATGTGATTTGAGTGAAATTGAAAATGAAATGTGCTTTTTGTTTTACTGTCCTTTGTATAGGATTCTGAGAAATTAATTATTTAATAAAGTTCTTGATGTTTATCCAGATTGTTTTTATTTAATTGGTGAATATACAGTGCAGCATTTATTTAATATTTTGTGTTTCAGTTAGCACAGTTTATTTTAAAGGCCTGGCACTTCAGGAAGAGGACACRTTTTGGTTTAAAGAATGTTTACACCTGTCCGCTCGCATGTATATGTTTATTGTGTGGGCTGGGCACCTGCTGTGGTGCATGACACATATGAAAATATTTCTCTTGCTGCTAGTCTGGTGGAGCTGTGTGGGGGAGACCCAGAAAGAAGAGCGCTCTGTGGGGCGGGAGCTCAGCTGGGGACTGGGCTCAAGGGAGGAGCTTTGTGTAAATAGGCGGTGCTTTGTACCAGCAAGCGTTTAGGCAGCTCCACATGGCTACCACAGGAGATTCAAGGATCTCTCAAACATGCATGAATGAGTCAAAACAACTCTGGGTATGTTTTTGATGAGCTTTATATCATTAAAACGTGATATAAAGCTCAAAAAAGTTGATTTTGCATAATATGCACCCCCCCACCCCTTTAACATATGGTTACAAAGAATGTCAAGGCTTTAAACTAAAAACTAGTCAATTGAATTTTCAATATTTTTTGAACTTCTGGTTAGTAAAAGTTGGTAAAGGCAATAAAATTACCATTGATATTTTAAAAATAGGTTTTCTAACATATTACATGTATTGTTGAGTATTCAAGTTGTGACTAGCGTTAAATTAAAAAAAAACATGAAAAAGCCTTAAGCCTAAATATTCTATCTTACATCAGTAATTTAAAAAAAAGGATTTAAAGTACATCATCCAGTACTCACATCCTCTGGAAGTCYGGGATGCTGAAGAGGACTTGGAGTACTGTGCTCAGGTAGCAGTTGTTGCCCAGATTCTTGATGCCCGTGAAACCAGAACCAAACACTGCTTTCAGCTTCATACCGGACTCCTGGATCACCTCCCATTCACTGACCCGTGGCCGGGAGTTATTGTCTGTGTGGTGCCCATTTTCTGTCTGAAATCAAAAGGAAGTAATAAGAGCTCTGTTTGCAGCGTGCGACTGCAGACCTAAATCCTAGAAAACGGTTACAAGTGAATGCCCCCAGCTTAAATACCGCAGCTGTTTCTGATTAGATTGTGCCGATACAAAAGGAAATGATCAAACTATGACTCACTCTTTTCTGCATCTGTAGCATGTCTATTCCAAAGTGTGACAAGTGCTCTGATATGTGAGGGTCCAACACAGCTTCTTCCTCCTCAAATGAATAAACATCTGAAAATCAAAAATCCAGTTCGTGACAACAAAACCGTTTATGAGCGAATGATGCACTGATGCTTAAACATTGTAACCACTTTTAGTCAATAACTCATCCAGTTCTTAAAGTCACACCTGCAGTTTAGCATTTGTCATTAACAAGGAAAAATTACATCAGCAAAATATTTGTTTTTTTAGCCTTTCTTTTTCCTTTTTTGTGTGACCTACCTTTTAATAGACAAAAAAGTTTGCAAAAAACAAAAGGTGTAAGCCCAAAAAAACTGTATTAAACTGCTTTATTTCTTCATTTTTTACAGTACTGCTTTAATCTGTAATCTTGCTTCCAAAGAACCGGACATTCTTGAAAAAAAGAGGTCTTGTTTTAAAAGTTTCTGGGCTTTCTGATGGGTTTGTAAGTTCTTTGACTTCAGCTGTTTTTTCAGTGAAGAAATTCTGGTTCCTCAGAAGCAAATTATATAAAAAATAAATATGTGTGATGACTCAACATTTCTGAAGTGTTGTAAATGTGTTTCAGAAAAACAACATGCTGTACCCCTACACATTATGAAGGAAAAACATTATTAAACGTTTTGCAAAGTAAACAACATATGCTTGTATTTATTATGACAAACAAGAGCATGAATCAGTTTCCAGACTCGTGCTCAGGTAGCCATGTTTTGTATGTCAGACCTGCTCCGTCTGGGGTGATGGTGTCCAGTTTCACAGCCAGGGGGTWGTTGGTCTCTCTGTAGTGCTCCAGGGCATGGCCGTTCCCTCCGCTCCCGTCGAAGAACCACTTCCCACAGAGCACCGACCCATCGGTCAGGTTCAGCCACAGGTTCTCTTTCATCTCACATTTCTGACACTTCCAGCCACTGGCAGCACACATACAGACCTGAATTACTGTTGTGTAAAAAAAAACTGCAGCTAGACTACAATGAGAGTAACATATATGAAGATGACAAAAGATTAAATCTCCACAATTCAGCACTTTGTTACATTACAGAAACTTAGCCTGAAACTTTTAAAGTCCTACTTGGGTGGAATTCGAACCCCGTTGTCCAGCTGTCTGAGGCTTCTGGCGTGCCTGGAGACCTGGATCTCCTCCTCCCAGGACTCAGGCTCCTGTTTYTTGTAAGCTGATGGTGCGTTGAGTACTGCGTCACAGGCGATGGTCACCTGGACAGTGAGTAAAACCGAATTTAAGAGAGCGTACGAGGTGTTGTGTCACACCGAAATCAATTTGTTAGTTAAACATTTTAAGTCAACAGCTTCAGGAAGAGGAAACTCATACAAGACAAACTAATACAGAAAGGCATTGTCTTGCAAGACTTGTGCAACTAAACAGTCGTGTTTCATTATGTGACTGATGTACTTTTCTAAAAATCTAAAAAATGTTGAGTATAGGTCCTCCGGACAGGTTGCTCTTTGGTAAAAACATTTCGGCTATTCTCCAAGAGACAGTCTGTGGAGCAGTACTTTCACATGGTGGACAAACAAGTTTAACAATGACGATCAAATCTGTTTGTTGACATACAAAAAYGACCATCACCCCAACGATCGTTGGGGCTCTGATTATTCCCATTGTTCACAGAGGGTTGAGTCACATTCCCAATTACAGCATCATGGAGCCTGAAGAAGTCTCTGAGATGAGACTAAATGTTTTCTACAGAAAGAACCCGTCCAGAGGACCAGATTCAACTTGGTTTTTTTTTCTACCTGTATAACTGTACTGCATCAGGACACTTTTGTTAAAAAGAAACAGAGGCAAAATGAATAGACACTAAAAGTAATGAAAAATGTGAAAAACTTAAAGTAAATTTGCAAATAAAAAATAAAGCTTGTGATATTGTCTAGTTCTGAGGATGAGATTTCAAAACTGTCCCAAACTACACATCAGACACTGAATTAAACAGTATCTTTCACCATTAATTGACAATTTTTAATATCCAAAGAATCTGAAAGCTGTTAGTCCTTTAAACAGGTTGGAAAACAGGGATATCAACCAGAACTCCTTTTAATTTACAACAAACCGGACAACATCCACATAAAACACTATAAAAACACAAACCTAATACTTAGGCTTTCATCATGTCGCCTTTTCAATTTATCAAGTGTTGCAGCATCACATTTACATACCATCGTTTCATTTAGTGTGTCAAATATGTCACAAGTGGAATGAAATAAAAATACAATTATCTTTGGATGTACTGTATTGTTACTGGCGTCAATGCTGTACTCGGGCCAAAAATGTGCACAATGTGATCACAACTACACACATTGTTGTACATGTATAAAGACAGAATAGGTATGAGTTGTTCTGCTGCACTGAGTTTGTGCGTTTTTGCTGATATTTCAATTTATCTTAGATTTTAAACAACTTTGCTTTGCAATAAACAAAACGACAGTGAATCTGTCGTATTCACTACGAATTAAGAGCAGTGCACAGTTGTTTCATGCAATAGGTCCATACTAACCTGTCTACACTAACCTAACATTCAAAATGTATTTTACATACATAAAGACAAATGAACTCCTGAGCCACGTGTTAAACATAAAACACACAAATGAAGGTTTTAGGGTTAGTTAAGATCTCTGAGTAAAAAAATAAAGCAAAAAAAAACACACACAAAAGAAATAAAGAGTGTACAATAAAATATGTGCACCTTGTGGGTTCCCAAAATGATGTGTGTTGCAGAAAAAGTATTTTTAATCAAACAAAACAGCAAAATTAAAATCAATGAAATACATTAGTGTTTTTAGTTTTTTTTAATCAGTTGCCTGCTCAAACTAAACACTAAATGTTCACAGAGAAAACCTGTCAACAATCTGCCTGACGCGAGACCAGAGAACCACTGAAGTGCCGCTTTCTCCCTCATCATGCACAAAATAAAAACACASAGGTCCGAGTTACTAACCAGAGCGGGCAACTCCTCGATATTTGGTAAAGGAATCTCAAAGTGGTCTGGAAAAATGACGATCTTGGCCTCATCTTCGTATTCATAGTCGTCTCCATTAAAATCACGGTTTAGCTCTAAATCTACAAGGGAGGAAGCAAATGAGTTTTAGTGAGGCATTTACAACTAATGGGCTGCTGTCTAAAACAAAACAACACTTTCAAATAATAGAATAAAATGTGTTGAATGCAAAGTTAAGAGAAACACATTTTGTTTGACCACCCCCCCACCCAAACTCAACACGTCTTTCAGGCTTTAGTTAAGTGATTTAATGACCAAATTCACATCAACTACAATAGGTTGCCTTCAGGCCCAGGCCTCCCTTGAAAAAGACATCTGAGATCTCAGTGGGACTTGCCTGGTTAAATAAGAGTAAAATAAATAAATTGAATGTAACGTACATCACAGATGTCACTGCACTTTTAGAGCTGTCAGTTTTCAGCTGCAGCCTAAAGTTGTATGGTGACTCATGAAAAACAGAGTCACAAGTTATATCCGACTTTGTTATTATGATCACCGGTTTATGGTAACACATCAGCTAGTTGTAGGATTAGATCACAGAACTGGTATAAATCTGACGTTTAACACAAACAGACCATAGAAGTGATTCAAAAAAAGAAACAGAAGCAAATGTCCCACCCCGCAAAAAAAAAGTATAAAAAACTGACCTAAATCAAGTGAGAGTAAAGGAATGAGTGTTCAAAAAATAAAAATAAAAAAGGAAAATAAAAATCTATTGTGCTTAGAATGAGTGGAAGGAACTCCTCCAGCAGAGAGGACACCTGGGCCTCGGCAAGCTGCGTCATCGACTCAGTCGAAGAGCGTCTGCCTCGACAGGACGCTGACAGGTGGTGGCAGCTGAGAGGACAGCAGCGAGTGACAGGAGGCGGCCCCAACTATAAACCAACAACCCCCCCCCCCCCCCACAAACCAACCAACCCCAGGAGGAGGGGGGAGGTGGAGGGAGTGCGCCAGGCTTTGATTTAGAACGGTTACCAGCCACATTTACAAATAAGTGCGCTAAATTTGGAGAACAGGAGCTGGAGGAGCGGGATCGTCTCTGGAAATATCTAACTCTTTGGGTAAAGGACGGCTAGAGGAGCAGCTGGCAGGCGACTAACAGCAAACAGTCAACAAGAACGAGCCTCTTAAAAGGGAGTCTCTAATGATCGATTTAACATTAAATGACCAAAACTGTAAATCTTTTTAAAAATCATCTTGATTTTGTTCACAGCAATTAATAAAGCACCTATGAGTACAAGTGTTGATTTAACAGAGTGATTTAACGTCTCCCAACACTTATGGGTTAAAGTGTTTAAAAAATTCTAACCAGTCAAGCACATCCTAATGCTAAAAGTTTAAGTACTCTGGACTGGATTTCTTTATGATTCTTATTGATGACCTATTATCTACCTCCCTTCTTCCCTTTCCACGGTCATTTCCAGGCTCACTTTGGCATCTCAGACAACAAGCTCTAATCTGACAGGATTAAGAACTAAATGTGACACAATGTTTCCTCAGTTTACGTTATCCACCTTAATGTATGGGTGCATTAATTCCAATTTAGACTGCTCATGTTTAGTGAGGCCTTCTCCCACAGATAATAGKATGAGTGGGAGAGTATCATTAGTATGCTCAGGGTAAATGGAGTGGACACCTTTTAAATCTGGCACCATTTCACATTTCCGCCAGGTGTTTCCCACAACCTCCACTCTGAGCTGGATTCAAAAAGACTCACAATCACAGAAAATGTTCGCTGTAGTCACGTCCACAAACAACCAAACTGAAGCAGTTCAAACATTTTAAATGAGGCACTAAAATAAATCTCGCTTTAAATGATGATAACRTATCTGCTGAGTTTTAAGGAAATTCTGTGAAAAATACATTTTTAGTAGGGACGCGTTATCGGCATTAACATCAGAATCGGCCAATGTTGGTCATTTTTTAAGCATATCGGTCCATTAAGTAAACCTGATATTAACATCTGATACTGATTTCCCACTTGTTTCCGTTTGTGTTTCTGGAGGGGAAATGGTTGATTGAGTGTTATCTGCTTGATCGTGATAGTGACKATGTGCAGCCAGGAATAACTGATGTAGAGTCATGTCAGCAGCCTGGTAATTTTTTATGGTATTGAAAAAAGACGTGTTTGTGCATATTTGTTTGTGCAATATCTGTAAAAATAGGTTATCGGCCATAACAGCAATATTAATATTAGATATCGATATCGACTGAAATTCATATTCGTACATCCCTAAAATGGATGGATTGTGTGTTTATTTTTTTATCTTTTCTGTGTTTAAGAGAAAATATGTGGACATCTGAAGTCACTACCAGCAAAGTCTGAATTTTTTGTTTTATTTTAGCTAATAAGTTCTCATCAGAAGTTTTACATTTTTTATTTAATTCAGAAAAAAATTAACTAAAAAAACACGTTTGGAAATCCACCTTTGTCATGTTGTAATTTTACCCAGCAAGAAACTAAAAGGCTGATTTCCTTACATAGTTGCACACAAAATAAAGAAGTTCTTTTTAAAGCGGCTTTTATTTATTTACAGTTTTGGTAATTTAATGTTAAATCCATCATTTTCAAATTTCTGCATTGTTTCCCTAATTCCAACATACACTATTTACATATTTACAGAGCTTTTGTCATCGTGCAAATTAGCTGATTTACCATTTTACTTGAAAAATAATGGATCATTTTATTTATTTTTCTTACGTTGTGTCTAACGTTTTTGCTTTATAATGAAATGAATAAATTTAAAATAACCAAATAAATAAATAAATAAATAAATGAAATCTCAAATGAGAACAATAACTGATATTAATATGACCAAATGTTCACCTGAACAACTAACTCAGTTTCAGTTTCACACTGTAATCCTGAGATGGTGATAAGTTAACATGGAGCTTCAATATTTTATACTTGTTAAAAAAATAATAAGCCATAAAACTGAATGGCGACTCAATCATGTCAGTTATTGCTCAGTCGTCACGGCACACAGCATTGCTAGTTTAACTTAAGTAGCTTTACTCATGCAAAGTTTTATTTATTTATTTTTTCCCACAGTGAATATTGATATAGGATGTAAATGCAGCAGGAGTTCCTACCTAGGAACACTTTTCCATTTTTTCTTCTGGGGATAGCACCTCCTGCTGCGCCTGTGGCTTTCTGCAAGAAACAGGAAGGATTAAAAACGCTGATTCAAAGACATTTATGCTAAAAAATACAAAATCTACTGCATTCAATAGTTCTCTTTACTGAAAAAAACATCTTGAATTTTCTGTTGGGTTTAATCAAGATGTTAGTTTTTGTTTTTTGTTTTTTGATATGGTTGGTGGATAAACCAGCTACCAGGTCCAGTTACAGGCAAGGGAAACTCCCTCCTACAGTGTCAGGATCAAAATTAAATGCTGATCAACTGAACTGCTTCAGACGCACACATTTACTATTTACAGTACATTTAACATCATGTTTGGACTTGTCTTTGCCTGCAATGTGAATCATTGTCTATATTTGCACTACATCCTGCCGAGAGTGATAGAAATGTAATATTTAAAGAAAACGATCCAACGTACTCACACATTTGAGCTTTGGATGGTGTGTGTGTGTGTGTGTGTGTGTGTGTGGGGGGGGGGGGGGTCTGGAAATTTCCATAAAATATGACTTGACAAAATTCACAGTGCCACCAGTGGTTTGGGGCCAAACAGAGTTGAAGGAGCGAGAATGCTGACGCACTCGAGACCAAATGGGCTCGGGGGAGATTAAAAAGAAAAAAAGCAGAGGCAGGGGCCTGCAGAATGTGAGCAGTTGTTTCTGACCAGATCTGGGCATTGAAATAGCAACTCTTTTCAAAGCGGAGCCAACCTAGTGGCAATTAGAGCCAGTGAGTGGGCCAGTGTTTCATATTTTTTCCACTAAATGCCCGTTTAAGTTACTACAGGGCACAGATATGGGAAGTGGGGGGGGACATGTCCCACCCTGTACCTATGGCGGTTACGCCCACGGCTGCTAATTTAATTCAAACTACATTTGTTACATACAATAAACTAGTAAAAATATTAATTCATCAATGCATTGCAATATGTTTCTTCAACTCAATATCGAAGAAAATCCTCTGATTCTGTTAGGTCCCCTGGCCGCCCAGTTTGTCATGTTTTTGTGTTTGCACTCCATATTTAGTACAAGGTCTGCTGCGTTCCATTTACATTGTATTTTGGGAGCTGGTAAATGGTAGTGACGTCATTTCCCAACAAACCATATGAGACTGCATTCCAGTTAGCCGACAGGTGATCGTATTGTTGTCGCTAACCTAGCTACAACACTGCTACAATGTAAACAATGACAAAAAGAGAGCTGTACTACGTACGTCATGCAAATAAACATTGATTTTAACACGTATGGTATTGCGCAGAAAATACACTACTTGTGCAAGTGATTAAACATGCACAAAACATTAAGAAAGATAATTAACAGTAAAAGTAAAAAAAAAGTTAAAGTGTTACCTAATTTCCCTCTGGGATCAATAAAGTATTTTTGAATTTGAAGTTAGGGAGTTAACTTTCTAAACCTGCGAGTAGCCGCCATCTTAAAATCAAAACTGGGGGCAGTTTCATTTCTTCCACTTTACGAGTGGAATATTACCACTGGAGGGGGCGTTCCAGTTTAAATCTACCAATGGGAACAAGGAAATTACCACTTCCCAGGACTACTTTAATTTCAGATATATTATTTCTCAAAAATGTTCATGTATACCATGCAAGAAAATAAATAACAAAAAATTATCCACAGTAATTCTAATGAATTATTGGTGTCCTCCTTATGAAGTAACTAATATTGAAGCATTTATTGAATCAAAATTGAATCCGACTGTGACCCAAACTATTTAAATCAAATTAAATGGGGAGATTTTTAACAATACCCAGCCCTACGGTAAACACTCGGGAGCAGCTGCAAACCCCTACCTCTTTGACGTGCCGTTTGAGGTGCATGTAAACGCTCTGTCCTGTTTTGCGATAATGTCTCTCCACGTGCTCACGTCCGAAGCCCAGGAATGTGTTCATGCACACATACAGGCCTCCCTCAGACTCCTTGAGAGCAAAACAAACAACAGCAAMAATATAAGCAGAGCAAAGGTAAGAAACTATGAAAACACATGCGAGAACGTTTTTAACGTCACACATTCAAGTCACAAATACTGATAAGTGTGTAAAAACCGTGGAAAGCAGAATAGTTTGCTGCACTTTCAGTGAAACCCTGACAAAAACAAAGATAACAACAATGTCACATCAGGTATTTAAAATGTTTCTAAACCAAAAAAAAAAAAAGGAAGACATTAATCAAACAAAGAATTACTTTCCTTCTTAATTTTTACATC
>NW_013952410.1:3123552-3127914 GCF_001266775.1 Austrofundulus limnaeus | reverse complement strand
ATTTGGGGTCACAAGTTTTTGCCATGGATATTTTATGGGTCAGAAGATAAAAAGTTTGGGAACCACTGCTCTAGGGTATTAATCATCAAATAAGTCGTTATTGGCTAAATACTACAATTAATCATGATTAATTTTTTTGCCAATATTGCCCAACCCTAGTGTCCAGTAGTAGTTTAAAATCACAGCCTGGTTTGCTGAATACAAACAAGATAGCATCGTTTTATTATTTTAATCTTTTAACTTTCAACACAACCTGTGGTTCACTTTGATGCTTCAAGCAGAATAACTTGGACCACTTTATTTTTTTTTAAAGGAGAAAAATGAAACTAATTTATGCACCTGTTCACACGTGGACTCTCAAAACCAAAACAACAGGAAAACACCTCTTAATAACCCAACCTTAAACCAGCCATCAGTSCAAGCTTTATAAACCCCAGTGTTAAACCTTAAAGTGTCCAAGAGTGACATATGAGCCTCAACAGAGCGAGGATAAAAATAAACCAGTCCTCAGGCCAACATGATGAACTCCAGACAGCTGAGTCACCTTTTTAAAAAATCACTTTCAGTCAAGAGACATGGAGGTAAAGAAAATTGAAAATCAGAACTTGACAAGCACGATAAACTGGAGATATTTAAATTTTGAAGATTACCACCTATTACAGACAGCTATTTTTTTTATTCTTTAAAAAAAAGAAAAGAAAAAAGGCAAGTTAAAAAAAATAGGGACATGTTGACTTTTAAACGTAGTGGACTAATTCACATAAAGAAGGCACAAATATAACAAGTCCTAATGTTTTTGATCATATAAGTGTGTTGAAATGAGCTCCCCTGCTGGTTTCAAGCAGTGACGTAGTAACGCTGAGGTGTAGCTGCAGGTCTCGAGCTCAGCTCCACCAGGTGTTTGTTTATTGGCCTGCTGGGATGGACTGTAGCCTGAACACAAAGAAACCCCCTATTTATCTCCTTAGAGACGATTTCTGTCCACGAGAATGGTGGCTGACACAAACACGGAGACAAATAGAAAAGCGTGTGTTGTTCGAACCGTCACCCCGCCTGAGACGTGCATTCCCTCCCCGAGCGAGCCCTCTCGTGCCTCGGTGCGCGAGCGTGGAGTGAAGCGGTGTGGTGGGGTGGGGGAGCCACTTACCGGAGAGTCGAAGGAGAAGGCGCACTCGCTCTTGAAAACCCTGTCTCCTGTTTTCGGGACTCTGATGGTGGGCATGTAAGGGACCAGCAGCTCTCCCAGGTCTGCAGCCATCTTCGCATTCCTGCTTCTCCCAGCAGAGTGCCGCCGCGGAGCCTCCGGAGCAGCGCTGTCAGAGGAGAGGATGCTATTTTTAAAGCCGCTACATTCCTCCGGGCCAGGGGCGGTGTGCCGCTGAAAACCGTCCGAAATGACAGACAGGGAGGCGGGAAAAGGGGGGCGCAGGCGTTAAGAAGGCAGCAGAGGTCTTTTGTTGTTGATTTTTTTTTCTTCTTACTGAAAAACGTGGACCTGCGCAGAAATKTCACTGCTGCTGTTGGCTGTGCTGTACTGACAGGGCCACTCCCATCTCTGATGATTCATAAATATACACCCTGACTCTTTATACTACAGCATGCTCTTCCTCTACTGCAGTCATCCAGAAGGGAAAAATAAAGATATCTTTAAGTCATTTCTCAGTGTTTAAAAATAGGGAAACTGTGTGTGTTTCAGTGTAGCAAAAACATAAATATTGACACAGCTTTAGGCCAGTTTTGCATCATTTCCTGAATCYGAATTCCAACACCACATCTGAGCAACCTGCCACAAAACAGACCCCCCTAAACAAGCCCCTCGTGTTTAAATACACATGTTTGGTTCAAAAAATACTTTGTTCAAATTGTATTCACTTTCTAAGTGTTCAGCGCAGAGTTTAAAAAAGCTGGAGCTCGACTAAATGAGCACAACCACAAGAAAATGTTGAATTGTTCAGTTTTAAAGTGGTATTTTAGAAAAGACTGATCTTTATGTGTTTTAAGAGTAGTGTTAGGTTATAGCAAAAGAGAGATCAAATTGTTTATACTTGCTTTGTGATTTATTGTAGCTGAAGTTTCAAAACAAACTAAAAAAATGGATCTTGATAGATTTGTTAGAAAGATGAGAAAAAAGCATTTTTGTCTTTGTCTGAAGTTAAACCGTTAAAATTTTTTAAAAAGGGTCAGACAAAAGATTTTTTCTTCTTTCTGATGGTTATTTATGATTTGGACTTGTTTATAGAATTTTTGTTTTTAAATTAAATTAATAAGAGATTTAAACAAAAAAATCATCAGGGGTGCTACTCAATTGAAAAACAGCGCATTTAGTTAAAAGGGAATTTATAAGCACCTAAAATAATTTGAAATTCTTACATTCTGTTGAAAAATATTGTGTTGAATATTAATTTGAAGACTTATAAAGCCTAAAGATATCGTAAATGAAGTGACATTAATAACGTTTCTATAAAAACACAGTGGCAATAGCAAGTGATATTTAACTCAAATTTACCGTTTCATCAAATAAAGGTTAATTGCTCCTACCAGAGGCAATTTTTATTGCCCTCAATAGCATAGCTTCTAGGATTATTCACTAACAAACTCCACCATGACAAGACAGTTCAAAGGAGGAAAACTTTATTCAATTAGACTGTTGCAGAACTGACACTAATCACACTTTTATGTTTTCTGAATCTAGTAAAGACACTTAGATACTAAATATCAGTACATAGATACTTTATTTAGGAACGAAGGGAAAAATGTCCAAACAGTAAGATTGATGACAACTTTATTAACTGTCAGGTACGTGCATGGGGCCTGGTTCGATGAGCTCCTTGTCGAGGGTTGGGATCTGGAACCAGGGGCCGTCTCCATATTTTCTCATGTTTCGACGGACCTCCCTCTCTTCCAGTCTGTCGGAGACAAGCAGGAAGTGATGATAAAACAAAGGGTCGAATCAAAACCAAGTTGCAAAGCCAGGGATGAAAAAAGAAAGTGATAAAATATTGGGAAGCATGTTGTTTTCCCCACCCGTTCACTGACATTGTGGATATATACATACCTCATGTCTGCCTTTTCCTTTTTAATCTGCACTGCAGCCATAGTGATTTCATAATGCTTCACTGGGGAATCGTACAGGTATCGAGTAATCCACCTGGTGATCGGGTGCTGCAAAATAAAAAAGATCAAATAAATGTTGAAACACTTGATTCAAACAAATTGTAAGTTGATTGTAACGTTTAGGGTTTTTTATGAAAGATTAACTATTACTAAAGTTGTAGAATACCAGTTATACATGTGAATACAAATAATATTGGTATTTGTTAAGGCTGGGTGATAAAACAATAATGAAATATAACGTGATAGACACATGATCAATAACAATGGAAAATAAGTTTGATAGAATGTTGCTAATTTCACTGAACTCTGATCCAGAACCGCAAGGCATTCTGGGGGATGTAGGCAGAGAAAAGGCTTTAGCTGCTTGACCTCTCACAGCCCAGCTAAGCAAGGCTGGTAGYATCAACTAACTCACTCTTTGGTGAGCTACCAACAACCTGTTGAGCAACATGCGCTGCAGGCAGCAGTTCCATGTTGCGCCACCGTGCCTCATAACTACTTAAAAATAAAAATAAAAAGAACAACGTGGAGCAAAAAGAGAAAATGAGCAACAACTCAAGAAGAAATTGTGGATAAAAAGAGGAAAAGTCACATCACCAATTTGGCAGAATTAACCAGCCTTTTTCTCCTTGTCAGCACTGCCAAATGTTCAATTATCATATTTGTACAAGAATTTTGTCCTCTGTACGATGAATAATTCCAAAAATACTATAATGATACTATAACGTACGATAATTGCTTCAGTGCATGTCTGAAAGAACTTGAGACACATCTGTCTGACATGAGAGGTAGCGGGTTGCAGAACACAGCGTTGGCAATTTAGCAACAACTGTGTTGCTATTATTTGCGAGTTTTCAGACCCCTCTAGTGACTGTTGTTCAGAAAATTGACTAGCAAATATCCAGCAACTCTTTTTCTGGTGTTGTTGAGACTCTGATGTAAACACTGCTTTCCAATGAGCAGCGGGCGATATTGTGTGCTCTTCCCCGGTCCCAAAGTGCTGACAGGCGGCTCGGTCATGACGCAGCGTCCCTCCCAGCTCATCCCATCCAGACCCTATGAACTGTGTTTATGGCTGTTTGGTTTTCTTCTTAGAGTTCATGATTTCCATTTAAATTAACCTATTTTATTGTTGTCAATTTTATTGTCATTTTATACGTACTTATTTTGTGTGCAGATGTTCAATTCCCCTAGCTCGCTGTTGTTTTGTACTTTGTTCTTGTTTACAGTTTTGTTTTTTTAAAAAAA
>NW_013952410.1:3121668-3122940 GCF_001266775.1 Austrofundulus limnaeus | reverse complement strand
AGTTTGGAGTGTGACTGTTTGAGGTTGTGGGCAGGTGTCTTTTATACTGTTAACCACTTCAAACAGGTGCCATTAATACAGGTAATGAGTGGGGGAAAGAGGAGCCTCTTAAAAAGAAGTTACAGGTCTGTGACAGCCAGAAATCTTGATTGTTTGTAGGTGACCAAATACTTATTTTCCACCATTATTTGCAAAAAAATTCTTTAAAAGTCAGACAAAATGATTTTCTCAATTTTTTTTCACATTTTGTCTCTCATAGTTGAGGTCTACCTATGATGTCAATTACAGGCCTCTCTCATCTTTTTAAGTGGGAGAACTTGCACAATTGGTGACTGACTAAATACTTATTTTCCCCACTGTATTTGTAATTCTGGGCCATTTTAGAATGCAAAATGGGTGTGTACAATCATTTTCCTCAAAATATGATTATTTGAAACTGATTGTACGATACTTCAACAGTTCCCATCTGGTAACACTGCTCCTGGTCCTTATTTCAAATAAGTAAACCAAAAACTAATCATTGATATCGACTGATATGAAATGCTTATATTGTAATACATTTTTCAGCCATATTTATTTACCGTTATTTTACCAGGCAAGTCCCATTGAGATCTCAGATCTCTTTTTCAAGGGAGGCCTGGGCCTGAAGGCAGCCTGTTGTACATGTTTTGTGTTGTGGGGGAAACCGGAGTACCTGGAGAAAACCCACACAAGCACGAGGAGAACATGCAAACTCCGCACAGAAAGATCCCAGGTCCAAACCGGGGATCGAACCCAGGACCTTCTTGCTGTGAGGCATACGTGCTAACCACTGAGCCGTCGTGCTGCCATATCGCCCGGCCCTACTCTTTGTGTGTGCAGCACAGCACTTTAAAATTTGTTGAAAGTTGTAAATAAACTCAGAAGCCTGTATAATGCATCATCAAAAGGATGAAATACATATGTTTTACCAATTGACAGTAATTACAAAAAAAAAAGAAAAAATTGTTATACAAAATTATAAAAAAGCTGCCCACCTTGTAATACTCCCAGTACTCAGGTTCATAGTCTTCAGGAGTTTCAACGAGCTCTGCCTCACCTAGGTATCATATAAACCACAGCTTGTCCAGTGATCCAAAAATACACCAGAAATTAAATTTAAAACATAAAACATGTTTTCTCACCAATGAAGACATTCACAGCTGTGATAAATATAGCTACTGGAATTCCGGTCAGCAGGGCGTAAAATTGCTGCAAAAAATAAATGAAATGAATGAACGAACAAACGAATAA
>NW_013952410.1:3116249-3118367 GCF_001266775.1 Austrofundulus limnaeus | reverse complement strand
CTTTTATATGTTTGTGCTGTTACTAGAATATTTTTATTAAAAAATTAACAGTATTCATTTATTATTTTTTTACTGTTTAAAAAAATAAAATAATTAGTGCATGGAGAAGAAGTGCATGTTGGGTATTAAGTGGTTCGTTCAAGATGGCGTTGTCCTCTTCGTCGGGACGCGTTTGGACTCTTTGCAAACAKTTTCAGAAAGTCGTCAGGATATCTTCGGTGGTAAATGCTCAGCATCGTGCTGTCAGTTTGACAAGAGGCCAGAACAAACATTTCAGGTACGAATGTGTCCCGGTGTCCGTGGCTTTTCGTTGAAATAAGCAAGAAGACCGTCGTGTTCACTGTTATCGCCGTGCTTGTTGCTTATCGTAACCCAAAAATATTGTAATGATTATAAATCTATGTCRTATGTTATCATGATTGTTTTAAATCTCCATGTCACTGATTCTATTATTTGTACTGATACTTGTGGCATGAAGTCACCCGGACAGTGATGGCCGTTACTCAAGTGTATCTTAGTAAAGTTATCATCAGTGTGCTGGTCACATTCACTGAGTCTTATGTTCTTTCTACAGTGATCTATCCGMAGTGGTCGCTCCCATTAGTTTTGTGGGTCAGTATCGAGCTGTGCACACAACAGCCAGCATCAGAGGACTGGAAGAGTTCTTTGACTTCCCTGAGAATTGGGGAGAGTCCACTGTGAAGTCAGGTAAAAAATCTGACACTTTTACGGCAACGTGTTTTAGTATTTTGGCAAAAATAATTTATGCTCAATCTGTATCTGGATTTGCACCACCTCAGACTGCTCTTAAGGTGAATACGAAGGTTTCGAGCCAGACTTTAGAAATTTAAAAACTTTGTCCAGGCCTGTTGTTGCATTGCGCCCCCCACCCACCCAAACACATGTTGTCATCTAATAAATTTGTCATTGTTTATATCGTCATAGGAGGACCGTGGACTTGCAAACTGCTGAGAGCAAAGAGCAACGAGGAATTGCACAAACTCTGGTGCGCAACAAGAAGATTGTGGATAAAAGGTGCTTCTCTGTTGGAAACATAAAGTACTGCTTATAGCACTTTGTTTTTTTTCTGCATCAGGTATGTGCTGCTGAAAGAAAGGAACATGCTGTACACTATTGAGCAGGAGGCAAAAAGGCAAAAGGTTCCGATGCCGAGCCCTGAAAGGGTGAAGAAGGTTGGTGGGATGTTGAACTGACCAGTTCACCTCTCTGAACACAAAATTAATTTTGAATGCTCGTTGAGTAGGAACTCTTAATTAAAATGACTGTGTTCACAGATTGAGCGGTCGTTGGACAGAGTGGACAGAGTGGTGACTGAAAGGGAGACTGCGCTCCGTCTGCTGCAGACAGGGCAGCCGAAGGGCCGACCAGGAGCTTGGAGGGATAATATATTTGGATACACCATCTGGTGAGGATGAATTCCCAATGTATATCATGTAAAACAAAGGGCAAATGATAAACTTTTAATTAGGGATGCACCGATACCAGATTTTTGAAAACCGAGTACAAGTACTTACATTAAAGTACTTGCCGATACCAAGTACCGATACAAGTACTAATTAATATCCTTAAAAATCCTTATAATTAACTTAAACTGCTTATTTTCATTAGGCACTTCAAACATAAATAAACAAAGTACATTACTATTGGTTTAAAACCATTTTACTGTCATATAACCATACTATGACAGCATGTATGAAAAAAAAAATAAATAAACCTAATTCACCTAAAAGAGACTTCCAGTTGATTTATTTTTTATTCCATCTTCATCGTAGATGTAAAAATTTTAATGATCCGCTCAAGTTGTCTAAAATGTGTTACAGGGCCCTCACTGAATATTAGAGCATTGTACCATCAACTATATAAATAAACTAAACTAAATAAACGTTGTAGTATGTTAAAATAATTGCAATTAAGTAATAAATGTTTAATTTGTAACATGTTGTAGCTTGGTCATAATGATTTTTCCTCCATCAGATTACTTGGCAAATAAACGTTTATAAATATAAAAAATATTTTTAGGCAAATCAAGGCTTATATTATTATTTTTAATCATTTTTATTTATTTAATTTACCTTGGATCCAGTACAGTTTAGATGC
>NW_013952410.1:3108494-3114517 GCF_001266775.1 Austrofundulus limnaeus | reverse complement strand
TCTCTCATCTTTTTAAGTGGGAGAACTTGCACAATTGGTGACTGACTAAATACTTATTTTCCCCACTGTACCTCCACACCGCTGACATAACGCCTCCTCTACAAACTGCTTGCTTGTTAAAGTTTGTTCAGCTCGGCTAACGTGGTCGTCGTCTTCTTCTTCTGTTTTTTTATGCGGCTGGCATTAAGTCTGTTGCGYGATTCCGCCGCCTGCTGGTTTAGAACGTATATGCACAAACTGAGCAAAATGAAGCTGGTATCGGGTCCTGTAGTATCGGAGCACTTTTACAAGTACGGGTACGAGTTAACGCACATGGTATCGGTGCATCCCTACCTTTAATCATATTAACAGTCAATCTACCTTGTAGTTTTTAAATGTGCATAATATGGTGTTGGTGTTAACCTTGAAAACTGATTGTCTCGAGTTGGTACACCAATTGATCTCAATCTCTTTTTTTAATTAGAAAAGCTTATGGTTTGATGTCAGAAGCCAGATTGTAATTCTCTTGAGAAAATCAGCTCACATGAATGTATTTGCTCCTAGGCATCGATTCAGAGAGTATGCAATTCCCTGGTACATGAATAGGCGCTACAAGCGCAAAGTGTTTTACACACCCTCCTTCGTTAAACCGTTTATAAGGTAAGACACAGCACGTGAGAAGTTTTATTATCAATGTTTATACTCAAACGATATGTAAACCTGCTGTATTTTCTTGGCTTCTTTTCTTTGGTAGGCTGCGTATAGAAAAGCACCTTCGGGAAAAGGCCAGAAAGCGGAGAGGGAAGTACCAAAAACTTAAAAAATTAAAGAAGAGGTTTCCTGACATGAAGGTTCCTGCTTCATGGTTTAAGTGAGTTTTGTACTGCACTTAATTAGCTCGTGCAACTTGCTGAAAATAAGTGCATTCGTTCAGCTGTTATTTGATCCTATATTAAAAATTGTGATGCCAACATGAAGTGTYCTGTTTTCATTTTAATTAGATTTTTTAATGTTTGGACACTGTCCCAAAAAGCCCGTCGGAATCAAAATAACTAATTATAAGATGGATTTTAAAGTATTGCAAGTCATTTAAACATAAAAAGACTTTATTTTAAAAAGGTCACAGTATGAAGCCAATGACAAGTAAAAATGAATCAAATACAGATTTCAGTTCTCACATAAGTACAGGAAAAACTGACTTGCCTCTGCCTATGATGGGRCTGTTTGCTACACAAAATGGCAAAAGATCAGAAAACATTTGCGCTCAAGCTCGTCTCCAAATATCAACCTTTATCACAATATTTTAACTTGTCAAAAAGTTACTGAAATCCTGTACAACAACTTTTTTTTCTCCAGTCAGAAACATGACCTTTCGAGGACAGATTTTCACCAACAATTAAATCGGGCAAAATACACGACTTCAAAGAGATGAGATGCTTTAGATTGGGGATGAGAGATCAATGTTTGACTTCTACAGTGAGATCCAGACAGGTGTTTAAATCAGCTCAATTAACAAAAAATTATACAAAGTAAAAGCTGAGTGTTTCTGGGTCAGAAGTGAACATCTCATGATGTGGCAAAGATGACGAGGTGGGGCTGGATGTTAAATCAAGGACACTTCCTGTCCACACATTGCTTTCCTCCTTCCTCATATTCTTGTTTGGAGATCCACATCTGCTGGAAGGTTCCCTGGAAAGCAAAAAAAAAAAAAAAAAGAAAACATGCTGTAAAACATTCAGATCTATGCACACATAATGACAGCTTTGTTGAATCAAGCAGGTGTTTTGGTTGAGATGTCTCAGTCATTCTGAATAAATGGTGCGTTCCTAAGTAGCCTCGATGTGTTCTTACAAGTGATGCCAGGATGGAGCCTCCAATCCACGCGCTGAACCGGCGCTCCACCGTGGTGTTGTTGGCAATCAGCTTCAGCCTCATACTCTGTAAATAAATGAATTCAACACTAACAGTGAATACAGTGGTGCTCCTTAAATAAATAAAAAACAACAATGAACTAAATGTATAACACTGTTGCTTACTGGAGGGGTTTTCTGGGAGAGTTCTCTGTTCAGTCGATCTGTGAAGCCTTGAATAAGAGTGTTTCCTCCCGTCACCACYACACTGCCATATAAACCCTTTAGATAAACATTAGTTTTTTAATTAAAAAACAGTTATTCAAGAATAAGCCSCATGTTAGAACCTGTTTTTTACCACTATAGAAAAAAAAACACTGAAAATATAACTTGTTTTATATTGACTAACCGTTTGGTAAACACTAAGCTGGCATGGAAAATAAACTCAAATATTAGAAAAGAACAGGACATGTATTTAAAGCAAAATAAAAAAGGTAAAATATCTGTCCTCTGATACTTACGGGCCGGATGTCGATGTCACACATCCCTACGCTGGTTGTCACCACGTGGCCGACTCCTAACATGGTGTTTCCTGACAAACCCTGAAAATAATCAGACAAAACAAAATCAGGTTAATATCTGCCAGTTTATGAAGTGGTTTAAGAAAAAATATAGTAAAACTTTAATTTCACCAAATTAAATGATTCATAGCTGCAGGTAGTTACTGAGTATCTTTAACTGTTATGACAGTTGGTTCAATTAGTATTTAYAGAATCACATTTCTGTTCATGGAGTATGAAGAGTGAGTACAAACCTTAGCATTAGAGGGGTCAAACAGTCCTTCTGGGATCTTTAGCCTCTCTGCCCCAAAGTCACAATTATAGCCGTTTGGAAGCTCGTAGTGCACTGTGGGCATTTGTGCAGCAACTCTAATAAACAAGAAATGCAACTTAGCATAACTGGTGATGTCATCTGTTAGAAATATATCTAAACTTGTTCAAGCAATTTTGCCTATCATTATGTAAAGTTGTACTCAACTGTTCATCATATGGTGAGTCTGAAACCTGCAGCACTGATGCCTGGAAGTCCTGGATTACACACTGCAAAGAAAGCAGAAAAATGGTATACATTTGACTCTCATTTGAAGAAATCACTGTTGTACCGCCAAAAATAAAAACAACAAGTTTGCTGCTTACATTACACATGTAATTGTGCCAAGAGCGGGTTACTTGAGGTAGTTTCTCCTTTTTCTTCCAGCTGGCTGGGGCTCCCTCCCTCACTGGGTCCTATTGGGTATTCACAGATCAATGTATTAGCAAACTTCACTTCTAAAAATATGTCACAAGGGAGATAAAAATACCTCAAAATACGTGTTTCACACCATAAACATGTTTACCTTTGATGCAATCATGTAGGGAGGGATTATTTCCACACCTAACTCTTGAAATAACTCTCTGCACTGCATGCTCATGAAGTCACCAGCCAAAGGGGATTTAACTATGCCTGAAAAAAACAACAGGACATGACCAGAAGTTTAGACAAAAATGCAAATGATTACACTTAATTTAGGGGGACTTTAAAAAATGATTCAGCACTGATCAGCTTTATGTATAGAGAATGAGCTCAAAAAGAACTTATAAAAGCAGTTATACGAACTGTGAATGACCACAGTTCCCACAGTGCAAAACCAATAAAAACCGTTTGACTGTAAACATAATGAACAAGTTCCTGCAGTTCAAAAGCACGTAATGTGCCCTGTAAAAATGTTTCACAAATGGTTAAAAAGGATGACTTAAAAAAATTATCTATTTAGCCTATAAATTGTCCACTGAATGCAGTTTTGTCAAACATCAGCAGGATTTGCTGAAGAAACACATCCGATTCACAAATCTCCCATCTTGTGATCAACAGGGTTTAAATGGGGTTTATTAAGGAAAATCAACTTTTTTTAGCTTTATTTCATGTTATATCATTCCTACATCAAATACATACACAGTGTTGCTTTGACTCATTTATGCATGTTTGWGAAATATTTAAATCTCCTGTGGACCTGCCTCAATGCTTGCTGGCACAAAGTACTGCCTATTAATTTGTACAAAGCTCCTTCCTGGAGCTCAGTCTGCAGCCGAGATGCCTCCCCACAGAGCACCCCTACCCTGAAGCACAGTTKTGAAGAGATGCTGAARTGGGAGTGTCAGAAACAGCAGATGGCCAATTTCAATAAAGCACCCCCCTACCCTCAAAATAACTGATGATATCAGATATGATAAATATCCGACTTTAATGACAGATTTAGGTCAAATACTAAAACAGACCTTGGGATATCTAGTAAGTCATTTTTCAGACAGCTTAGTGTAACATTAACTTTGACAAAAGCGGGATCTACTCAGCATAAAGCATGATGGCTGCTCAGTGAACAGCGTCCTTGAATTCCAGGACATGGTCAATGTCATCGAAAATGTAATTGACAAGCAGAAGAATGACAGACAGCAGGCTTTAAAACAGTTGTCCATGTACTAAAGAGTTACAATACAATGACTAAATTAATATTTTGTTTAGATGAATTAGGAAAACAAAATGCTGTTTGGAAACAACATTTTGCTAAATTTTGGGTATGCATGCAGAAAAAAAATTAAAACAAAAAAATTAGAAGATAAAAAGTCACTGGAAATCACTCCTACAATATAAAGTTGCAAAAAGAATTATATATGCTGAGGCAGTACATCGCAGAGATAAATTATCCGACCAGCAGATGGCAACCAAAGGCAAAAAAGGTACCTCTAATACAAATAACTTTTGTCACTGGATATCATACAAAAGCAAATCAAATACGTCGTTCTGTTCTTACTCGTTATTATGTTACAATAACTGGATATTTAGAACAAATGGTCACCTTGCTGCAAGACATAACCATCGTGTACTGGAATTGCTGTGGTGTGTGTGGCTCCACTGTCCAGGACCAGACCTGTCGACCGCCCATTGGCAAAGCTTAGATATTCAAAGTAAAGGAAACAGTACAACGTTTGATGAACATTCAGCAACGTTGACATTTCAAACATTTCAATCCAAAGCCTTTAGCTAACATTGAGCTGATTACGAGGAGAAGCCTTCCCGCTCTGTCACATCTTCTTCTGTGTGAAAAGAAACAGTAAAGGATACGCGGACAGTACAGCTGATTTACAGAGGAAAAAGGCAGGAATGTTGTAATGTTCAAACATCAGCTCGGTAAGCTTCTCTCGTTTCGCCCGTGTGTTCCACTGCAAACACAAAACAGATGTTAGCCCACTTACAACAAACTGTCACCGTCAGAGACGCGAAAACAAATGCATTTTCCATGCAGTGATGAGAACCAGCGCAGGAAACAAAATTTACACCTCAAATCACTTTTTGACTGGAGCCAAAACATAGACTCCTCTCTCATGAGTCACTGACAGCAAGCAGCACGTCGCGGCTAGCCTAAACTCCCGACTTTGCAGGTATTGTTTGAGCTCAGCRCTCCAAGTCACACAAGAATAAACTCACCGATGCTTCAGACATGAGAACCGGATGAAGGCTGGGTTCTGACTTGAAATGCATCTTGTATGTGTGATCCAAAATGGCCTGGAAACTGTCCCAGTCCTCAACTATAAGTGAGGTAAAAGAGAAAACAAGAATACTGTTAATTGCAAACGTGAAGTTATTCTTAATTTTAATTCTTTGGGTGAACACAGATGGAAACAAATTATAGTTATTCATACTTATTGTGACATAACTAGGTTATTTAAATTCTACATTTAGAAAAAATGTGCAGTTTTTGGTAAACATTTACACAGATTCATATATCCCTATATATATTTTTTGTATCATCCATCTGACCCAGTCAGGAGGAAAATGAATTAGAGCAATGATGACTTTTTTAGATAATAATTTGAGCACGAGGCACCGGTGTTCCAAGTCAGCCCTCAGTGGGCTCCTGTGGTCCCACTGCACTGGGCTGTGGAAATTAAAAACAGGTGCTGCACTCATCTCTAAATAGCCGCACACCCAAACTCCATTAGGCCAGATTCCGATGAGCACCATCAGCTGGGTCAGACTTTTTTTTTCATATCTGTCAATAATACTTGTGAATCATTAGCAGTTGATGCAGCTTAAATTCTCAGAAGAATGTTGAAATAATAATAATAATTATTATTATTATTATTATTCATTCATTTA
>NW_013952410.1:3096547-3104793 GCF_001266775.1 Austrofundulus limnaeus | reverse complement strand
AACATTTTAAAAAATCTATATATATATATATATATCATCTATTTTAATAAGAGTACACTTTAATGGCAGCCAACAGAATGTCGGGATTTTTCTTTTATTTCCGACACCAAAATCCCAGGCCTAAAGCACACAAACCCCTGAACCAATAAAGTGTTCTGAAATGAGCTGAACTCAATTAATTCTGTTTGTCTCTTGGGTGGCAGCTCTCATTTTCTGACATCAGTGTCATCCCCAAAAGGAAGATGAAAACGCTCAAAGGAAGAAAAGACACTATGTTAATCAGGTCATTCGCGTGATCTACTTACCTTGGGACAGTCTTCTCCTGCGTAACCAGCTCTAACAGAATAAGAGCCGATGTCGAACACCAACGCTCCCACCTCATCTACAAAAACAACACAAAAGTGTGATTTTGACCTAATCTGTGACTTAAAAAGATACATGAATGTTGAATCCACTGCTTTAGCAAACAATAGTGGAACTAATGTTAAGTCCATTTGACATTGTTGATAATTTTAGTTAAACACACAGTTAGTTTTGCAATACATTTCTAAAATTTAGCATAAAATCGAGACAAAAACTTTTTTAATGCTACACATAACAAGTCACACACTCTAAATATATAAATCACTTTTTTATTTGCTWTTAGTTTCATTATGTGATTAACTGAAATGGGCTTTTCAGTGGTTGATGATAAATTAAAATAAGGTGGCCAGAGACTAATTTTCCATGTATCATACAGCATCGAAGAAACAACGCCAAATGCATTTCATATTAAATTGTTTAACACTTTGTGTTTGTCTCCGTATTAAATAACAGTTGCCTCAGCTTGGTCAGTGTCAGACACATCAATAAGTCAAATCTTATTTCTTCTATTTTGCATATTTCCCACCTGACAGACACTATGTCCACTTAGTCACCACGTAAACAAATAGTTTAAWAAGGCTTAACTGTCTTAATTTCTAGTCAAAAATGAGATCATAGGAAACTTGGCTATTAACATGTACTAGTATGGCACACTGTGCTTTTTTATTATATATATATATATATATATATATATATAGATAGATAGATAGATAGATATGCAAGTCCACTTTCATTCATTTCCAGCTACCGCTTTTCGTAACGTTACTGCAAAATAAATAAGTGACGCCACAATACTACGGACTAACACTGATAACATATCGCTGGTATTTACAAACTTGTGACGACTGAAATGCGAGGATGACCTGTCTACGTTTAATCGTAAAGCGTTAGCATAGCTAGCATATKTAGCGAATTAACAAAGCTGGTAAAGCTACGGAGGCGTCAACGTGGTCTATAGTTTACTTTTATCTATATCAAAAAGGTCTCACTCACCGCCTCCATACACTCCACCACTCATTCTGGAAGTATTAGGAGYACTTTCCCCCAAAATAAGTTATTTGAGTAAATACACAACCGCTAAATGCCAGATCACAACAAAAGAAAATTGCTAATGCTAACGCGAGTCTATCTAACTTAAGGCAGGCACCATTGAGCGTCGGGTGTGTTGTCCAATCAGAATTCAGTACAGCAAGAGTACTTCCGTTCCGTGACAACAAYTACTTCCTCCTTCTGAGTGGTCGTGGCCTTGCTGAAGTCATACCTGTGTGAGTTAAAACAACGATTTTAACTTACTATATAGTTCACCGTGCATTATAAACTCATGTGCAGTCGTTGTGAGTGCAAGTTTTACCTCAGCGCGGTGGCATTAAAATGTGTGAGATGTTAAATCTTGCGTGTCGTTCGTTAATCGTAAACAGGCTTGAGCTCAGCTAACAACCACATGACGTGGTACAAAATTAGCAAYAGTCCCCACTCATGTTAGTTTTAAAAAAAGCAAGCTAACACAAGAATAGTTCGATTTGCAATTTCAAAAGTAAATTTATGTGCAAAGTGTGCAAAGTTGACTAATTGCGCAAGCGCACATGGTGACTACCATGATTGAAACAAGTGTTATTTGAAAGCCAGGTGTAGGTTCATAATCTGACTTTTATGACGAACACATACATTGACAAAAATGTGATTATAGTTGTAAGCGTATAAAATTGTGACACGTTTTTATGAGATTGTATCTGWTGCTGTTAGTTGCTTTAAAATAGAAATGTTGATTTCTTAGTGTAGGCACCAAGAAACTTGTGTTGCCATACAACCAAAGTGATATCATCAGAAGTTTGATCTTCATTATTTAAATTACCAATGCAGATTAATTGACAGGAGCTGGAGCCAGGCGATATTTTGTGTTTTTACTACATAACATTTAACTGTATAATTTAGTTGTTCTTTAATGATCTTTTTTATAGATATATAAATGGTTGAAGTTTTATTTATTTATTTATTTGCAAACCTGAATTTTTTGTAGAGACTGCTCGTTCTTGTTTCTGARTGCTGACTAACGTGTTCAATTAATTTTTAACTTTGCTTCCAGCACCCATGCAGCGCTGCCTGACTCTGACCCTTGCTCGGCACAGCAGACTCCTTTTGAAAGATAAATTTGCAAGTGCGTACTGCCAGCGGTCAGCTGCCATGTCAAGTCTTCTTATCAATCAGCCCAAATACTCCTGGCTGAAAGAGCTGGGTTTGTCCGAGGACAACCCTGGTGTTTACAACGGAAGCTGGGGAGGCAGTGGGGAGGTCGTCACRTCTCACTGCCCCGCCAACAATGAGCCAATTGCCAGAGTTACTCAGGCTACTTTGGCAGAGTATGAAGAAACCGTCCAGAAAACGAGGGAGGCCTGGAAGGTGTGGGCAGATATTCCAGCGCCGAAACGAGGGGAAATTGTAAGGCAGATAGGGGACGCACTAAGGAAGAAGATTAAAGCGCTTGGAAGTCTGGTCTCTCTTGAAATGGGCAAGATCTACGTTGAGGGAGTGGGCGAAGTTCAGGAGTATGTTGATGTCTGTGATTATGCTGTTGGACTATCTAGGATGATTGGCGGACCTATTCTTCCTTCAGAAAGGCCAGGGCATGCGCTCCTCGAGCAGTGGAACCCGGTCGGTCTCGTCGGCATCATCACTGCCTTTAACTTCCCCGTGGCCGTCTACGGTTGGAACAACGCCATCGCTTTGACATGTGGCAACGTCTGCCTCTGGAAAGGTGCCCCGACCACTCCTCTCACAAGCGTTGCAGTTACCAGGATTGTGGCAGAAGTGCTGGAGCAGAACAACCTGCCGGGCGCCATCTGCTCCATGACCTGCGGCGGCGCCGACATCGGCACCGCGATGGCAAAGGACGAGCGGGTGGATCTGCTGTCTTTCACCGGCAGCACCCACGTTGGTAAGCTCGTGGCCATGATGGTGCAGGAGAGGTTTGGACGCAAGCTGCTGGAGCTCGGCGGAAACAACGCCATCATCGTGTTTGAGGACGCGGACCTGAACCTCGTGGTGCCCTCGGCCGTCTTTGCCTCTGTGGGAACTGCTGGTCAACGYTGCACCACGACTAGGAGGCTGATGCTGCACGAGAGCGTCCACGACATGGTGGTTGAGAGAATAGCCAAGGCCTACAAACAAATTCGCATCGGCGATCCCTGGGACCCCAGCACCCTCTACGGTCCTCTGCACACCAAACAAGCCGTGGCGCAGTATCTGGCTGCTGTCGAACAGGCCAAGCAGCAGGGCGGCACTGTGGTCTGTGGAGGAAAGGTGATGGATCGTCCTGGAAACTACGTGGAACCCACCATCATCACAGGACTGGCTCACGACGCACCCATCGTCCATACCGAAACCTTCGTCCCCATCCTCTACGTCCTCAAGTTCAAAACAGAGGAGGAGGCCTTTGCTTGGAACAACGAGGTCAAGCAGGGTCTATCTAGCAGCATCTTCACCAAAGATATGGGGAGAGTTTTCCGTTGGCTGGGGCCCAAAGGATCTGACTGTGGTATCGTGAATGTCAACATTCCTACRAGTGGAGCAGAAATCGGAGGAGCCTTTGGGGGGGAAAAACACACGGGCGGTGGCAGAGAGTCAGGCAGCGACTCCTGGAAGCAGTACATGAGGCGCTCGACGTGCACAATAAACTACAGTAAAGATCTTCCTCTGGCCCAAGGCATTAAGTTTGAGTGAAGCTTTCAGATCCTTCGAGTTCGAGCACCAATGTTCACAAAGGGCAACACTAAATATTTTTAGTCATTGCGTTGTAGAATATAAGGAAAAGATTTGTCATCTTGTGTTAAAATAGGTCAGTTCAAATTAATAGTTTGAAATTTCTGCTGTATTGAGTCATGATTCTGGATTTAAACCCGTTAATGTTTTGTCCTAAAGGTCAAATCTTGGTCCCACAAAATTTCTGTTCACTTTTCTACAAGCGCTTAAAATTACTCTTGCTGACTGCATCTGATATTTTATACTGTAATAAATGAATAAATCCCACCTATACTGTATTTTGAAAAATACAACTGTGATTGACAATATTTCCTGGACTGCCTGTAAGTTTTTACGGTAGTATGTGAAACACTGGCTGTAGCCTGGTTATAATTTGCTTTAAAACATTCAACAAAAACTAGTAAAAAATAAAGGCTTTGTGCTGACATGGGCTTTCAGTCTTTTATTTTTGAATATTCACAAATAAAGTATGGGATTAGCATGGCCAGTCCTAACATATCAAGTAAAATGTCAGAGTTTGGGAGCGGCGGCACGGTTTAGAGAAAGCAAGTCCAGTTGTCAGAAGGTTGGCAGTTCAAATCCTGTGTTTTATCAAAATTTGAGTGGAAGAGCTGAAGCATCCATGTCTAACTCATTTGCCCTATATGGGCGCTTGAGCAAAGTTTTTAATCCCCAGGTTGTGCTAGGTGGCAACTGGGGGATACCAATTGTCAAAAACTTTATGCAAGTTCACTGGATGGGAACAGCCAAAAAACGAGAAAAAAATTTGAAATCACTGATTCATTAATAAAATCACATTGGATTTTTAAGTTGAACGTGTAACGTTCAGTAACGTGACTTTAAAAAACTGGCAATTTAAGACAACTTGTTTTGAAATACAAAAAAACCTGAAAATTGCTCAAATGAACATGGTATTAAATTATAGTTTGGCTTATTTTTTTGAGCACTGCTGTTATTTGGTCTTGGTCTTTTTCAATCCTGGTCCTCAGGACACACTGTCTTGCATGCGGTCTCCCTGCTTTAACACACCTGATTTAGATGATTGCAGTTCAGCAAAAGCCTGTTAATCAGTTATCAATTGAAATCAGCTGTGTTGAAGCGGGAAAACATCTAAAACATGCAGGACAGTGTGCCTTGAAGACCATGGTCGAAAAACACTGGTCTACAAAATAATGCCAAATGAGAATGTTCCTACACATAATAAAATTGTGTTACCAGATACTACAAGCACCTATTGTACCATGAGTTTGTTAGCTGTAGATGGTAGCAGCCAAAAGACAAAAACAAACAAAAAAATAAATAAAAATCAGAAATTACAGATTCATGCAGACATAATTTTAAATCGTATTATTAATTGTTTATGTCTCAAAATTTCAGTGATGTGACTTTTAAAGGGATCCCCGATTGGTTGTAACATTAGACTTTATATGATAAACATACTTTAACTGTAAAATAAAGACTGTAAAAATACTGTAGGAAGTTTAGTTTTTATCAGTTTTAAACTAAAAGTTTAAAAATATATTACACAGACGGGGCCATTTTATTTACACGCAAAGCATTCTGGGTAAATGACATCAACTAGGTCATCGGCACGAGGCTGCTAGCAAGCTATACCCACCCTGATCTTGGACARTATCTGAYGATYGGCTCTTTTAAATGAAACCAGAGAGCGTTGACAGAGAGGAGAAGGTAGAAATGACTCAGCCTGGAACTGAAAATATAGATGGAGGACAACAGAGCTGCTTCATGGAAGAAGAACCTCAGCTGAGCCTGTTAGCTTTAGCAATAGCCCCGACGCTATCACCATATATATGTATTAGCTCAGCGCTAGACATTCTCCTCTCTTCACTGAGGTCCTCCATCCACATGACAGAGAGGGGAACACAAAAATGACTCAGTCTGCAACTGAAAATATGGATGGAGGACCTCAGTTTAGCTTGTTTGTTGTGCAATATACCACGAGAGCTAGCGCAAAAGCTAACAGGCTAAGCTGAGGTTCTTCTTCCATGAAGCAGCTCTGTTGTCCTCCATCCATATTTTCAGTTCCAGGCTGAGTCATTTCTACCTTCTCCTCTCTGTCAACGCTCTCTGGTTTCATTTAAAAGAGTCGATCATCAGATATTGTCCAAGATTAACCTTCAGGGTGGATATAGCTCGCTAGCAGCCTCGCACCGATGACCTAGTTGATGTCATCATTTACCCAGAATGCTTTGCATGTAAATAAAATGGCTCCATCTGTGTTAAAATATATTTTAAAAAATTTTACTAAACTAAACAGCCTACAGTATTTTTACAGTCTTTATTTTACAGTTAAAATAAATGTTTATCAAATAAAGTTTAATGTTACAACTAATCGTGGATCCCTTTAACAACAGAAAAGAAACCGGATGCTTTTTTGAAATATAAAAAATATACTGTAAAGACTTACTGTAAAAGACTGCTGGGCTGATTGTCCAGCAATAGATAGAGTATACTAAGTTACATTCTAACATTCATGTGACCTCTAATTTATTAATAAAGAAATCAGCTCTGTCCCTTTAATAAGAAAAAAAAATACTACTCCATCTCTTGTCCTGCCCCTGTCCCACCTTCCACCCCCTCAGTTTGCTCACCCACCCACTCAGCAGTGCTCCACTCATACTCCAGCTCTACCTTTCTCCACTTACTCCCTCTCTGAGCAGCATCTCTGCTGAAAGGAAGAACTGAAACCACAGCACTGAGTGCGACTCATAATCCATGCCATTTAGGACATATGCAGAAAAACACCCACTTCCTCTGCTGCTCATCTGCACTGGAAAAAGGTAGAAAAGGCTTTATTTTTATTTTATTTTTTAAATTCTTTTAATAAATTGTTTTTTCTGCTTTAAATTGCATGTTATGTTCTGCCACACCATTACAAAAGATAAATATATAACATTTGTGTAAAAACAATTATATTTTGATCAGTTTAGGTAAGCACTTCTGACATCTGAATGAAAAGCAGAACTTTAATAAAAGTGAACTAAAGTGAACTTCCAGAATAAACTAGTGAATGTGGCTCGTTAAATTGATCTAGTTATAAAAGCTTACATTTTTTGGTTTTCAGGCAACTAGGAGGTAATACCTTTGTCTTATTTTGTGTTCACAGCCTGCAGTGCATCAAAATGTCAAGTACAAATAATTATGGGCTTATGGTAATAAATTAATGATCAACTGGTATCATAGTGGTGCAGCTGTGATGGGAGGTATTTGAAGAGGGTGACATTAACACACCAGGGTTGTTCCCCACTTTCTTGTTTTTTTTTTTTTTTTTATCTGGTTTTTACCATCTCCATACATTACTTGTGCAATTTGCTTTTTAGGAAGCTAATGACGTGCTTGCTGCATTCATGTTTTACAGAAGTGTATGGGAATCCCCTGGACTGAAATAGTCTCCTCCTCACTTGGCACATTTCCTCTATGGTTTCTCCTTTAAAAAACACATAGCAGAAATTGGGTTTTGAATTGTGAAATCATCATATTTAGTATTATTATTTTATAAAAAATTTAATAAAAGTTAGCAAATAAGACTTTACGACTGCAGTCTGACAACATTAATCATTTAATATTCTCATTCATCCAAATTAGTTAAAATATTGCTCAAATTGCACAGCAGGGTATACCAGGGATTTGTATGGAAAAAACAGTGTGCACACATAAAAAATTTATATTATTGGTTATGTAACATTTAGTTAGAATGATATATTATTATTACTGTTATGCCATTATTAATATTTCTTGAAACAATAATATAGATTATTGCAAGTTTCTGTTGGTAATTTAGACCTATTTGACGAGCATGATGATTTGCGCGGTGGGGTGGGGGGGGGGGGGTATGACCCCCACAATAATTTGATCCAGTGAATGTAACCCACCCAATAAAATTACATGATTTGCTCGAACAGAATTGAAATCAGCTGGTTAAGTACAGCGCTGCAGCTTTTTTCTCTTATTGTTGAACTGATGTGGAACAGAAAAGGTGCAGAGTAAATACAAAGAAAACAAGAAAGTTAACAATAAAAGCATTACCATTTATTTTAAAACCAAAATATCCTGAATCATTTTACAAAAGTGAATGATAAAATACATTAATAGGAAGAGAGCATAAC
>NW_013952410.1:3092346-3096479 GCF_001266775.1 Austrofundulus limnaeus | reverse complement strand
TAATATTACATTTAATATTAAATATTAAAAAGACATTCTGATATTAAATTTTAATATCTGAATAGCAACATAAAAAATAAACTTGAATTAAATCTGGACTCACATAATTAAGTTCCGTAAATAAATTACATTTTTTGGTATTGGATATGTGCTCCAGGGCTCTAGCTTAGCTACTGAAAACCCCTAGATTTTGGCTCTGAAATTTAGTTTTAACATGAAATTCTAATACTTTTTTTTTTTTACAGAGCCTTAGTGTTTCTTGGTGGAGTTTGGTTGAAGCGGAAACAACATTTCTGTATCAACTCAAAGCTTTTCACATGTGAGCATCAACATTAATGTCCTTTTATTTTGTTCCAGTTTTGTCATTAACCTCCTGACCGCAAACRCTTTTTAAAAAAGATTGACCGTTGTATATTTTGCTTTTTAATGACACTGTTCCAGAAGTTGCTTTATAGATTTTTGTTAATATTTTTTTAAAAAGGCTAACAGGTTTTTCAGATCATGTGAACAAACAATTGCTTGATTCCAATGTGTTTAACACTTACAAGAATGTCACATTATTTCCCAATGAGAACAAGAGAAAAAAAGTGTTAAGTGAAAAGGGAGTTTCTCGTTTGACTCCAAATGGACAGTTTCTCTTAGAGCAAGCTCCAGATCTGCCAGTCATCAAGTAAAACCCTGAAACTGTCAGCATTTATTTTCCTCATTCCATGAAAAATGGAGGCGTTGAAGGGGTCGTAGCCCAGCAAGGCACGCATATTTCAAGTCACTTTGAACACTTCAAGAGGGTTTTTTCCCCCCTTTTAATAATCCATTATGCATAGCAGGTCTGGCTCTCCCTGGTATTTCTCCTACCTTCTTGACGTCAGTTGCCATTTGTGAGGGTTACTCTGGCAACGGCCAGCCTCCCTGGGAGATGTCTGGTGGATAAGACAGCCCAGATAAAGCCTTTTAAGGCTCTGCTCTTGCAACATCTTTTAATTGCCTTTGATACAGTGGAAGTATTACATGAAGGTTGTCAGGGAATATCCCCTCGTGGGGACCAAACTTTGAGAACATGCAGATAAAAACGTCACTTAGAGAAGCTGCTTCAGATTGATGTCCCTTTATCTTTATTTGATTGGATCAGTGAAACTGGATATGATGGATCTATTTTTGACCGGGCTCTGCCCTTTTGGTTACACGAAAGAAATGTTATGCTGACAATGTGGTTTTAGTGGTAGTTTAACATGTTCAAACATGATTCAACACTTGGATGCTCAACAAGAACATGCTAAAATCATCATAGAAAACCGCTTTTTTTTTTTTGCAAACTCATTGCTCATGGAGACATCTTCTTTTTTTGCATTTATGCAAAAACATCAGCCGGATAAAGATAAACCGTGGCAACGTGTTGACGGGACACAGTAACATTCAAATTCTGTCATTTACCTACAAGACTTTTATTGTGTGCATGGAGCTCTGCTACATGTTGAATTTGCATGGATGCAAAATTGGCTCACATGGAGTTGTGCTATTTAATTCAATACCTGCTCCCATCTCCACGATGCTATTTATAGTCTTGCCGACGTATGTGCCTTTCCTTTTTTTTCACACACCAGGCTATTGATGAGCTATTTTTACAGTGGCGGTTTGCTCCCTGCTTTCCCTCTTGGTTGCCAAGCAATAGACCAAAGAACCTGATTGGCCAAGGATTTGCTTTTGGACATGCTGACTGCGACTCTCATCTTGCTAATGAATTTGGTCTTTTTGCTCACTGTAGAGCCAGAGAGCACAGGTGTTCCCATCTTCTTATATTGAAATTTTCTGTATTATTTTATTCTTTTACAGTATAAAAAAATCATTTAAGCAAGAGGCTGCAAAATAGAAACAACTACACTATCTTACGTGATCACATTACATTTGAATTACTCACTGTGTAATTGGCTAACATCAGGTATAATCAAACAGAAATGTAAAATATGAACCAAGAATGCTTTTATGGCAAACACCCGCTATTACAATAATATACCTAGTGTTTATATTATATATCTTTAATAACTGAGAAGCATTTTGAAAATTGTGCATATAGATTCTTTATAAGGAAGACTTGTTTTACATTTAAACACTTAAAATCAATCACTGTGCTTGTTTTTTCTGCTCATTTATCAACTACCAGGTTTCACTTTTCACTAACGATAATTGTCAAAGGAAACCAGATTCCCAGTTGCACTAACGGCAAACCAATCATAGCGCAGTGTCTGTTCTCGCTATTGTGTTAACTCTAATCCTTATAATCTGTTTAGGGATAAATTGGTGGGACACACCTAAACCACTGCTGTGTAAGTGAATTCATTTAGACTTAATCTGACCCCATGCCTCTCTGAAAGGAAACCAAGACCTGCAAAACTTTCATCCTCCCTCCATTGATTACGGCTCGTGCAGAGATATGGAAAAGCCTATCCTACTGCTCCCTTTCATTGGCCCCATAAAAAATTCATCCTGTCCTAATGGAGAGAGAGAGAGAGATTCTTTTCATTGAGCTTGCTGAAGGCTGGGTGAGACATGCACTTAATAAAAGCAAGGCAATTGAGTTAAATATTTAAAACAAAATGCATTCATTAGTGATTTTAGTGTATTTTAAATGTATAGGGTTTTATTGTGTAAGCCATTTAAAGAAAAGTCATTCGGATTATCGTCGTTTTTATTTTAATTACAATGATTTTATGTATTATTTATTCTGAAGAAATGCTTGATTATTGTCATTTAATGTCATGCAAATTCTGATTTATCCTCATATTAGACACTTTAACATCTTGGGAAACTTCAGAGAGCAAGAGTTTTGTCTAATTTAAAGCGTGTATGATTTTAAAATGAGAACACAAAACATCAGAAAACTTAAATTTAGGTAATTATATTTAATTGTTTATTTGCTAATGAACTTACACAAAAGTTTGGTTAATATAGGTTAGAAAATACACAAAGCAATATTTTATTTTTTAGATTTTAGTGTGTTTTTTTTTTAAGGAAATTGCTTAATTTTGAAATAAAACACTATTTACCTACCTAAACTGCTGATACTATAGCTTTCGTATCTTTTTATTATCTACTGCCTTGAAGGAGTACAATTTCTACTATTACTACATCTTAATACTACAACTGCTATTATCAGTCTCTGGGGTGATTTGCAGCTCTAATTTTTGTTTCCTGTATCCCATTCGGTTCCTTTTCGTAGAGGGGCTGATGGACTGTACCATTTCAGCCGTGGGGTTCGAACCATATTCAGGCACTTCTCAAGCATCTAAAACGTGCAAATAAAAAACTCTTACTGTGGTTTTAACTTGAGTAATAATCTATATAAAATATTTTTTAAATAAAAAATGTGTTTAAGTTTGCTTAAAGATAAAAAAAAATTAAATATGTCTGCAACGACGCACCCCTCCAGATRGGCTGTTGCCATGTTCCCACTTTCATGGGTGTGGTGATTAGCTTGCTTGGTGAACATTTTTTTTCTTCTTTTTTGTGTGTGTGTGTGTGTGTCAAATCCGGCCCGAGTACCGTTGTTCTCTGACCCGGTGAAGTGGATTAAATTGTTTTAGAGTTAACACAGCTTCCTTTGGCGTTTTGTCTCACAGCTGTTACCATGGCTGTCGAGTGAAATCGGACCGGCGTAACTCGGATTGGAGAAACGGACTGAGCCAAAACGTCTCTTTTTCAGGTGAGGACGTGCAGTCTTGTCTTGTTATTTTGGTGGCTTTTTTTATAGTCTATTTCCTGTTTTGTTCGGAGCGGTTTCATTATGCTTTTACGTCGTGGCTGAGTTGCAGAAATGTATGCGGGAAGCGACATATTCTGGCAGCAGGAGTGTGGCTGTTGAAAACAACAGTTCCCAGACTAAATGTCTCAGGCAGTCCCCTCGCTTGGAGCTGAAGCTGAAAAATCCCCAGCGATCCTAAACGCGGCCCTCCTAACGGTCTGTCAAAACAGCCTCTATCTTTGGCGGAACTACGAGCAAAATACCTACCAGTAGTTTCGACTCACACTTGTGTTTTTCCATTTCAGACGCAGGGTTTCTCTTTTAGTTGCGCAAAACCTTGTGAGGCTTGAAAAATGATGTCTTAAAAATAATAATAAATAATACATAAGTAGTCCGC
>NW_013952410.1:3087684-3090931 GCF_001266775.1 Austrofundulus limnaeus | reverse complement strand
AAGACTATGGTCTTAAACTTTTGATCAGCTGAAAAAATCATGTTTGAGTGTAAATAAACAGGCTTTAAGTTTGATGACTTCATGTTTGTGTGAAGGGATCAATAGGCACATCTACAAGTGTCACTTCTCGTGCTGTTACATTCTGCTAAATAATCAGGTTAATATCAAACATATAGCTGTAATTGTGGGCAAGCATTAATCTGCACTGATTAGTTGAACAAAACACAGATATTTGGGTGTGACATAAACTTTAAAAACTAGTGAGGGGAAGGAAGTATTCACTGATTACATATTAGAGGAAAAATACCTTGCAGAAATGTGTGTTTTAGAAATTATTGATTAAATAAGGTTAATAATCTAAACAGTGAAAAACACAATTGTTAGACAGTAGCAGTCACCTTTTAGTTGCTGTCCTAATTCCAAGAAAAAGGGACTATGATAGAACAGTCACTCTGAAAATATTTTAAATGTACAAATTGGTTGTCACACTTACGATTGTGCTGAGTCAAACGCACACGCACAAAACAGCTGTGATAACTGTACAATGGTGGCATTTATTGCTGTGATGCTGGTATTGAAAATTAAGTTAGCGAGACACATCGTCTTTGACTTTCTCATGTGACAATTGTTAAAATGAGACACTAGTGTTAAGTTTTTTTCTCTCTTTGTTTTTGGTCAGATGGTTAAATMGTTTCTGTGCTGATTCACCTTCATGTCGCAGCATGTTTTTGTTTTGTGGACCAATGAAGTTGATTCATCCTCACTGATGTAAATATCACTGAAAAGAATTAAACGCCTTAGCTAGTCTGTCAGCTACCAYCTTCTGAAATTCTTGAGTGCTTTATCTTTTTTTTAAAGGAAAGTTTTAGCTGCACTGCATTAAAAAATTCTATAGTAACCTCAAATAATAATCATAATGAGAATGATGTGACCAGCTTTAATAAATGTTACGTGTAGGTGGGCTGAAACAAGATTCATGAAGGTGTTACAGTCATCACATTCATTCATTGTTACTTGTTTAGCATATGTACTGGTAGAAATAGATTACTATTTTTTTCCTTTCCAGATAAAAACAATAGTTAATTTAATGCTTAGTAATTATTAATGCATAAAGTAATAAGGTGATTTAAAAGTAGGTGTGTCTTGCTGTAATTTGCAGTTTAGACAACTAAACCTATATGGAAATTACAGCTTTTTTTTTACCTGTTTATATCAAATGTATTAAATTAAACACTGGGTGTCTTTGTCCTTTTTATTCAGGGTGGATCATGCAAAAGCTGCTACTTTAATCCAAACAACTGAGGCAGATGGTTTTTGACTCCCTAGACACAGTTCATTCAGATAAACCATGTTCTTTTGAGATTATATGCTATTAGTCATGGATTATTTACTGCAATTCTCTCCTTTTTTTAATTTTTCAAAATCTAAATGAAAAATTAAATCTCTGTAAAAAGGGACCTCCAGTACTGGATTGACAGCATATGAAAAATGTGTAGTGGACCAACCATGGCAATGGTTTAAAGTCTGATTTAGGTGGAATCAAATAAGAAATGAAAGTTAGGAGTTTGCTTACTTCATAAACCCATGCTAAACACTTTATTTTTTTTTACAGCTGATGTAAAACAAAGCATGTATTTAAAAAATAAGTGTAAAAAGATTTTATAGTCATTAAAAAATTTGTTTTGCTTTAAGTGGTTGTAGGGTTGTTTGATTACTTCCTACTGCATAAATGTAATTTTAAAGATGCAAAAATTGTCTGTTTTTGTTAATTTCACAGTCAGATGTGTTTTGGACTGAATGTAGAGATTATTTTAGCAGAATGGCAGCATCTCCTTCCACTGGTCGTTCAGAGTATCTCTATCAGCCATACACTAAGCAACAGACAAGCCCAACACACTGCTCTGACTTTGTCACCCATGGTCCCACACCGGGCCCCATACTTTTGTTGGATGGGCTGACTTGTTCTATGCATCAAATCACATTACCATAWATAAAAGATAAACCTCTAGATTTATATATTACAACCACAAATGCACAGTTGATCATTTATCCGTGACAGCGAATTCTCACAGCCTGTGTTGCTTCTTAAAATAAGTGTCCTGATTTGGTTTCGCTCTTTGACTTACAGTCTTCATCTTTTTCCAGACTTATGCAGCATCGTTTCATTTCAACTTTTAACAGCCGTTCGCATCCTTCATAATCTGTTTTGGTGCTCCGTTGCATTTCGTGACACCAAGACTCCGCTCATCAAGCGTCAAGGGTCGTAGGAGGCGTCGTGCAGTCCACAAGGCGCCCAGTGTGACGTGGTGGACCTCAGAGGCATACGGCACGACAGCCAGGCAGCTCCCGGCGCATCTCGTGCACTGAGAGAGCCTCCTCTTTCAGCAGGTTGCGTCAGCTGGAGGAGAGCGTGACGCCACAGCCGGGCAGCTAAAAGCTCTGCGATGCCTGATCGCCGTCGGACATGAGTCCACAATGAGTAGTCCATTGTGTTCTCACTTGTGGCGGAGCAGTGGTTCAAACTAACTGACCAAATCATTTAAAAAGTAGTTTTACAATCAATCAGTTTTGTTTATTGCTCGTGRAAGTTTTTATTTTTTTAATGCGTAAATGACAAAATATGAATTTTCTCCGCTTTTGCATTTAAGTGTTTTCCTGTGGATTGGTCTAATTGCTGAATTATGGAAAGTGGAACGGATTCTCTAACGGTTAGGCTGCTGGATGTAAAACGGCGTGAAAAGTCATGGTGGATGGGGCAGACCAAACATTTCTGAGGAGTGTCTTTTAAGTGCTCTGTGACCCACATTCAGGTTCCCCAAGGTAAAGGAAGTGGCAACTGACACATGCATAAATACTCGTGCACGCTTCTGCAAACAACTGACATGCTCAACCCCAGACACGCATGCTCACGTACTYGCAGCCAGATGAACATGATCTACAAATGGCCTTTTTTTTTTTTTACTCAGACATATTGCCTGATAAACTATTCAAACCTGCCCACCATAAACGCAGATCGTCAGCGCGCACACAGATGTGGGCTGCACAAACGGCACAGTGCAACAACACAACAGGCTGATTGAGTGAGGAAAGGTCAGAGCCCAGTTCAGATGGCCTTTTGAACCAGAGTGAGGGTGTTTGAAGAGCCAGACCACCCTCCAAGCTGCTACCCAGCTCCACCATTTCCCTGGTGTGTGTGTGTGTGTGTGTGTGTGTGTGTGTGTGTGTGTGTGTGTGTGTGTGTGTGTGT
>NW_013952410.1:3083614-3087640 GCF_001266775.1 Austrofundulus limnaeus | reverse complement strand
GCATTGTCCTCTCCACACCGTACACCCATCTTTAGTCCGAACCCAAACAGGATATCTTTGTTTGTGTGATGGAAGTCTTGCTGGCCTTTTCTGTCTACCTGTTGAACTTAAAGCATTTCTGTCTTTGTTTTGCAGGTGTCAGCTGGTGAAGTGTTTGTGTGAGTGTGTGTGTGCGTGCGCGCGTGAGTGTGTGAGTGTGCGTGCGTGGAGGCACGTGTGTCTTCTCAGCCCAGCCAGTGTTTTTGGAGTGGAGTGCGGCCTGAGCACATTTCACAGGGACAATGAGCGAGCTGGAACAGTTACGCCAGGAAGCTGAGCAACTACGCAATCAGATCCGGGTACGACGACAAAAGCTTCCTAAACGTGTTTCTAACTTGTCGACCTCCGGCAAAAAACTGGATTCRAAGAAACCAATTAAATATTCTACCTCCTTTTTGTCATCTTGTCTCATTTGAAATGATCTCTTGTTGCAGGATGCCAGGAAAGCCTGCAGCGACTCAACTCTTTCACAGGTAAGAAAATTCCTTTACACATGTAACATTTGATCATTTAAAATCTTAAACAACTTGTCACAAAATTAACTAAGTGCTATAATCTATGTATGTGTCCATTCACTTTGTTCTACTGTAAAGCTGCATACACAGCGAACGCGTTTGGAGCAGCCAAAATGCTCCTGCCGCATGTGTTTGGCTGCTTGTCAACAGCTGTCCGTTCACACCGAACGCGTCTATAAAGACGCGCAGTGGGAGGAGCGTCTTTGTTCTTTTTCCGGTCGGTTGATGTTTAAATTGAAGATAAAATAAATAAAATAGCTTTGCTTTTAAAGAGCAAGAGAACGTTGCGCACAGAGCAGATAATTAATTTACCAGATAATTTAGAGGCGCTCTCATAGACTTTTTTTTAAAAAAATTCCCAAACCGGGACCAGACTAGAGGTTGTAGAGGGAGGAGGGTCTTGTTTTTTTTTCCTGTCTGTCTTTAATGACGGGTGAAATAAAGATGAAATAAATACAATGGCTTTTTTTATTTACTGAAGTTTCGCCACTCCAGGAACTGCGAGCTTATCCTTTTATTTTTGCCCCAAGCTCAGCGAGCTGCTGCTGTCTCATCACATCGGTGCTGATCTCTCCAGCTAGAACACCAACTGCAGACTGTCGATTTCAGCTAAAAAGGCTCCTGTCAGTCTGTGTCGGGTTCATGAAACCGTCACGTGAAAAAAAAATCTCTCCCAATTGGTTGCTGCTGCGTGGCGAGCAGCCAAATTTCAATTTGTTGAACTTTAGCAGCCGCTGCTTTGCAGCTGCCGCATGTGCAGAAAAATGCTCTGCCGCATGTTGCGCGCTGCTCTCAACTGGCAAAACACGCCGCTACGTGCTGCGCTGCTCCAAGATCCACGTCCACCATAGACTTTGCATGTAAACTGGCTGCTTTGGCTGCTCCAAACGTGTTTGGTGTGTACCTGGCTTTAGTCAGAAGCAGGGTTCGACAAGATTTTTTTTTTTTTTTACCTGCCCTGTCGGGCAGGTGACGACAAATGTTACCTGCCCGAAACAAAAATGTTCAAATTTTGATAAAATAAGAAAAATGTGTACTGTACTTTGTACCACAAAAATATTAACATGTTTATACAGAGGTATATAAAATATGACTTCTGATTAAACAGATGCAAACATTTTAGACTGAGTTACTAACAGTGTTTTATGAAGAACATCTTCAAAAAAGTGTTTCCCTAGAGTATTGACCTTGGGGGTGGGGTTCATGAAAACAGAATGATCAACAGCAGCAGCTTTGTTTTAAATACAAYTTACAGAAAATGAGAGTCTGAAATTTGCATTAATTAAATCGTAAATAGTGAATCTCATATCCAAAGATACATTTAAAATATGTTGAACTGGAGTTTCCATACAACATGATGATAAATCTAATGTTATTTATACAACTCAGAATATAATTAGAGATGTCTTAAATAGGTATTTTGAATTGTCAAAATATATTAAGAGATGTCTATTTGTTTCTTTCATTCATAAAAACAAAACCATCTATGTTCAGCATTAAAAAACCCAAAGTAAATCATACCCTGAAGTAAAAGGGTGCAGAGTGAAGTAAAAAAACTTTTTATCATATTTGCCCCTTATTTTTAAAAAATCAACTTCAACAAACAAACAATCTCAAGCTGGAAAGTTCTCCAAATTAAAAAAAGGTAAATAAAACAAAATAATAAAATAAAACATTTTATTATTTTATCCTAAATAACTAATATGTCTAATTTAGTCATAAAACAATTTCNATTTTATCCTAAATAACTAATATGTCTAATTTAGTCATAAAACAATTTCAGATAACTAGAATATAAGTGTGGTGAAGCCAAATAAATGGTAGATCGGCCTGCCATACAATGAGCTTCTGACCCGCTGCTGCTATCTCATCTTCATCATCATCTTCATCAGAGCAGAAGCCGACATTAGCAAGATGGATTTATGACTGAATGAACGTCCACATATTTTTTTTATCTCTGTGGGTAACAATATATAAAATAAAAAAAAACATTTTCCCCCCCGAAAACACGGGTGTGAAAAAAGCTACGGTTTTTAAACCTTCTCTCTGCGTGACGTGCAGCAGGAAGGAGGGAGGAACCTGTGATCCTGCGACACGACGGCAAGCTGTAACTTTTCTACAGCAGGAGGGGGACATTTTGACTATTTATTCTCTCTTTACGTTTAAAACACCATATTTTTTCATTTATTTTCAGAACATTTTGAATAAATGGCCCTGTAAAAAAATAAAAGAAATTGTTTACCTGCCCTGTCGGGCAGGCATTGGGACACATCCACCTGCCSGACAATGGGTTTTACCTGCCCCGGGCAGTCGGGCAATAGGATTTGTCAAACCCTGGTCAGAAGATTGTTTCAGATGATTAAAATACTTTGCATTCTTTGTCAGTACTTAAAAATGTGTAATCCCCCGAGCCGTATAATTATTCCAAACATAGTTCGAATCAATAAATTACTCGACTTTCTTTCAGCTTTGCTCCTTGTTCACATTATCAGCCTGTTTTTTGCTGCTTCAGCTCGTGTCCAGTTGTGATAAGTGTTTCTGGGCCTCATGTGTAGCTTCCTGTGTTTTGACAGATCACAGCTGGTCTGGACTCAGTGGGCCGGATACAGATGCGGACGCGGCGTACACTCAGGGGCCACCTGGCCAAAATATATGCAATGCACTGGGGGAGTGACTCCAGGTACGGTTTTATTACACAATATGTATAATCATAATGAGTAGCAGACGTTTACTGACCTATATGAGCAGTTTACTTAAAGTAAGCTCTTACCCTTCCTGTGTGTTCGCTGACGCTTTTTTATTAAACACCTTACAGATAATTTAAAAGGTTCATTGTAAACTTTTCTCAATATGTAAAAATGTATTTGAGCTAGTGGGAGTTGATGCTTTGCTATTGGTTTGTTCACTGACTAGATTAAAAAAATCTGTATTTTTGAGCATCTGATCTGCTGTCCTAAGACACTTRGTTATATCTGGAATAGGTTTTGATACCTTGTAGTTTTTGGTTTTATTTTCCTGTTGTTTTAACTTGTATGTGCAACAGATGCCACCCTAATCTCACAGAGGCTAAACAACATTATATGTCTTCCTTTTGGATATAAAAAGTTAAGATATATTCATTTTTATAATCCTTAAAATAAAAATAAATTGCTGTAAGCACATTGGACCTCATGCAAGAACATGTTCGTATTCTTATCCTAAATTTCTCTTACTTTTGTTCGTACAAAGGGTTCGTACGAACGTCAGATTCAACAAACTCTTCTATCTTCAGGAAAAGTGTGTAAATGAGCTGCGTAAATTCCACCTGTTCGTATATAAGGCTGTTTCCTGCCTCAGATATCAGGAAGTGTCCATTCATGAAAATGAAAGCGAAAACTAAAAAAAGAAAAACTTTACGAGTTCAGAGATTGAAGTCCGTCTGTCAGAGATCCAGAAAAGAAAATCTGTCATTTTTAGCAGGTCAGCTGTGGAA
>NW_013952410.1:3080065-3082132 GCF_001266775.1 Austrofundulus limnaeus | reverse complement strand
ATTTTTGTATGCATTAATTTAGCCATAATTCTACAAATTTTCCCCTAAGGAACTTTATGAGTCTTTTGTGTTTCCTTTAATCCTGGGTAGCAGATGTTTACGATACAAGACAAAATGGAGCATAATAAATCAACAGTATTTAACAGCAAACATGATTTTTGTTTGCGAAGGCCTTGCCGCTGCAGCTGCTTTTCAGTCCTTTTATTGTTTTCTTGGTTGTAAGGTGTGAATGTGCATGGGTGTGCCGAGCACCCTGTAGGTGACCCTCCAGGGGGACCAGTGTTTGTTTTGTACACAGCCTCTGACATTTGAGCGTGATGCCGCTCCTCTTGATTGTTCCGCACCACCATCAAACCACTTCCTGTCCCTGGAGAGACAGAAACACCCTGTCAGGATGGGAGGGTGGGGTTCCAGCTGTTTCTGCATCTGTGCCATCCACAAACCTCGCTCACTCTCATCATTTATGTTTTCTCACTCGGCCTGCCTCTGTTTTTATTGTTCAGCCTTTTTTTTTGTACTTTTTCAACCTGTCAGTTTTCCACCTCCCACCTGACAGTGGGGACTTTACATAACCATTAAATATTACACAGAGTGGGACATTAAAAATGTGTTTCTTGGGTGAGGAGTCTTCTAGCAGAGAGGAAGGAGGAAAAGAGGACTGGGAAAGWAGGAGCTGGTAGCTCACGCTGATTGCTTTTTGACTGAGCGCCTTGTAATACAGTTTGTAAGATGGCTGCTTCTTCTTGCTTTTAATAAACAACGTGCATGTAGCATAGAGGCTAAAGGTTTCCAACTGAAGAGCTGAGTGTCATGCTGCTCTGCTTAACTTGTTTTCAGGTTACTTGTCAGTGCCTCACAAGATGGAAAGCTCATCATATGGGACAGCTACACAACAAATAAGGTAAGATCACCGGCACCGTGTGTTTTATTGGTTTATTTTAAAACTCACACTTTTGTTGGAAGGATTTGTCTCAAACTGATATTTAGTCCTTATAAAATGCAAACACGGATTTGGATTTTATAGAAATTTAGGTTGTCTAAAACAGTGGTTCCCAACCTGTTTGTATATGTATGAGAAATTTGGCAATTGCTATACACAGAATGCCCTTCCTGACACAACCTGGGCTCGAGATCTTGGCATTGACCACCGAGCTACAGCAGCCCCCCCCGTTGCATTTTATGAAACTGAGGAATGATTCTGACTTGCCTGTTCTAATCAGATGCATGCCATCCCGCTGCGTTCTTCATGGGTGATGACGTGCGCCTACGCCCCCTCTGGGAACTATGTGGCCTGTGGAGGTCTTGACAACATCTGCTCCATATACAGCCTGAAGACCCGCGAGGGCAACGTGCGTGTCACCCGAGAGCTACCGGGGCACACAGGTAGGCATGGGGCAAGCAGAAACAAGACGGAGGGTGCAAGGCCACCTCAGTTTGTTTCTGATTTTTACAAACATTCTTTACCCCACCCCCCAACCCCAGTTCATACAACCTAAAGTCAACTTTTTAAAATTTTTGTCACATCTGATTCATTTAATGAAACTTGTTCCAGTACTTTTGTCTTCTACAAACATTCCCACTTCACAGAAGTTATTTTCTCAGGCTACAGCAGCTGTTAAACTTCCTTTACTCTGTTGCAGATTAAGTTTAAAGTCCACACTCAGACGCTCAGTAGGAAGAGAAGCTGTTTCTCTTCAATGAATGCGTCTCGTTTATTTTCAGGGTATTTGTCCTGCTGTCGGTTCTTGGATGACAGCCAGATCCTAACCAGTTCCGGAGACACCACCTGGTGAGAAGCCATCCCAGTTAAAACATCGTAACTCTCTAGATCAGGAGCACGTCAGCAAAATCTTCTTTGTTTTACTGATTATTTTTGTCTGAGCAATTAAATCATTTTTTATCAACTTTGTTTCATATAATTATGGCACATCAGTTTAAATCTTGTTCTGTTTTTTAATTATTAAATACAGATTAAAGATGAGTTTTGCCATACTGTTTTAGTTTTCAATGGCAAAAATAAGTTTCTTCAATATATGTATGTATGTATATGTATGTGTGTGTGTATAT
>NW_013952410.1:3071532-3079628 GCF_001266775.1 Austrofundulus limnaeus | reverse complement strand
TTGCTAAACATACATTTAAACTTTTTTTTTTTTCAGTCTGTGATAAATTTCCAAACTCCACCATTAAAAAAAAAATCAGTCTTCATTTTTCTGTTTTAATTTGCGGATGGCGCAATGAATCATGGGATCTTGGGAACACTCATAGAACTTACAAAATCATTTTCCCTACTTTGCTTTTCTCCCGCAGTGCATTGTGGGACATAGAGACAGGCCAGCAGGCAACTGCCTTCACCGGCCACACAGGCGATGTGATGAGCTTGTCTCTTAGTCCAGACTATAAGACTTTCGTGTCAGGAGCTTGTGACGCCACCTCCAAGCTGTGGGATATCCGCGACGGCATGTGCCGGCAGTCGTTCACCGGCCACGTGTCTGACATCAACGCCGTCTGTGTGAGTGCTGAAACGGTCTGCAGCAAGGAAAGAAACGTTTTAAAGACTCTTCCTGTTTATTTAAATCACTGCCCCCCCCCCTTTTTTTTCAGTTTTTCCCCAATGGGAACGCATTTGGCACGGGCTCAGATGACGCCACCTGCAGGCTGTTTGACCTGCGTGCCGACCAGGAGCTGATGGTGTACAGCCACGACAACATTATCTGCGGCATCACCTCTGTGGCCTTCTCCAAGAGCGGGCGCCTGCTGTTGGCCGGATACGACGACTTCAACTGCAACGTRTGGGATACTCTTAAAGGAGAGCGAGCGGGTATGTAACTGTGATGTCTGATTAAAGTTTCCAAAATAAAATAGAAGAGCCTGTTTTTACGAGGGCTGTGAATTGGCAAGAATTTGGTCATATGATACATATGACTAGGGTTGCGTACCGAAACTCGGTTCTATTATGGCACCGGGGCGAACATCCACGGTTGCACACAGACCGAAACACATCTTTAACTTCGGTGTTTTATTTCRGTGCCTCAAAGAAAGCTGTTAATTGTGCCCTCTGGTGTTCACTGTTATCAGAGAAAGCCTCGGCACACAATCTCCACGGACTCTCGTGTATGCGGTTCAACTCGACTCAGTCTCGGCCCTTAGCTTAGCTTAAAATGCAGGGGGCATCAGTCTAATCCACTCAGATTAAACTATCTGTATTTGTGCTAGAGTTTACTCACAGTTCTAATGCTTGAGCTACTGTTAYTCTGGCTCCTCAGAAGTAAAGGAACCAAACGGCTGGCTGACTGCTGCCAACTAGTGGTCGGAGGCTAAACTGCAACACAAAAAATGAACTTTTGGCATGAAAGTTTACATTTTAAACCTTAATTAAAAATCAATACAGGGCTTTAGAGAATCAATGCAGTACTGGGAAATGAAATATTGTCAGTCAGTATTTTCTTACACCCCTACTGCTTGGTGTTTAAAAGGGAATTCTTGATTTGGGAACTGATTCAAAGCAGAGCACTGATTGACTCTTGACTTTGACCTTTACGTGGGCATTTTTGTGACCAGCCTGTGGCTCCGGTTTATCTCCTCTCTCCTCCAGGGGTGCTTGCAGGCCACGACAACAGAGTGAGCTGCTTAGGAGTGACGAACGACGGCATGGCCGTGGCTACCGGCTCCTGGGACAGTTTCCTTCGGATTTGGAACTAACACATTCGCCTGATGTACTCAGTCACTGCCCACCACCTCTGTCCCGCAGCCCCCTCTCTACAGATCCAAAACCATTTGCCGGGCTGGACCTGAGGGGTGCACATTGTATCAGCTGAAACCTTTTTATTTGTTCCCCACTCCTCTCAGCTGAAAACTCGTTCTAACTAAAGGGTTTGTTTTTTTGTTTTGTTTTTCTTCCCCCCCACCTAGCCATTACACAGCAACRAAAACCTTTTTCTTCTTTTTCCTTTTGTAGATTTGTCCAGTAAAAACTAAAGAAAGCATTTAAAAATACTGGAAAAACTAAAGAAAACTAAGAGGATTTCCGGCTTCACCTGATTTTTTTTCTAGGGGCATTAAAGTGCATCTGCTGCCATAAATAACAAGCAAGATTAGCATCAGTGTGTAATATGTAAATGTATATGTAAAGACAGTATATATGTATAGCATTATGTGTGTATATATGCATCATATATGCATATATAATGTGTATGTATATATTTTTGTAGTTTATTTACCACCTGTTTTTTTTCTTTTAATCATTTGTTGTTTTGTTACAGACATACTCACATTACTACTTAATGCCAAAAATATTTATTTTATCCTATTAGAGATAGTCACCTAGAAGTCATTTTTTTCTTACTTGCTAATTAAGTCTTCTGTCAAATTCAAAAGAGAGTTAAGCATATAAATTAGTAATTTAAATCAGCCTGACTAAACTTACTTTTATCATTTGTGTGAGTGTGTTATGATGAGACAGTGAGCAGAAATTCAGGCATTTTGTGCTTCTTTTTTAACTCCGACATTTCAGAAATCTTAGCTTAGTTTTTTGTTTTGTTTTTTAAACAATATGACCCCTAGTTTTCTTCACCCCATTTGTTTTGCAAGGAAACTGCTAGACTGCCATGGTTTGAATAAGAGAATCAAACCTAACTGGTGTCTTTTTTTTTTTTCTGGATCAAGCTTTAACTCCAAAAYAGAAACTGAAGAAATTGGGGCTACGATATGTGGACTGTGTTGTTAAATCGTCAAATGCTGAAATTTTCAAGACCGCATCCATTCCATTCAAATCGTCTGCAGTGTGCTATGATATGACCTGGTGAACAGAGGTGGTTACATCCCCACCTCATATAGCCTGCGGACGACGCATTATTCCTTAAAAAGGAGACGAAGGCCTGATGTTGCTGTACGAYGTAACAGTCTAGGGAAGGGTCACGCAAACACAAGCAGAGGTCTGTCTCTTCCTCTGGTCCTGGGACACCGGAGGCCCGTAAGGACAAAAGTTGGACAGCATGAGAGGATTTTTAAAGGAGCTTCATGTCAGGACCATAAAGGACTCTGTCAACAGCATCTGAGGACTGGGAAAATAAGATGCCAGAGCTCACTGTGTCATTAAGCTCGTGTTTTGTTTTCTCCCTCATGATTGAAGAGTCGAGACGGTTTTTATTTTATTTTATTTTATTTTATTTTTGGTCATTGACAAGGATGTGAATCGAGTGACTGCACAGAACTGAAATGTTAGCCACTTCAAAGTCACACCAGTGCCACCACAAGCCTGTTAGAAAAAGAAGAAAACCAACAAGAAGTTTTGAAGATTTAACACTTTCTTGTTTGTCACCCATAAAAAAAAAAAAAACACACATGATGAACTTTTAATAGAACTTGTGGAGAAAGTACACTCTGTAGATGGAAATGTACACCTAGTAGAGAGCTAGAAACGCACTCACAAACCGTAGTTGAAACCGTTGTGACTTGTTTACCTATAGAAATATTATTATTGCCAGGTTGAATTTCTTCATCATTCATCTTGCATTGTTTTGGGCTTCTCGGAAAGCTTCTGTAAAACGAACCGCACSCAACACGTGTGAGAGGTGGACCTAATCAGCAGCTGTCTTAGGTGCCTATCTTTCCAGCCTCGATGGCTGGATGAGGGAGAGATGTGGCACTGTTGTCTCTGATTTTGCCTTAGAATGCCATTCATATCGTAGGTAATCGAAACATCAGAAACGTTTTACTTTTGCAAATTCATTTTTGCAAATAATCATTGAAAATTTTTTGTTCCAATAGAGGCACATCCTGATAGTAAACACTAAGACACATGCTTCTAGGAAATCACTGCAGCCACATGCAGCTTCGCACTGCTCCTTAAAGTGTCACGTTTTGATACAGAAACCTCCTTTCTACTTCTACCGTAACGTTTGTAGTTCTTCTAAAAGTTTAGTTGGTTGTCAATGAAAACTCCTCTTTGGTATACCGTGATTCTAGTGAACTTTAAAAAAAAAAACTATATATCTATATTTTACCTGCTTCCATTTTTGCTTCGCATTAACAAATCAGTACTGAGAGAATGTTTGAAAACGGTTGTAGTTTTTAGACTGAAGATGTCTGAGGTGTTGTAGGATACGATATGTTTCGCATATTGGTGGGAGGGCAGGGCGGGGGGAAGATGGGAGGATTTTTGGTGATGTATGTGGATAACGTATAGTATGTGTTACTTCCTAATTTGTGCCAATGCTATCCACAGACCCTGAGCTGTGAACCGAAAACTAGTCCTTTATAACAACTAAAGAAAAAAAAGAGGAAAAAAAACAAACATTTGCTTACTTTACTCAAGTGCCAATCTTTGCCATCAAATGGTCACATCAGTGTCTCTTTTTAAACCCAATCTGTTGCCTGATCACACAGGTCGGCTGCTTACGTCTGACAATGACTTTTTGTAATCCCAAAGTGTCATTACGCTCACAGTGCTCATAAGACTCAAGTTTCTATTTCAGTCTGTGGACATCAGATGTTTCATGTGTCAAATCCAGATGATAAAATGGTGTCCTGACAGCGTGGATCTAAAGAAACAAAGCATCATTAAGGGAAGTGTTTGTTTTCTGACGTCTCCAAGCACTGAGTTTAGGTCAAAAAGATCATCTGTATACTRTGGCCGTTGTAAAGTTTAGGTGGAGCTGTTGCAAAGCTTTGACTGTTTATGAATATGTTGTACGTCCAATTAACCATTTTTGTCTTTCCATTGAAGAAGTTAATTCAGTTGTATTTTCTTGTGCGATTGGGGAAATGGYTTCACACCAAAAGCCCAGTTGGCTTTGTTCAATTTCCAGTTTGTCCACCTTTTAATATTTTAGAACATCTTTGTCATTCTATCTAATTAGATGCTCAGTAGTGAATGATTCCTCTCTGATTTTAGGAAGACTAGAAGAAAATCCATTTATTTTTGTRGAGCTTGCACAATTTAAACTTATACTGAAACCTCAGGCTTCAACTTTGGGGTTATGGTCAGAGGTTAAGATATACAGTGTACATGTGGAATGTGCACAAAACACCCTGAATAGAAGCAGCCTTGTTTGCTCTACTCTCTCAAGACGATAAACAAGTTTGTCAAAATGTATAATCTTAYCCACAGAATTACATTTAGCTTCTCTAGAGGCTAAATACTCAGAAGTGTTTGGCTACGTAGCAAAAGAAATCTGTTAAAGCCAGTAAATTTACACCGTTATACAGACCCCATGTATTTGATCTGAACTGATTCGTGTTAAACTTTCCTTAAGGACCATAGATGAGATTTTCCATAAATATCTACGTTACGTAGGTGTTTTCATAGTAAYCTCAGTGTTTTTACCATTTKACCTGTGACCCAGMAGAGTTAGGCTCAGCTTATWCTCGTAACTCCAAAATGGTCCGTTCGTGCTGCATCATGTTTGGCTTGTGGTRTTTGATGTTAGACATGTGCTTCTTTCAGACTACAATGAATCTAATTACAATTCTGCTGTGTYGGCAAAAATATGTCAGACGTGACTGTTTGCAAGTATTTCTCTTTTCCTTTGGTTCTTAAAAAAATGACTTGAATCTAGGCAATGCAACAGCCCCACCTTTCAGTAGCAGAACTTGGCGCAACACCATCAATCAGAAGTMACCTTGTGTTGTTTTGGATGTTAAGTCGTCTTCTCAGAAAATTCTGCGCTTCCCCAAATGTTAATTGTTGCTTCCATATTTCATAAGGATCTGCGTGAAGCAAATTACAAACCACYGTGGCCCTTAAGAGCTGAAGCAGCGGGGAGGGAGGGAGGGATTCTCCACATTCGACAGTGATATTCAGCAGGCAAACAATTTGTCTCTGTATAATTCAGCAGTATTAGCAGCTGGAATAGAAACACGTGCCTGTGCAGTTCACTCGTGCAAAGTGAAACAGTAAACGTACAAATCAAGAACGGTGCTTGACTTCATTGGACTTTTACATTACTGTTGTATCGTCAAATGTTTATTTTATTTTTTTCAGGTTATTCTGTTTGCTTTAGAACTGTCCTCATGTGATCTCAGTGCCAGAGCTTGAATCTCACTTCCATTCATCCTTGTTTTCCACAGTTTGAGAGTTTGCTGCAGTTTTTTTTACCAGAACTAAAAGAGTAGATGTGTTTTAATCTCTGCTGTGCATTCAGTCAGTATTCGAAGCGATAATTTTGGTCGACCATCTTATTTAATGTGAACAACTCCCGGGCTTTTTGATTAGGTTGCACCACACGAGCACCCATCACAGAACTGCACTGCTCTTTGACTCCACAACTTTACTGTTCACCTTTTTATTTTTTAAGTTTTGGATTTTCTTTGTAATTTATTGCTTTGTTTTAAGCCATCAAAGAGTGAGGACTTGGTGCCATACTTCTCTTACAGTGCTATTGTGTGAAATTATAATCACTTGTTATAAAATAATTTTTATAGTCTTTTTCACACCAAACCTTTTTTTGTTTTTTGTTTTGTTTTTTTGTATTTGTACAGTGGCTTGGTGATACTGATATGTTGCCATGAGTTATTGTAACCAATAAAGAAAGCTTTTAATCAAGATGTTTTTCCTGTGTGTATGTTTTGAGGCATAAAAAATTGAAAAGTCCAGTTTAACCTCTTTAAACCTAGTTTTACACCCTTGTTTGGTTGCTGGTTCCTGTCATCATTTAGCTATTAAATGTATTTAATAGCTAAATAAATGGATTTTGCATAGATCCCTTTAAATGCAGTTTTGAGGAGGCGACATATCAAGTGTCCATCAAAGCAGTTAAAAGTTCATGTGTAATAACCTTTCAATAATATACTTATTACTGCAAAAAAAATCTTAAGACAATTAAACAGTGTAAAACTTATCAAAAACTAGAATTTTTACTGTTAATCTCAGTTGCTAGTGTCCACAGCTGCTACATTCCCATTTTAAAGTCATTTTTTTAGCATTTAAAGCGTAAAAAAAAAAGAAAAGAAAAACAAGTTTAGATTACCGTGTTTTATTACAGTCTTGCAAATTTTGGAGAATTTTAGGACAAGTTCAAAGGAAGAGACAAGAATACAAAATGTAATACCTATTCTACGTATAAATAAAATAAAATATAAAATATCTGAAGATTTTATTGTTTGAAAATAGTACTCAGATTACAGTATTTAAAAGACGTGCTTCCTGTTCTTACTCAAAGGATTTCTCAGTAAGTTTAGTTTCCTGTTCTTTTTAATATTAAATTTGTTCTTCAACATAAATGTTTTTTTCCATGTGTCTGAGCAAAAATGGCTGCAGTCTTACAGAGACTTCATTTACTCCACAGAAAAAAAGGATTTAAAAAAAGGCCTATTCACATTTCAGGTTACAGCAAGTTAGTGTCAAAATACAGCCTTTTGACAAACATCACCCCCTTGTGGAGCACAATTTTTCACTGCTCTGTACTTTTTATTTTTTTAACAGTTTCTTCTTTGATGCATTCTGAGTTTTTTGAAAAACTTTTTTTCTTTTCTTTGCAAATGAAACTAAAGAATAGACAATTTAAGTACTGATTTGTGGAGAAAAGCCCTGACATCAAATGTATAAAGAAACCTGATAAAGCTTTTCATTTGTTGCACAAAGTCAATTTTCAGGACYATCACCTACAGGGTGATGGGTTTTAGAGGGGTGACTCCATAAGAGCCAAACTGGAGTGATGAAGAGGAGTGACTTCACTCCTGAGGCTGCAGGTACTGATATGTGAATTCCTCCAATTGTTCCTCCAAATCTGTGGCTTTATGCCTGTGCAGAAAACAAAAATAAAAACACACAGTGACCCCAGCAGCTTTACAGACGGTTGGTTTTAACTTTATAGGAAATAAAATAAATGTATAATAATCCAGCTGCAAAAGTAATCTTGAAAACAAGTGACGTGATAAAAAACATCATACTAATGTCCTCACATTGAATCATCTTTAATTCTGACAAYTCATTTTTGTTGTTCCAAATGAGCAAAGGATGCGGACTCACCGCAGGCTCTTTGAGCGACTCTGGACGGTCTCCAGCTGATTAATCTTGACTGTCAGCTTACGGATGTCTTCCTCCAGCTCTTTCTGTGTCTGGTCCACCTGCTGACAGAGCCGACCAAAGGTCGTGGCCATCTCCCTGGAAACATAGTGGGCACAGTGTTGTGCTACTTATTTATTTAGCTTGGATACAGAGAAGGATGAGGTGTGTGTGTGTGTGTGTGTGTGTGTGTGTGTGTGTGTGTGTGTGTGT
>NW_013952410.1:3069392-3070957 GCF_001266775.1 Austrofundulus limnaeus | reverse complement strand
CTGCAACTGAAAATATGGATGGAGGACCTCAGTTTAGCTTGTCGCGCTAGCGCTGAGCTAATACGTGTAAGGCAATATAGTGTCAGTGCTAGCACAAAGGCTAACAGGCTAAGATGAGGTTCTTATTCCATGAAGCAGCTCTGAACATCATGGAAAATTAAAAAAAAAAAAAGAAATTAACAGTTTGAAAAATATGACCCAAACAGAATATAAATATATCTATGCAGCACCTGGAGAAACTAAATTAAACTTTTCTGCACTCCTAGAGACTAAGGACACAACAAAATGCATTTAATGGCTAAAAAAGTGGATTAGTATATGCCTCCTTTAGGTGATCTTAGATACATAAAATGATCTCAAAGCACTAAAACTGAACTGAAAYCTGTTTCTAAAGGTTTTACCCAGACTTACTGTTGGACCTGGTGGCTGCAGTTTGCACTAGTAAAGCTGACGATGAGCTGCAGTTTTTCGGTGGCGTAATCAACGAACTGGCGCTTCAGAGCACGCTCCTTTGCTTTTGTGGTCCAGGTGAGTCTCTCGTACAGGTACAACAGGCCATAAAGAGAGGCTGACAGGACAACGAGCCTCCAGCCGACTGTTTTCCACACCTCAGGATGAAAAGAAAAAAATGAAGCAGAACGTAAACTTTGAGGGTTTTCTGTACTGGATAAAGTGATCCTAATAAGGGTTTTAGTGCAAAAGGAGTTTTAATGGGACATCAGCTCAATCAACCCACAGCTCGAGTTCATTTTTTTATCTTTACTTTTGGGAGTTTACACAAAAATCAACTCCTCCTGACATTGCAGCTGCTCAGTAAAGTCAAATATTAATCGGTTTAAGAAATTAAAGACACACACACACACACACACACACACACACACACACAAATGTATTTTAAAGCTTAAAGCGGTCGTACAAGTTAAACCTTGGACAACCGTGTTGCTGCAGGTTCAAACGTACCACTCCTCCAACAATAACAACGGTCATTGAAGCGCGGGAAGTGAGGGATGCCACGTTGGTTGCCATGGCTACCATCAGATCTTCCTGGGTCATGAGGGCTCCCTCGTTGTAGGGCGGAGCTGCGCTGGACGGGGGTCCGGATGATGGCGTTCGAGCCAGAGGCAACGCCGCTTGTGAAGTCTGCAGTGACGAGAAACTTGTCTGTTTACATTCAATAAACCGATGAGCTCTGATCTTTACAAAATCAAAAAAAAAAAAGGCATGAAAATCCTTTAGTCCAGAGATTCTTAACCCGTGGAATTGGGCCGCAAGCGCCACCTTGAGGGCCTCAAAAGAACAACAGTTTTTAATTTTGGGCCGCAGAGCAAGTACACTTCGCTGCAGCATGCAGAACGGGGCGGTGACAAACCTTTCTGTCAGTCCCATACCTTATATGGAAATGGGACTATTGCATTCCGGAAATGAAGGGGGCGCTAGTGACACTATTTTCTATCGAACACTATCAACATTAACAATACAAATTTTACAGTAAGGAATTTCTTATCTTTATTTGCACCATCCTTTTTCTCTTTTATGCAAGTTTGTTTGTTTGTTTGTTTGTTTGT
>NW_013952410.1:3061630-3066909 GCF_001266775.1 Austrofundulus limnaeus | reverse complement strand
CGACAAATACGGACTTTACCCAAACCCTAATGTCGTGCTGTTGAAATGTCTCTTGTTGAGGAGGGGTCTCTGGGTCAGGGTCGTCTGAGGAGGAAGGAGATGAATGGATGCGTGAACTTTTATTTAAGATTTAAGTTTTTTTATTTCAAAAGATCCTTATGGATCACAGCAGAAGCATAAATATTACTGTTAAGAAAGCTGATGATAAAGTTGAATAAAAATCTAAGTCTGATTCTGAAGGTAAATTAAATCTCTGACAGTGATCATTACACAGTGTGGCTCTAATTCCTCACTTCATCATCTGTGTCGCAGCTTCACGTCTCCAAAATGAGCGTACGTATTGGTCAGAGCTGGCTGAGGGACCGCACATTTTCACATCGAGTTTGGATTTTATAAACCACAACCTTTGCGTGAAAAGTGGCGTACGCACGTTTCTGGGCTCGTATTGTGCATACGCAAGTTTTATAAATCCGACCCCAGTTCAGTACCGATCATGTATTTCTGAGAAGACTGGACAGAGGCGTTGATGGCGTTGGAGCAGCGGAAGGCCAGGTTCTTTCCCATCCCCTCCTCCACATGAGCCAGCAGTTCCTGTCAACAACAACAACAACGACAGGATTCAAAGGTCAGGAAAACAAACAATGCTTCCTCAGACCCTTTTTTTAGCTGCTGTGTAAATTTAAGCTAAGTTCAACTTGACTTTCTCCCTTTATTTAATCTACTAAAAGCTATTACTTCTGATTCTGTTGTCTGTTAGAACGGTACTTCTTTCTTCCACCTCAGCAGCCAGACTGTTGGTTTAGACAACAGGAGGGGAGCAGAATGTTCCTGTAGGCTCAAAGAAAAACTATTCTGCATTAATCTTATTAAATTACTAATCTTAATAAGCACTGATCATAATACAATTGTTGATTTTATTGCACATAACTCGGACAGTATTTTATTTCATCTTCCTAAACCTGCAACTGTAATTTGTCTTAATATAACAGATTTAAAACGAAAGTTATAGGGATAGAATAGGGATTTACTCACAGACTTGTAGACCTTGAGGACGGAAGGTGAGGGATGGAAATCTGTGTGGAACTCATCAACAATCACATGGAGACGGCTGATTTCTTCTCCCATCGCGATGGACACCTGGATGGGAAAAAATAAGGTGGAAAGTCACTTAGTTCACCAGTTGTAGACAACAATTCACAATTATGCTTGAATGAAGAGGATAGTTTTAGATGCTGTGTTGATATGCACTGATTTACTCTGWTGGACTTCAAACAGAATATAAAATCATCAAAGTTAACATTTGAGCCGTTTTATTATTTAAATGGTAAATAATCTGAACTTATCGAGCACATTTAAGTCCCTCCAGACTCCAAAGCACTTTACACTAACAGACATTCGCCCATTCACTCACATTCACACACTGGTGATGGTAAGCTACAATGTAGCCACAGCTGCCCTGGGGCACACTGACAGAGGTGAGGCTGCCATGCACCAGCGCCATTTAAACATTATAGTCTTTGAAGACTCCAACTTTAAAAGGATATTTTGGATTATTTCAAGACAAATAATCAGAGATAACCATGTCTGATCAGAAGTTGTGAAATTATCAATTTATTATAGAATTATTATAGAATAAATAGCACTCTGCAGAACTCAGTTCTTTTTTTTTTTACTTTTCCAAATAAAAGTTGGTAACTATTCACTTTATTCTTTCGTTATTTGGTTAAAGAGATAAAGGTTGAATGTGTTTTTGAGAGAGGTGGGGAGTAGGTCAGGTGGCTCAACTTGGGTTGGAAGTAAAAAAAAAATGGGGGCGGGGCTTTGAGGAAAACAGGTAGGGAAACACACTGCTTTAAATGACCACAATGATCTGAGTTACCTTGGCCTCCACATCCTCACTGATGGCTTTGATCTTCTTCTTAATGTCATCAATCAACAAGCTGAGCTGATTCTTCACAAAGTCCAGCCGGTCCATCTGGTACTCTCTGTCCTCCAGCGCTGCCACACTGAAAACCCGTCCCCACCAACAGGACATTAGCACAACAGCAGCTAAACAAGGTAGTTAAACTTACAAATTCACTACCACCTACACTAATAATTACCAACTTCAATCATTATTTTTGAACCAGGAGGGGGAACAAAACTTATTTCCCTCCGATTTACCTCTAAAATCCCACATGGCACTGATAGAAAAGACAATATCAGTTGAGTAAAAGTCTTAAAATACTCTAACTTAACCAAAAACCAGGAGGGTGAAACCAAACTGCATGCGGAAAAGATGCTCACCGCTTCTCCGCCGCCTCGATGTTGATGGTGTCCATAATGCTCTTGACTTGTTCTGTGATCTGCTTGGCCCTGATTGTGTGCTGCTCAAACTTTGTTTTCACTGCTGACTGCGAGATACACTCCTGCGAGGCCATAACACACACATTACTGTGACGGTTACAGCGGCTGGACGGCGTGCGGGAGTTTGCACGCCGTGTGTGTGTGGGGAAATAAAAACAAATGACAAGATAGACACCTGCTACTTTTTGAATTAAAAGAAATGGAAATAAAGGAGGTGGGGGGGGGGGCAGCAGCAGAGTGTGCATCTTGTAACCCACAGCCAGTAAACTCACAGTTGTGTGTTTGCACAGGTTAAGAAATGAGAGTAAATGAACACAAACAAGAAAGAAAATTATAAAAATGCAAACAAAGTAGAAATATTGCATCAATCAGGAGTACAATAACTGACGAAAAAAATCATAATTTCACTGAATGTCAGTTAACTCCCCATTTAAACAGATCAATCAATTCTTTTCCTAAAACAGACTTTTTAAAACTATGTAGGGTTTTTTTTCTACTGTTGCAGCTGTTGTAAAGACGTTGTAAAGCCATTTCATTCATTAACTACTTAAGTGTCTTTCCTAAGGTTCACATATTTTGGACACAACCTGTTCTCACTCAATGTTTAAAAAAGAAACTTGATCATAAGACGGACTTGGCTTGAATATTTACACAAACACAACTTTTAGTTTCCTCCCTTCTACCTCTGCTTTCAAGGCCGAAGCTTCCAGAGAAGGACGTCAGGGACACGAGCCCTAAAACTATTCTAATAAGAATTGGTTTTAATATCAAAACCCACAGATAGATATAATCAACAGTTAAGTGTTTCATAGTTAAGATGCATTTAAAAACTGAAAGTTGAGAGTTCAAGACAACAGCCTCATAAAGCCTTTTAAAAAGCATATTGTCCTGTTTATGATTGATTGTAATGTAACTAATTGTTATCTAGCATTCCTATTAAACATAATAAATGTATCTAACTGCTGTAGTTTGGGCTTGCTCTGACCACAGGGGACATCTAAATAAGTCACAATTTAAATCTAAAGGATAACGCCTCTAAAATTGATCTTTTCCTCCCAGAATAAAACAATTCATAAAGAAGAAATTAAACATAAGGCTGAAACATAAAAACAGACAAAATCAAAGCCAAATGAAACAGAATGGATGTCCTCACCAGCGTGAATCTAGACTTCAGCAATGAAGACGCAGGTTGATGAAAAAGGCACAGATTTTGATCTAAAGGGTCCTGTGGAAGCCAGCTTCAAATTCTATGAACTAACCAGGAGGAAAATTATGGACTAATTCCTTTAAAAAAATCTACTGTTGTGCTTTGACTGAAAGAAAAGAAGAACGCAGCAGTGTGAAATTGTAGAGGGAGAAAACAGTGAAGGAAGAAAGTAATATCAAAGCTGAAATCTCTTGTTTTGTGATTTATTCTTCACATCTTGATACCTTTTGAAACGTCGTACTAGCAGTTATGTATTTGTCTTTAAAACAAACATTTTATACCTCAAACCTTCTTTCAAAACTTTGGAACTCCTTCAGTCTCTCCTGGAAACCCTCAGCCAAAGCACCACCTGATGATAACATACCAATATTTGTTAATTAATTAATTCATTATTCTTGTGTCACACCATGATTTGTAAATATAAACATTATTTGATAACTTACACATTTTCACTAAGCCAAAAAACATAACTCTAAAAAAATTAATAAGCCTGCACGTCATACGCAAAACATTATTATGCTCACTGAATGTCAATTTGACACATTATAAAAACATTTTTTTGCCAATTGAATTTTACATTTCATACACTCGCCTGTTTCTGGCATGCCCTGTGCACGCTGCATCCGGGAGCTGAGCACCTCTTTGGCAGAAACAAAGAAAATCCGGTTTGGCGCCTGGTCGCGGTCAACAACTTTCAGCTCGTCTACCAGAAAGTTCACGCAACGATCTGTGTGCTGCTTCCTCACCTGAAGGTAGGGTTGGGCAATATTGGCAAAAAAATTAATCACGATTAATTGTGGTATTTAGCCAATAACAATTAATTTGACGATTAATCCCCTGGAGTCCCTGGACACCCTTATGTCTTAGTCACATGACCAATTTAGTGGGAAAGATTTGCTTTATATAAAAAAATTGTTCCAAATTGTGTGAAAATTACACATTTCAGTCTATACATCACATTTGAAACTGTGTTGATAGATAAATAAATTACAGAACTTTATTTTTAATGTTGGTCATATTTGAAGCAGAGAGGAGCACTGAGCAGACTCTGTCTGGTGGCATTAATCTTATTAATCGTCAAGTGCCAAAAAGTAATCGATTATTGTTTTTCTGATGAATAATTGCACACGATACGATTATAYCCAACYTTAACTGAAGGAAAAAAACAAGTGGTAAAATGTGATTTTACAGGGAAGTTAGTTTTTGATTAAAATGGGCGTTTAACTCACGTCCTCCATGTATTCTGGTTCRTTTGCTGAAGCATCCCAGCGATTGTTCAAGATGAAGATGTTTGGCTTTGAGAGACGTTCATTTACTTTATGGAAGAAGTGTTTTTCCTTAAAGAGAGGAGGAAACATGGGTAAGGACCTGTGATGTTTAACATTGCTCCGAACATTTCAGAGTGGAAAAAACAGAAACTGATACGGAAACCACTTTTTCTCATTAATTTGCAGAAAAAGGCTCAGTTTTGTTCATCTTTAAACGCTAAATACATGCTTTGTTTGGTACAAGTCAAACAATATTTTATTACAGATTTCCACTGGATAGTTAAGGGAGGGAAATTACGCAAAATCAACTTTTTATTATTATTTATTTAACTTTTTGAGCTTTATATCCTATTATAACATCATTCCATCTAGGGCTGCCACGATTAATCGATTAATAGACGACTAATCGATTATTAAAATAATTGATGACTAATTTAATAATCGATTAATCGTTTTCT
>NW_013952410.1:3056748-3061550 GCF_001266775.1 Austrofundulus limnaeus | reverse complement strand
GCACAGTAGTGGTAACTGGGGTAGGCCGTGGACGTCACAAGACATTATACAGACAGGATCTGGTATCATGGCTACCAACAAACGGAGCTCAAAAGTGTGGGATCATTTTAAGAAAATGAAAGAGAAACCTGTGTAATATCTGCAGAGCAGAACTTGCCTTCCACAGCAATTATTTTTAGTTAGCATATAGCTAAAATCTAACCATGGTTATACAATAGCAGCTGCATTCTGGCGCGATAAGCTGTGTTTTATTTTCAATTAACGTATGATCTGATTAGTCGACTAATCGAATAAATAATCGGTGATTAATCGATTATTAAAATAATCGTTTGTGGCAGCCCTAATTCCATCATCAAAAACATAACCAGAGTGTTGCTTTCCATCATTCATGCATGTTTGAGAAATTCCTGAATCTCCTGTGGAGCTGCCCAAACACATGCTGGTGCAAAGCACCGCCTATTTACGCAAAGCTCCGCCCTGGAGCTCAGTGTGCAGCTGAGCTCCAGCCCTAAAGACCACCTCTCCCCTGAAGCATTGTTTGAAAAAGTGCTGAAGTGGGAGTGTCAGAAACGGTAGGAGGTTCTTAAAAGAGACTGAGGCCAATTTCAAGGCGTTTAGATCGGTTATGATGGAAAGTCAAATTTATTTTTAATATACAACTTCTTTAAAACAACTGAAGTCGACATGCTTGATTGTGGTATAGAATTAAATCACATGCCTGGAAATTACATAACACTCCCCCTTTTAGGGAGGAATGCGAGTTTGCTTTCGCTTTGGGAAGCTGAATACTGGCGCTCTGACAGTATTTGACTTAACATTGCATGAATGCCTGAGCGGACAGGGACAAGTGGGGCCTGTCTCTGGCTGAGGGGAAAAAAAAAAAAACAGGCGAATATCATCTAACTAGCTCAGCACAGGATGTATACACACTGGCCACCTTTGAAAACATAAATGACTGACGTGAGGAAAAAAATGTGCTTAATACTGCTGGAACACAATGCAAGTTAAGACCATGGTCAAAAAATCCTTTGGACAAACAATTATAGTGTCAAGAACACACATTTATGAGCTAAAAGCTATGAAACACAAGATGTAATGTTATGATCGTTAAATATATCAGAAACCCTTTAAATATGCACTCATCACAAAGAAGTAAGATCTATTTCATTAACAGCTGACCTATTTTCAAAACAAAAGCAAAACTGACATTTTAACTACTCCACCCTTTTATTCTCAAAATACCAACCTCACAATGACAACAATTAACAAAAAGACAGTCCAAACAGGCCAAAACAGCCTGTAAGCCAAACATGAGCTTCCTGTAAGGGAGAGATTTTACCGTGTTCATGAGGGTGGACTCTGAGTTTGCTACCAGCACAAAGACGTCAGCGTCCAGGCAAAACTTGTCAATCCAGCTGTCCAGCTGTGACGTCACATCTGTCCCTGGGCTGTAGAGTGGAAGAGGTCCAAGAGAAACCCATACATCACATTTTTTTAAAATTAGAGAAATATTGTGCAGATGTTGGTGCGGAGATCCCATCAAAAAAAGCAACTGTGAGTTTGGGGGGTTTATTGTCACCTGTCAACAAGCACCAGGTCGTCTCGGAGCAGAGCACACTTGGTCTTTGGCCAGAACACACGGACGAGACAGCCAGCGTCCAGGCTTTTATCCATGTGAAGTGCATGAGCCAGCTGGTTAACGGTCTGCACAGGCATGGGAAATAATACAATGTCATGGATGCTCAAATAACACGCACGCACGCGCAACTCTTTTTAACACACTTAGTCACGTCAGGAAATTAGATTTTAAAATATAGAAGCAAATTTAAAAGAGCAAGTGACACCAAGAGATAACTACTTTTGTGAGTTGCTCTTTCCTTCTCTTCAAAAAAACTAGTAAATTTTATTAAGTTTTGCTGGTTAAAATTTAGGGATGCACCGATATGAAAATTTCAGCCGATATCGATATCCGATATAATTATTGCTGTTATGGCCGATAACCGATATTCACCGATATTACACAAACACACAAATTATATTATACATATACACAAAAACACACGGGTCTTTTTTTGATACGGTAAATAAACAACCAGACCTCTGACATGGCTCCCTACTTCAGTTATTCCTGGTTACGCAGCATCAATGTCACTAACACGATCAAACAGATGCTGCTCAACCAACCATCTCCCCTCCCAGAACACAAACACAAAGATAAAAAGTGGGAAATCAAAATCGGACGTTTATATCGGCCCAGTTTTACATATTGGACCGATACCGATATTCTAAAAAATGACCAATATCGGCCGATACCGATGTCAATACCGATATATCGTGCATCCCTATTAAAACCAAAAGTGAAAATAGAATCTGACAATGTGTTTTCATTCACACCCTTCACTGGCATCACAGTTCATGAATTCCTGCTCGCTGTACTCATTTCAGAATTGAGGACTTTCACAATCCATTTGGGAAGGAGATAGCAGAAGAGACATTTCATTTAAAAATGCTAAGCTTGCTAAAATGCTAAAGTGGTAGAATATGACCCCTTCAGATTCCACTAGTTGTGTAACTGCGACAGCAGCGCAAACTCCACACTCATTAGCATGAATCAAATTTTCTTCTGCCTGTTGAAAATATAATGTAGCCACAAAAAACTGCAAACATCTTAACCCCCAGAGTTTTCTAGAGGTATCTATGTGTTAAAATATGAATGGAAGACATTGAAACACTCACAATAAATACTAGACAATAAAATCAATGTTTACTTTAATGCTCTTTTCATCTTCAGAGCCCTCAGTCTTTAGATAGGCCTTGTCTTCATCGGTGCCCTCCACACTAAGGAAGCAGTTGGTGGTGTGGCCGATCCCACTGGGCAGCACGCGATCCCTCAGCATGGCATTGATCACGGTGCTTTTACCATTACTGGTCCTACAGAGAAATAAAAAGCAGAAGCGCATGGAGCCACACGTGTCTTCGGACAACAGAATCAGTAATTATTAGTTATGCTTTAATAAAACATAACCTGAGTAAAATGTGTTTACATGGCAGACATTTCTGCCTTTCTGACACATAAACCCTGAGTTTTATATGTCTTTCTTAAATACATGAAATCAGAAACAATAATAATTATTATTAGTGCTCATTAGAATTTCTTCAAGGAAACTTGAAACTGATTTAGAAAATGTTTTACTGATCCCACTGAATAATTTAACTGTGCAGTATTTTTTTTAAATGTGTCAATTACTAAAAAAATGTTAACAAAATAATACAAACTAAAACAAAGGCAGAACGATTAAGTTAACGGTACAAGGAGATATTCCAGGAGGCTCCTGGAGTGGGTCAAATTACTATGAATAATAATTAACCTGAAAGTGAAAATATATGTGGAAGAGGTAGTTCAGGTTAAACATAACACCAGGGCTGCTTGTAAGATCATATTTTTTAAAGAGAACAGTTCATGAACAATTTTTAAGAATGAGAAAAAGTTATTATTATTTTTTTTTTCAAGTGAGCAGTGTAACATTTACCTGCCAAAAAAGGCCACCTTCATGTGTCTGCGAGCGAGCACATCCTGAATGACACCAAGTTTGTCAGCGTAAGCCTGAATCTCCAACTTCTGATCCTGGGTGGCAATTTCCTCCAAAGCTTTGTTCCCATAAATGTCTACCAGAACACAAACACAACATGATCAGAGACCTCACAAGATGGTGCTTTATTAACCACTTGTACTTTCCCCCCTGACTTTACTGATGACCTTAAAGCAAAGAGAAAACAAACCTTTAGCTCTTCTTACCTTCTACAAAGTCTGATGTCTCCTTCACGTAGTTGAGAAGTTGCTCAAACACGTCGCTGATCTTTTTCTTGGCAAGAACAAAATGCTTCAAGGGGGAAAATTCCCCCCGAGCTGAATCTGTCCGCCTTAGTGGAGGGGCTGAAGCCATGATGGTGCTCGGTCTGAAAATACAGGACAGAAAAAAACAAGTTTACCCACGACTCAACCTGACTTAGCTTTCTGAACATTTAAAAGCCTTAAAGAGCTAACTTTGTCTAAATACATATGAATAATATTAAACGTGTAGACAGAAATCAATAAGTGTAAATATTTGGCTTTTCGCTGCAGGTTAAATTTACTTATAACACTTTAAATTTTACATATTAACAGGCTGTCAAGTTTAGCTAGCATGTTTAGCTAGTAGCTCACTCAATGCGGTCTGCACTAAAACAAAGTGTTGTTGATCCCTTACCACRGTTCTAATAAAACCAGCGTCCACTTCACATAACACAAACACGATAAATCCGTGATGACAATACRCTAATCTTGATACTCGACTATCAGCTGTCAGCCAGGTTAACCTTCTGGTTGGATCCTGCAAACGGCAAGTTATTTCTTCTTTCTGTCCTGCCTCTTTTTTTTTTTAAGAGCTGCGGCTGACTTCCAGCTGAAAAYGTGCGTTAGCGCCACCTGGTGATCTGGAATATGAAGTACAGGTTTACATTATGTTTAATCAAAAGTACAAATACAGTATATAACATACATTTTATTTGGTTTTTACCTTTGGAGTAAATTTAAGAATGTTTCTTTAGTCACAAGGTAGAATCACAACAGATTTTCTGATCTAACAATATAAATTAGTGCTGCTTTTTTACTCAACTACAAATACAAGTCCAACATTATATACTGGTTTGCAGAAAAAGAAAGCAAAAGTGTGTGTGTGTGTGTGTGTGTGTGTGTGTGTGTGTGTGTGTGTGTGTGTGTGTGTGTGTGTGTGTGTGTGTGTGTGTGTGTGTGTGTGTGTGTG
>NW_013952410.1:3053399-3056559 GCF_001266775.1 Austrofundulus limnaeus | reverse complement strand
GGTTTTTACCTTTGGAGTAAATTTAAGAATGTTTCTTTAGTCACAAGGTAGAATCACAACAGATTTTCTGATCTAACAATATAAATTAGTGCTGCTTTTTTACTCAACTACAAATACAAGTCCAACATTATATACTGGTTTGCAGAAAAAGAAAGCAAAAGTGTGTGTGTGTGTGTGTGTGTGTGTGTGTGTGTGTGTGTGTGTCTGAGACAAAGACCCGAGCAACTGTGTTCAAAAACCATGGTCAGTCGACACAGTGAACACTGTACAACCTGCAGCAGAACACCCAGCCTCTTGTCTGGCTTTGAGACATTCAGTAACTATAGTTGTCCTTTCAACAACTTGGGATCATCGTTGTGCTTTTTCTCTTCTTGTTGGATCTTTTTAAAAGGTTTTGTGCAGATTTACGATGGAGAATTAAAATGGTGAGGAAGAAAAAGCTGCTGATGTTTGAGTAAGTATTACCTTTGTAAGTATTTGCTCTGCTTTGATCATACATTTTATGAATTTAGTGGCATGATCTGTAACATTATAAATAGATAAATTCTATTATTGTGTCCGTAACAGCTTTCTAATGCTGGTGGTGTTGTCTTTTAATAAATAATAGGCAACCTTTATTGTGCCATCATACATTATTAATGGAATGCTCCCCTGGATGAATATAAATTTCAACCCACTCAAGCTTAACTTTGATCCAAACTGAGCACTTGTTTCTAATTTAAATCACTAAAAAATACATATTAATATTTCTTTGATACTAACAAGATCAAACAGAAGAAACAGTTTAAAGAATGAAGTTTATCATCATAAGTGGCTTTTTTTTCTGTTTAAAACAACCTGAATTCAAGCTATTTTCTCTTGGTTTCTGCATTGTGATGGTGCCATTGTAGCAGCACAGATGATACAGGAGCTTGTGTGAGCATTGTCTGTGTGTTGGTGGTGTGTGTTCTTTGTATGTGTGAATGTGTAGCTATGGTTGACCATTGTACCGCTCTATCTAGCATTCTCTTCTTATTGAAAATGTAGTCATTTAGCTTTTTGGGTCAAATCTTATTAAAACMCAATAAAAGAAAAAACAAAATCTGTCTGTTCTTGACATCCAGGTGATTAGTTTGTTAATAGATTTAAATCTTTTTTAGCTGGTGATATGAAGCATTTTTGTCTGTTTTTTTCTCCATAGAGTTTGTGGAAGCATGATGTGGGATGGATAAACAAGGACAGAACTCAGCTGTAAGTGAGCAGAATACAGTATCTGTGTGTTAGCGTGGATGTGAGAGTAATTTACAGCTCTGTTTGCCAGTATTACTTTTAATTAAACACAAAACTAAGTAACATGTTTGTCAAATTAAACAACTGCCCCTTTTTCTTCTATCTATTTTAGATGGCCTCTAATGACCCTGACCTTCCCGACCCCTCCAGTGACCCCCAGCCGGGTGACCTCATTGAGATCTTCAGACCAGCCTATCAGCACTGGGCTCTCTACCTGGGAGACGGTTACATCATCAACCTAACTCCCGTTGGTCAGTAGATGTGTGTCTCTAAATTAAATTAACATTCAGACTTTTTTTAATAATAGCATTAAGATTTGCAAGAGATAATCAACTTTCTATTTAACAGGAAGATTTGACAGATAAAATGTAAAAAAATACTGTTTGTTGGGCTTTCATTTAGCTTAAACTACCTGCGACATAAATGCTTTTGTCATAAACATGAATGCATTTTTGGAAAGATAACATTAATAAAGGACTGCAAAAAATATTTCACACCACTGAGATGAACAGTTGTTGAGATATTCTGATGTGAAGTAACAGGAAGTGATGTCAAAGGGGAATGTTTGAATGTGAACAGAGCATTGCTGCAAAAGCCAACAACACAGACTGTGGAGAAGAATCTGATGTTTCTTTAGATTATCTTCTTGATTATAGAGATTAAGAGGAGAGTTCAAATATTGTTTCAGCAAACAAAGAGGGAGTTCCATTTCTTAAAGAGTTCCTCATTGCTGTCACTCCCTGTTTCACTTTGGCTGAGCAAAGTWCAAAAGATAATAAGCCAGTAGTGTGACAAAATGGGTAAAACCATAAGTATTTTGCCAAGTTTTTTCTTTGACTTTTTGTATTTCAAGGATATGCATATCACAGGCACTTATGTTCCATGCAGGTGACAGCCACACTTAGTATTTTACTGCGTAAACTAGCCTGTTTTTCACATTAAAATCAGGTTTTTACATGGACCGTACTTTCATTTTTGTGTGTCACTTGTCAAAACATTCAAAGTGTATGAAACCTTGTACACTGCCAATTTTAATTATCATATTGACTTCACCTATCTCAGTTTTAAGAACGAGGGAGTGTGTTTTTTTCAAGTTATTGCACAGGAAAGTGTAGCATTTTAATGTTTTTAACACTCAGATGAGAGCCAGGCAGCCACCATGTCCAGCGTGAAGTCTGTCTTCAGCAGAAAGGCCGTGGTGCGAATGCAGCTGCTGAAGGAGGTGGTGGGGAGCGACTCGTACCGCGTCAACAACAAGTACGACGACAACCACACGCCTCTGCCTGTCCACGAAATCATCCAGCGAGCTCAAATCCTCATCGACCAGGAAGTGTCCTATGACCTGCTGGGGAGCAACTGCGAGCACTTTGTGACCCTTCTGCGCTACGGGGAGGGGGTGTCTGAGCAGGTCTTTCACTGTTTGTTTTGCTTATGACAACAATGCACACTTTTCACTTGTTAGATCAAGCTGTTGGAATGCATAGATTAAGAAAAATAAACTCATTGAGAACTGTTGAAATCTGACCMCTGTTTTTTCCTGTCCTCCCATTTCTCTTCAGGCTTCACGGGCCATTGGGGCCATCAGTCTGGTGACGGCAGCAGCCAGTGCCTTCTCTGTCTTAGGAGTGATCAACACTCGGTCCAGAAACAGGCCTTTCTGACACCTGGAATCTTCACCGAAGGCTGTCGTACCCCCACTCTTCATGCGGCTGTGATAAATAAAGCAATAAAATCATATAATGAATGCAATTATTTTTGTGAAACTTGTTACACTTTTGCCTGCAGCAACCTCAAATGGTCCAAAATAGGACAGAAACTGAGGTGGTGCTGCAGTTTATGTTCACAAGAAATACTCACATTCTATAACAGAATTGTCAACTGAGTCTGAATC
>NW_013952410.1:3046390-3051218 GCF_001266775.1 Austrofundulus limnaeus | reverse complement strand
AAAACATAAAGTCCATTTCAAAACTACAGCCCTTTAAGAAGAATCTTATCTGCCTTTTGCTGGACACTTTTTGTTGTGCTCATATTTACATGTCTTATTTTGCAAATGCTGCCTTTTTGAAATTTGGTATGCTTGTTTGTCTTTGTGTCTATGGTGTATAATGATGTGATTGTGATGCTGTAATTCTGAGTGTTTTTGTGTGCTGCAGAACAGGAACCTGCTGTAAAAAAGCAATTATGCTGAGTCAGGCTTGATTTTTCATAATATTTTCCTGTTAAATAAATAAATAAAATCAAATCAACTAAAATATGTAAAAATAATTCTTTCTGTGTAAGATAGAATAAGTGGCTTGATTGTTGCTGTTTGCTTCATGTACAAATAATTAAGAAACAAGTAAAATAAATAGAAAACACTGGAATAAAATAGAACGTTGAAACAAAGTATCACAAATCTGAGTGAATGCTTTGACTCTAGCTATGACAAATAACTTCAATACACTTAACTCTAGCAGGTAGCTAATATTGGCAAACTTTCTGCTTTATCCTTCTAACTCAGATTTAAAACTCAACATCATAAAAAAATATAATCTGCCATTCTAAAATGAAAACAACAGCAAACACCAATAAATAAACATGGCAACATTTCTAACCATCTRTCAGTATTTTATTGATAAAATATTGTCTCCAAAGCATGGTTGAAAGTCTTCTTTTGAAATTTATTGCATCTTTTGTGTACAAAATACTGTCATTTCTTTTTTTCAACTTTACATTTCTATCAGGAAGAAGCAGAAATATATATAAATAATATTTTGCCACAGAATTACTAATACCATTTGAATGCTGCTTTCTGTGCAGCTGACAAYAGGAGGCGAAACTGACACAACAGAGAAAAAAAAAATCAGAAGAAGAAAAAGAAGCCATCGTCTGACGTCATATGTCTGCGCCGATACGTCCGCACGTGTTGTTTTCTTGAGACTGGACTAGTCCCGTGAAAAACCACCGCGACAAAAATGGGAAAAAAGTTAAAAGTTGGAAAAACCAGAAAGGATAAATTTTACCATTTGGCGAAAGAAACAGGTAGGGTTTAAATCCCATGAAACACCGGAGCAGCTGTAGTTTAGCCTTAGCTAAAACAGATTTCAGAGGAGTTCAGAGTGACGCCTGCTTCATTTCATTTCATTGTGTGTGTTTTCAGGTTATCGCTCTCGTTCTTCCTTCAAACTCATTCAGCTGAACCGTAAGTTCACGTTTTTACAGAAAGCCAGAGCTCTGATCGACCTGTGTGCTGCTCCAGGAGGATGGTAAGCAGCCTGTCAACTCAGATCTGAATAAATTATGACAAGTTCAGAGCTTATGGCAGATCTACTGTCCTGGCATATCAGCAATTGTTGGTAATAATAAGTAAATTCCTASATTTAAACAATAAGTTAAGATTCTCTCATTAATGGGGAAATTAGCACAATGATTAATATTTAAAGAGTAAGTAATGACGTTGTTTAAACCCAACTGATGGATCTGACTATTTTTCATTTAAATGCTCAAAATAATCTTAGGTCAAATCAAATAGAAAAGCAGCATGATAATAGATGTAGAGCTGAAGCTATAAAAGTCAGATGATTAACATTTACTTTGTCAAACATAGATAGTTGAKTAAATTTAATAAAATTCACGATTTCCTCCCCAGGTTGCAGGTAGCATCGAAGTTTATGCCGGTTTCAAGTCTCATCATCGGTGAGCGTTGTTATCAGCTTGGATGATCAGTTGTCCTGTTTTTGTTGAAGCTTATCAAGYAGTTGCAGTGATATCTGACAAATTGTGTTTTCCTGTCAGGCGTTGACTTGGTCCCCATTAAGCCCATCCCCAACGTGGTGACGCTGCAAGAAGACATTACGACTGACAAATGCAGACAGGTGAGAATGTCGCCGCTACGTGATGGAAGTTATTTTCTTGTAACAGCTGATATAAAACTTGAGAGACAGGAAGATGAYGTTTTCTTTTCTAGAATGTAAAATAATGAGTTAATGGGTTTGAGATCAWTGCTGTTTCGTATACAGGCTCTTCGAAAGGAGCTTCAAACATGGAAAGTAGATGTTGTGCTAAAYGATGGAGCCCCAAATGTGGGAACTAACTGGCAGCATGACGCCTTTTCTCAAGGTAAGATAAAGTTTTAATTAAACTTGATCAGTGCAKAATTTGCCACAACTTAATGTGCATATATATATTTTTAAAGAAATATACATACCCTTGTTTACTTTTTCTTCACATGTCCGGATGTTTTTTTTCCTTTTGAGTCCATTTTCTAAATGGTCTTGTCCTTGTCCTCAGCTCACCTGACCCTCATGGCCTTGAAGTTGGCCTGTGAGTTTCTGAACAAAGGAGGAACTTTCATCACCAAAGTTTTCCGCTCCAAAGACTACCAGCCACTGCTCTGGATCTTCCAGCAGTTCTTCAAGAAGGTACAGGCCACCAAGCCACAGGCATCAAGAAACGAGTCAGCTGAGATCTTCGTCATCTGTCAAGGTAGACGGCAGCTACAGATGTACATGTTGTGATTTAAGAGAGGAGTTCTGTTTCCAGGAACACCTCCGTAGATCTATTCTAAGCCAGGGTTTTGCTGCCCCTCTTAGGTTTTGTTGCCCCAGACAAAATCGACAATAAGTTCTTTGAACCTAAACACGCGTTCAAAGAGGTGGAGGTGCAGGCCAAAACTGTGAAGGAGCTGATTCCTGTCAAGAAGCCGAAGGCAAGTACATATACAACAGTGTTTATAAGCCAGATAGTCCAACATATTTATGACTTTAGTCATTTTACGCAAGACTTGTTTGTGGGCTTTTATTTTCACTATAACACAGGCGGAGGGATACGCAGACGGTGACCTGACTCTCTACCACCGTTCTACCGTAACCGAATTCCTAAAAGCTGAAAACCCTGTCGACTTCCTGGGAAAATCCAACGAGGTGAGGTTCCTGTTGTTAAAAACTGCTAATTAATGTCTCTACTTTCTCTACTGGATAATAATAAACAAAACTGTTAATGTCTCCTCATTTGTAAGAAAATAATWTAAAGACTTTTCTGTTTGGGTTGAACAAACACTAGCTTTGCACTTTGACTCTTTCTTGCAGATCACCTTTGATAATCCACACCTGGAGTCCCATTCAGCCACCACAGATGAGATAAAGGAGTGCTGTCGTGACATTAAAGTACTTGGCCGCAAAGAACTCCGGTAAAATGTTAGGTTTTATTGACTAAATGCTTGTATTAGAGCTGTAATTATTCAGGTTTCWAACTGGTGCTCTGACTCAGATTTATTGCGACAGGCCTGGTCACAATTTSATTTAAAAGCAGCGCAGTCATTCTTAAGAAAGATTTAGAGTTTACATATCTGCCTTTGTGCAGTAGAGGTAAAGCTTTCTCTGTATATAATAAAACGTCACCATGACAGGAAATAATTAGGTTCTCATGTGAAACTTGTCTGTTTGTCCTTTCAGTCAGCTGCTGAACTGGAGGACAACKCTAAGAAAATTTTGGGCAAAGAAACTGAAGGAGGAAGCCAAACAACTCGACCAGGAGATCAAGTAAACACTTCACTGAGCTACAAAAATATGTTTGTTTTTCTTACTGGAGCTTTTCACAGAGGACTAACATTAAAACGTTGATATTTTTATAGTTTAAGCTCAGATGAAGAAGGGAATAACTCAGAAGCTGAAGCAGACAACAAAAAGGAGGAGAAGGATGAAGAGGAGAAAGATGATGATGATGATGAAAAAATTGATAAAAAACTGGCAGAGCTGAAAGCTGAAGAAGTGGCTGAGCTCAAACGGTACAACTTGTTTGACTTTTTTCTCTTTTTCTGGAAGCATTGCTTGTTTCTTACTCTGAAGGATTTTGACTCATCAGGAAGAAGAGGAAGCTGTTAAAGGAGAAGAGGAAGCAGAGGGAGAGAGTGGAGCTGAAGATGGATCTGCCTGGTGTTTCCATCGCCGGCACCACAGACTCATCCTTGTTTTCTTTGTCCTCCATCAAGAAACAAAAGGTTTATTTTTTTACAGTCTTTCTCGACTATTCATCACATTTCCACTGCAGCTGAACTCCTTCGCTGTGTTGTTTTGTCCATCAGGTGATGGCCGATATCTCTAAGGGGGACATGCAGGCAGCCGACAACCTGGAAGATGAAGACGATGATATTCACATTTCAGATGATGATGATGMCGAAGACGCGGCAGATGAAATGTCCCTGGCATCAGATTTAGATGAAGAGGATTTGGAAGAGGTGGAACAGAGACAGAAAGAGATGCAAAAGAAAACACCAAAAAAGTGAGTTTTATTTCTGTATAACTGTGTTAAAAATAATATTTTTTGTGTGTTTCAGTGCATTTTAGTTTGATTKTTGTTTTTACTGATTCAAGTCCTTAACTTAAAGCACTTTGGTCAGCTTTTGTTGTTTTTAATGGGCTATACAACCCCTGGGAAAAAGTATGGAATCACCAGTCTTGGATGAGCACTCATTCAGATTTCATTCTGTAAAACAAACTCAGATCAAAAACATGACACAATAATGTCATTCCAAAGTGAAACTTGTTGGCTTTCAGGAACACAAAGAAATGAAGAGAAAACATTGTGGAAGTCAGTGAATGTTACTTTTATTGACCAAGCACAGGGGAAAAAAGTATGGAATCACTCAAATTGGAGGTAGAAAATAAGAACACACCCAGTCAATTTCCTTTTCCTAAATGGACACCTGCCTCAGATTAGATCTGCTCGTTAGTCTGCAGTTAAAAACACCTGCAGTCATGACACCAACAAGTTGCACTTTGGAATGACCTTATTAT
>NW_013952410.1:3040745-3046296 GCF_001266775.1 Austrofundulus limnaeus | reverse complement strand
TTCATTCATTCATTCATTCATTCATTCATTCATTCATTCATTCATTCATTCAACTCTTTTTATCTTGTTTTATATACCCCTGTGAAAATAAACTGGTATTTAAACGTTTTAATTTGAGTCCACAATTTTATAGTTTTAATAAAGTTCAAGTTATCTTTAATATCCCCATGGGGCAAYTTGTGWCACAGCCAGCAGGAAACAAATACAATCATCAAAGTGTGTGCAGTGTGTTGTTACAAACATATCATGGTTGTTGTTTTTATTTTTTGTTTTTATATATCACTACAGAGTTTATCGAGATCATTACTACTTCTACTGCTACTTGCACAGAATTTCAAAATAACATGAAAAAAAGTTAATATTAGATTAAACACACTTTCAGTGTTGCACTTTAATAATAATGACTGAGCTGAGTAATAATGTGGTATTACAACTGTTTTTATTGTACCGATATTTTTATTATCTGCAGCTTTAAACAAATCCCAAGTCAGTGTTATGTTTTTTTTTTTTCATAATCTCCAGAGTGAAGTTCACACAGGAAGAAGACAATGAGGAGGAGGAGGAGAGTGGGTTACTGGTGGAACTGGAGGGAAAGGATGAGAAGAAGGAGCGAGAGACGAACCTTTGGTTCAGCAAGGTTTGTTCATTCACCTGCTTTTTAAACAAATTTAAATGTTCCTCTGGTGTTCCACCTTGTGTTCTTTTGATAGTTCAGAGGTTTGATGTAATACTTCTGATTAGACTATGGAGAAAAAAGCTTTTACCTCTTCGTTTTTTAGGACATCTTTTCAGAAATTGACCTGGATGGGGATGCAGAGGGCGAGCTCCGACAGACTGAATGGCTCCAAACCAAAAAGTCAGGTAAACTCTCTGTCCTCCTTCATTAACAAAGAAGCTGTATTTATTGTAAACGAACTTAACTCAAATCAGGGTAACACATTAAAATGTTTTTGTAGAAAAAGGCAAAAAAAGAAAGTATGAAGAAGAAGACGACAACAAAAAGGAAGAAGAGAACGAAGCTGCTCCTCMTCCTGATGAAGAACAGGCAGGACCTTCACAGGAAGCTGTGGAGGAAAGTGACAGCGACTCAGATGACAGTAGTGATGATGAAATGTAAATGTTGCTCTCTGGTATTTTATGCCCAAAATGTATATAACAAATGGAAAGAAATTTGATTTTAATGGATTAATGCTCGTTAATATGAATCCTAGTTTAAAAAAAATGTATACGAACACATCTGTTACTTTTGATTGTTTTCAGGGAGATTACAAAGATGAAACGAGCTAAAGGAGCATCGATCGAGGCTGATGATGATGGCTTCAAGGTTGTTCCTGTTGAAAGTACCAGTAAGTATCAGAAAACTTTGCTCACACTCTGTCATTTAGTTTGCTTAAGGCTATTAAATTTACTCTTACTGTCCTTTCAGTATCCTTTCAGGTTTGATTTGATTTGATTTATTGATTCAACAGGAAAAGATTATTAAAAATCAAGCCTGACTCAGCATAATTGCTGTTTTACAGCAGGTTCCTGTTCTGCAGCACATAAAACACTCAGAATTACGGCATCACAATCACATCATTATACACCATAAACACAAAGACAAACAAGCATACCAAATTTCAAAAAGGCAGCATTTGCAAAATAAGACATCTAAATATGAGCACAACAAAAAGTGTCCAGCAGATGGCAGACAAGATTCTTCTTAAAGGGCTGTAGTTTTGATATGGACTTTATGTTTTGAGGAATGTCATTCCATGCTTTAGTATAAACATAGAAGAAAGACCTCTGGCTGTAACAGTTTTTAAAAGTTGTTAATATCAGTTGTCCTTTTGTAACAGATCTAGTTGAATGACCACTTCCAGAATTTGATTTGGGCAACAATGCACAGAGAGTTCCATAATTKGCACCTTGGAAGATCTGAAAATATAACTTAATACCACTATACAAAACATARTTCTGAAAAGTCAAGGCATCAGACAATGAAAGAACTGTACAGTGATGAGTCCAACCAGGAAGTTTTTTATGAATTTTGTAGGCCCTGTTGTAGAGCCTAACTATGGKTTCTAAGATTTCATTTGTTGTAAGAGACCAAACAGGTAAACAGTACGACATGGTTGAGAGTATAATGGCATGAAGATAGATATTTGAAACAAAAGATGTCAGATTGGATCTAATTTTTGAATAAATGTATAATTTCTTTTTCAACTTAGTGGTAAAGACTTGTACATGATCACGATAAGTCAAATGAGAATCCCAAGTAATTCCAAGATATTTGTARTTAGTGACAATATCAAGGGGTTTGTTTAAAAAAGTGAGTAGATTTGTTATATTGAAATGTCTCCTGGGTGAGGAAAAATACATGCACACAGTTTTTTTTAACATTAATTGACAAAAGATTATCTTGAAGCCAACCATGAAATGTCTGAAGATCTGCTTACCAGAGCTGTTTACCATCTTAAAACTATATTAGGACATTTAATTGTCAGTTCAGTAACTACTGACAGCATTATTCATTTTTCTGGTCCCTGTGGTGTGTAATTATGGGTGTTTATGTTTTTGYTTGTGTTCTTCAGGTAAGAAAGCAAGGATCCTGGATGCTGAAGGCCTGGCTCTAGGCTGTGAGATCGCTACATCYAAGAAAAAAGCAAGAGACCTGGTGGATAGTTCCTTCCACAGGTCTGTGTGTATTGTTTAAGAAGTCAAACCGAATGCTGATGAAGTTTGACATACTGTATGGATTCTTATGAGAAGTCACTAAACTATGAATACACCAGCCAGACCAAGAACGGTTGATTCAAAATGCAGTATTGTTGCTCCGGGTGGCTTTAAAAACGATGTATTTGCACAGAAAGCTGATTGGTTGCTCTTATAGGTTTGCCRGCTCTGATGAGCCGTGGGAAGTACCCGAGTGGTTCCTGGATGATGAACGTAAACACAGAACGAAGCCCGTGCCAGTCACTAAAGAGATGGTGGAGGAGTACAAACAGAAGTGGAAAGAGATCAATGCCCGGCCAATCAAACGGGTCGCTGAAGCCAAAGCTAGGAAGAAGAGGAGGGTAGGATGAAAGTTAGATTATTATGCTCGGACACCTCTGTAAAGTTGGAACTACATTRTTACTAGACATAGAGATCTTTTTGGAATGATCAAACGTTGAATCGTTGTTTTCTGTGGGGCTTTTCTAGATGCTGAAGAAGATGGAGCAAGCCAAGAAGAAAGCAGAAGCTGTTGTCAATACCGTGGACATTTCTGAAAGAGAGAAAATCGCTCAGCTGAAGAGGTTTTTTGTTTTTCACAGCAACAGAATTGAAGGAATTTATTTTTGTACCAATCCTATTTTCAGTAAAAATAAAATTCTAACGAGATTATTTTTCTTCTTCTTTTTTGTCAGTATTTACAAGAAAGCCGGTGTGAAAAAGGAAAAGAGAGAAGTGACGTATGTAATAGCCAAGAAGGGAGCCGGCAAGAAGGTGAGACGGCCTAGTGGCGTCAAGGGAGTCTTCAAAGTGGTGGACAGTCGCATGAAGAAAGACATGCGGGGAATGCAGAGGAAAGAACAACGCACCAAAGGAGGGAAAGGAAGAGGAAAACAGGCCAAGGGTGGTAAAGGAGGACAGAGGGGTGGYAAAGCCAAGAGAGGAAAATAAGAATGAACACATAAAAGTTTTTGGCTGTTTCTTCTCGTATCTTCTATGTTGCACATGCAGTGATCTTTGTGAGCTCAGATGTTCTTTTGCTATGGACAAAAAAATCAACATAGTTCACAAAAATCAATGTGACCTAAGTTTATCTCATCCCTGGAAACTGAACTTCTGCTGAGTTTAAAAACGCTGATTGTACTTGTACRTCTTTTTAAAGATGCAGATGAACTGTATTTCAGTGCTATTAAKAATAAATGTGTTAACATTTTGTAAATACATACATTTTGAAATAAATGTTTTCTTCTAATTGGTTGAAGCTTTTTTGTCCATTTTGTAAGTGTAAAGACTACATCTAAGAGCCATTTTCAGGCCACCAATAATGTGTAGGTGGGACCTGATTGGCCACCAATATGTAGTGATTTATACTACACCTTATAACAAAAATTTAAAGAAAATTCAMGGGTTATTCTTATTTTCGGTAGTRTCTTCTTTATACAAAAATGAACGRACAAAACAGACAASATGAGCGTACTTKATCTCAAACGAGGTATAGGTTTTGTGATACTTGGTTTATTATAAAATAAAACAAAAGTATTTAAATATTCAGATGTGGTCTCTGGCAGTTTATTCTTGTAGTATGTACTCGAAATGTAAATAAGTATAAGCATATATTTACTGCTGTTGCACCATCTGAAATCTAAACCTTTTTGCTGAAAGTGCTTGTTGAAAACTAAAAATCATTCATTGCGACAAAAAACTACTTTTCCCATAAGCCTTTTCGGCATCTGTACAGTTGACGGAAGTTAGCTAACTAGCATAGCTGTTAGCGATATGTAGCTGCTGTRTGTCTGCTAAAATCGGTTACGGGTGTTAATTTTTACTTTCAGTATTAAAGGTGAAATGTTTAAATTTAAAAAGGGCGCATCAAAGAGAATCTGGGCCATGGAAATTTTGACGTAGCCCCCTCAGACTGCATGTTCTTGTACTTTCTCTTTGCTTTATGTGGGGCTTAACTAATAACTTCACTGGACTCGACTGGAGCCCTTGACAGACACGGGTACTTGTAATTCTGTTTCGGAAAATAATGGCTAGAATGCACTTAGCTGTCCTGCTGTGCTGCTTCGTACTGTCTGCTATGTGCCAGCAAATGGACGACTGGCTTGACCCTTATGACATGCTCAACTACGACTCCAGCACCAAAACCATGAAGAAACCTCCARCAGAAGTGGGCAGATTTTTAAWGTTTACTGGACCTGTTTGGTAAATTGTTATTGCTCTAACCATGTTYCTGACTCTGGTGCTGTTTGTTCTGCCTTACAGTCCTCGACCTGTACTAATGTGGTAACTAAAAGAAGGGCGTATACCCAAGATCCGAACCAGGATGAGGTGAAAGCCTGCAACCAACAAGTAGCAGATCTGCAGGAGCAGGTACAAACACTGGCCTGGTTCTGGTCACGAAATTTAGTACAGCTAATAAAATCAGCAACAGATTGTGACTAGGTGTATCAGACAGAACTCTACTGTTAGAGATAATTTATTAGTAATTTTTATTGTCATCATATTATTATCACCCAAGAGAAAGTGTTTACTGTTTATTGTTTTATTCGGATCCCCATTAGCTTCCACAGCAGTGGTTGCTAGTCTTCCTGGGGTCCATAAAATCAAAATACAAACATACTGTTAACAATACATATAATTAAGTACATATTCATTTCCATAGAGTTTTAAAAGCTATAAAAGCCTCATAACACCAGCCACTTAATACATCCAAATAAGCAAGTGCAGTCTACAAAACACCTCATCACTCAAAACAAATATAACAACATGTGTAATACTTTCAATACAACAATTTCTGTTTTATAGCTTTCTTAAAAATGATTGGATTTTGTTTTTCCCTAACACTAGATGGGAG
>NW_013952410.1:3038256-3039727 GCF_001266775.1 Austrofundulus limnaeus | reverse complement strand
TATATATATATATATATAACCAATTTATAGCAGATTTTTTTATTATATTGAATTAACGTTCAATCTTGTTCATTTTAAATTTAAAAAACAATTTTTGATYGCAACATTTTAATAAACTCAAGGCATTTAAAATGTTGTGCTTTCCTTTCATTTAGATTGAAAACCAAAAGAAGACCATCTCAGACATTTCATTACAACCTACATGCAACCCAGTGTTCAAAAGGTTCCTCAGTCGACTGYTGAAGGAAATACAGAGAATTGGTGTGGTAAGTGGGTTTTACATTTCAAGCATCACAGCTCTTGTTTTAGGAAACTTCTAATGTTTTTCTAAACATCTCCTAATGTCTCACCAGCCCAGCGATTCCACAGACATCTTCTATGATGCAAAAATAAAACTGTCCAAACAAACCACAGCAGAGATTCAGTCCCTTCTGAACGGTGAGGACAGATGGAGGACGGGGGCCCTGGACAATGCTCTCAGTCAGATACTGGTGGACTTCAAACCTCATCATTATGAAGCCTGGAAATGGCGTTTTGAAGACACCTTTGGCGTGGAGCTTGACACAGTAATAAAAGTAAAATCATTCAATATTTTTTGCAACCATATTTTGACACATTGTATTGATTTATTGAACTCAAAAACAACAAAGTTGCTTTATGTTACTGTAATTCAGCTAAACGTTGGCACTTTTTTAAAGCTTTTGTTGTGCCTTTATGTATTAAGAGTTTCCTATCTTGTGTATTTTAGTTATTACTCCTCTTTCTTTTACAGGTTTTAATATYCATTTTGATTTTATCAGCCCTCATCTGCACTCAAATGTGGTCATTAGTCTCCTGGTTTGTGCAGTTCAAGAGGATGTTTGTTGTTTGCTTCGCAGTCAGCATTGTYTGGAACTGGTTGTATCTGTATCAGGTGAGAAAGAGCTCTTTTTCAGTTCTCTTGCTTTTAGTTTAGCTTTTATTCGGTCTTTATGAAAATCATTTTTTTCTGTGTTTGTTCAGACTGCCTTTGCTGAGCACCAGAAAAAGATTGTGAAGATGGAAAACTTCAACGATAAATGCACAGGAGTGAAAAGAATGGACTGGACTGATAGTCTTAAAGGTAAGCCATTGAGGATTATTAATAGGATTTATTTTTTAACTTTTGGAAGATTACCTTTAGTTTGTTGGGTCATGACGTGAACAATCAAGTGTGAACTWCTTTCTGGTAACAAGGACATAACACATCAAGAAAATACTAATTTGTGTGCAACTAATCATTATGGGGTCTGCTGTGGATGTGTGGTCAGGGGTGTACTCCTCCAATGAGAGAGCTGGCAGTTTAATTCCACCACTATTCAGTCAAACAGTGGGTAAAATAAGTATTGAACATGTCACCATTTTTCTCAGTAAATAAATATATTACTAGAGGTGCTAATGACATGAAATTTTCACCAGATGTCAGTAACCCAAGTGATCCATACATACAAAG
>NW_013952410.1:3034725-3035899 GCF_001266775.1 Austrofundulus limnaeus | reverse complement strand
CTTTGTATGTATGGATCACTTGGGTTACTGACATCTGGTGAAAATTTCATGTCATTAGCACCTCTAGTAATATATTTATTTACTGAGAAAAATGGTGACATGTTCAATACTTATTTTACCCGCTGTATGTTGAAGTGTCCCTGGGCAAGATACTGAACCCCCACTGCCTCTGATGTGTGCCCTATCAGTGTATGAATGTGATTTAAAGCACTGACTAGACTCTCTAGAATGATTTATGTAGATTAGCTTTGTAGAGGGATGCAGTAGAGTTCTGTTTGAATGGATAAATGAGAACACAGATTATATTGTAAAGCTCTTTRAGTATCCTGGTTGGATAGAAAGGCACTATATAAGTACAGTCCATTAATCATTTATACCTCCACCATAGTTTTGTGAAGTTCATCCTGAGTGCTAAACATGAGTGGTTTAGTGCCATAATGTTAAATTGTGGGCAAGGCACTCAGTTTATTGATCGTTAACTTCCATCAAACACACGTTTTATTTCGCACTCTCACAATCCAAACTCTTATTGGCTTTGATAAACATTAATACAAACTGTACTATGTGCGTGGTTTGTGTGACAAAGCTGTATGACATATTTTTTTCTGCAGAGTGGTACAGAACTACCTGGACTCTTCAAGATGATCCATGTGAGGAGTACTATAAAGTCCTCCTTATTAACCCGCTCCTTCTGGTACCCCCAAACAAGGTAGGTCCTTCAGTTAGCAAGTGTTGAGTCCCTGTTCAGGCTGTACACAAATCTGCCTCAGTTTTAAAAAATACCTGCATTTACTGTGGAGACAGTTAATAATGAATGAATTTTTATTTGTGAGGACAATGTGCAATCAAAACATAAACATAAAAAATTTGATGCATTGCACCAGATTTAGCCGAAGGCTAGTTTACATCTGCAGTCCTCCTAATAATAAAAAAAAAACAGCATCCAACAATAATAAAAACAAGAAAAGAAAATAACAGAGAAATAAAAACAGTACAAAATAAAACATTTTGCAATCAACAATAAAAATACTCAAACACCCCACCCCACTCCAAACACAATTAAAAAGTTATATCACTAAACATTCAACAAAAAACCCGCAACTCCTCCAAACCTAAAGCAAACTCTAAAATCGATTACCCAGTGCAATTCAGTGATTGCAACACTGAGTAGATT
>NW_013952410.1:3032459-3034485 GCF_001266775.1 Austrofundulus limnaeus | reverse complement strand
GTATTGTTGAGCAGGGTTAATGGTATGTGTGACACTTGTGCTGCTAAAATGAATCTCTGGTCTGCATTCTTGCCCTCTGTTATGTTCCTCTGAGGTTTGACCTGTTGGTATGGTCATATGTTTATGGTTTGCTCTTAAAATCTTTTTCTGTTTAGGCGATCTCAGTTACCTTCACAACCTTCTTCACGGACCCGTTGAAACATCTTGGGCAGGGGATAAGTGAGTTTCTTCGAGCCCTCCTCAAAGATCTGCCCATTACTCTTCAGATTCCAGTCCTCATCACTATYGTGCTTGCTATTTTGGTAAAGATAAATATGTTTACTCTCATTTAATTTGATAAATCTAAGTATTTTTTATAACAGTGTGTGTAACTCATTCACAGGTGGTTGTTTATGGAAGTGTGCAAGCTTCCTTCAGGCATGGCATCATGGCTCCTCTTCGCCTTCATCGAGGAGATCCGCCTCCTCCAGAGCTGGGTCAGCGACAGCAKCCTCCTCCGAGGATTGAGGACCGTGGGTTCTTGGCAGGAGGGGATGCCCCTGCCCCTGCCCTACAGCAGGTCCCGAGGCACCGAGCTGACGACGCAAGGTTAGACAGGAACCACGTTCACCAGAGGCGGCCCGACAGGTTCAGAGAAAATCCGGCACCTATCAGTGTAGAGACACTGAGAAATGTTGACCATCATGTTGGTCTGGATGAGACAGATGAGCGGCGCAAGAGACGTCCTGAGCCAGGAGGCCCTGAGGCACAGGGCCCTGAGCCAGAGGGCCCTGAGCTAGGGGCCGAGGACCAGCCGGAGACACGAGATGAGGTAGATGGAGCGACTGCTGCTGCAAACACAGCCCAGCCACAGAGCAAACACAYGGAATCAGATTCATCTCAAAGAGAGAATAAATCTTTGAAAGAGAAGGAGAAAGAAGATCAAGATAAACCCAGGGATGGTGCAGCAGCCAGACCTCAGCCAGTAGAAAGACCACCTTCATCAATTAATGTTCAGGTGAGTCTTTTCAAATRTACACTAGATTCAGTTAGATGTTTATAGTTGGTCTGAAGTGACAAAACTATGGAATGTCTTAACGCTGCAGTGCTGTGTGAGCACAAATTGGATGGTGAAAATGTCCCTGCTACATAAATTGGTAAATACATATTTAAAAGGTTTTTTTTCCTTGTCTTGGTGTTTTAACTCTTGTGTTTTTGAGAGTTACTGACAGACGTGTGCTTATGGCTGCGTTTAGCAAGTAGCTTGAAAATATTTTTACTTTTTTTTATTATTTTATTTTACAACTTTTACGATAGTTTTTAAGTTTTTTCTTAGACTGTRTCTCAATTTAGGGGCTGCATCCTTTGTACTCCGTATTTGTCGTCCCCTTACGCCATTGCTCCACGCTGGAGGCTGTCCCAATTCGTGGGCTCCTTCTCACGCGGCAAACAAAACCCCGAAAATAAAGGCTGCAGCTGAGTATCCTTCCTGGCCAACGATATCCCAGCATTCATTGTGCCATCAGCAAACTAAACAGGAAAATGACTGTTTTTTTTTTTTTGTTTTTTTTTACCAAGACGGTGTAGTCTTGAAATTCATCGTGGACTGAAGTATTTGTTTTTAAATGTATGTTTTGCAACTTAGCTGATGAAATTTTTACTGCAATGAGATGTTAAATGAAAAGCAATTACAAGTACTGATACTGGAGCTAAAACTAAATTATTAATGTCTTTTTATTTATTTATGTGAATACATATCTCAACTCATTTTAAGTCTGAAGACACGAAATATAAAACATGGTAATGAGGCAGCGCGTGGTCCACTTACATCCAAAAACCAGACCGTCTCATTTCACAGCTGCTTTATGCAGCCTACACCGATTACGAAGGGCGTGGCTTCAGCCTCTGAGTTGAGACAAGTGAAGCACTACACAATATACAAGTTGCTTTATGCTTTCTTCTGGTTGTTGCTGTTTTACAACAATATTATTTATGTAGCAAAATTGTTTCACTGAAAATTTTGAAGACGTCCTGCTCCCAGAGAACC
>NW_013952410.1:3030020-3031368 GCF_001266775.1 Austrofundulus limnaeus | reverse complement strand
ATAATAATGTGTTTAATAAATTGATTATGATGTATTCATGTAGATTTTTCTGATTTAGTGATAGGTCTACTCATAACAAACTGACTGACATCATGCAGCCTTTCAGAACATAAAATGACACTGTGCCTAACAATGGAGACACAAAAATAATAACTTTTGTCAGCTTTATCAATCTGGATCAGATTATTAAAATAAAATAGGTCTATAGGTTCCTTCCTACCTTGGTACCACAATTTATACTACTTGCTACAAATTAAATTTAAAATATACTTATAAATAAGCCTATCATTTTATACTGGCCAACATAAGATTATGCTTTTAAATCAATAATGTATTTCATGAAGATCACACAACTGACTAGAATGGATTAAAAAAATACTGATTTGAATAAACATTTTAGATATTCATACTGTAATTGTCCAGCAGCACCTTCATCATCATCACTCACATCAGGGTCCCTTAGCTGCTGCAGAAACTACTTTTAAAAATACTAAACCCAATACATTTTAGGATGCAGTCATTTTATACTTTAAAAACACCCAACAAATGTTTCTAATGTGATCATTTTATTCTTGCTGATAATAATAATACCAGCTGATCACTCTGTGCACTTCAGCAGATGCTGTAAATAAGAGAAACAAATGTTCACTTCATGATAGCTAACATGATAGCTAACATGATAGCTAACATGATAGCTAACATGATAGCTAACAACATGATAGCTAACGTTAAGCTTGCTGTAGCCAGCGGCTAACTGCACTAACTTCACACAGGGAAGAAAACAATCCTGTGGAGAGAGTTTGACTTACTTTCTGCCTTTTTTGTAAAGAATCTCCTGATGGCCGTAGTGTCTGGAGGGATCAGATATTGAAACAACCATCACAGTAGCTGATCATCACCTGTTGCTCCTGCCTGCACTGCTGCGATGTCTTGTCTTGTTGTAGGTAACCAGGAAAATCCAGAGCGAACTTTAGTGCCTCCAACAGCATCACTCAACTTACTGTTTGTTTGAAGAAAAGAAAATGCAAAGTTTTTGCTTTTTGCTGGCTCTGGCTGGTTTCTTACAGACACGTTGAAGCTCTGCTCAGCAGGACTTCTCCCCGCGGTGCTGCAGGTACACCGGCGTTTTGTACACGCACGCTTATAGTGCGTTTAAAGACGGCTCGGAAAAACTTYCAGCATGTTAACAAATTAAACGGGTAAAATCGGTTTAAAAAGTGCGGGGACAGAAGGCACAGACACGAGAAGTGTTGGGGACATGTCTCACATATACCCTGCATCTGTTATGCCCATGTTACTTTGCCAAGTAATAGAAACAGCACAGTTTTTTTCCCCCACTTTCTTTGTG
>NW_013952410.1:3027921-3029549 GCF_001266775.1 Austrofundulus limnaeus | reverse complement strand
CTTGTCCAAGTTTAATGATAATTTATTTAGTTGAAACCAGCTTTGTATTTTCACAAATTCTTTCTGTACCATCTCCAACATTTGTTCTAAATCTTTACCGGAACAAAAGAATGTTATATCATCAACAAATAGAACACACCCAAAAAGTCCCGACACATTGACCAAATCATTCACATACAAAACAAATAACTTAGGTCCGAGAAGGGAACCCTGTGGCACTCCACATGAGATGTTACAAAACTCAGATCTTACATTATTAATTTGGACAAAATATTTTMTATCTTCCAAATAACTAGATACCCACTGTAATGCAGGTCCTCTAATACTATGTTTATTTAGCTTTTCAAAAAGAATWCTGTGGTTAAYAGTATCAAATGCTTTTTTTAAATCAACAAAAATACACAGTACTGTTACATACACAGTAATGTGTTAATACACAGTACTGTTTTTGGTCAACAGTAGTTGTTATATGTTCAATTAATTCAATGAGTGCTGGCCCATCGCTTTCCTGGAGTGCTGTGTGCGAGTGAAGGGGAAGTGGGAAAGGGTGACATCCGGTAACAAAAATACRTAAATACCAATGAGTCAGGTTTGAATCTGAAGCAGTAGCTACAATGAAAGCAAAGAGGTTAACAAATAAATTGGACAATAATCTGGCTATTTAGTGATATTTCCACAGTTGTGGTCTTGACTGGTCTTGAAATATAATTCCGAGTCCTCATTGTCCAAGACCGAGTACAAATGTGGTCGAGTCCGAGACAAGACCAAGACCATCAAAAAGTGTTCTTAAGACCAAGACCAGTCTCAAGTACTACAACACTAGTAAGAAGAGACTTTGTCTGTAATTTGAGAACACGGTTTAGTTTATAAAAATCGGCATCAACTAAAGATTTTTTTTACGAATCTCTTTGTGATTTAAATGAGTAATGACTGATTTCCTGTAACCCCTTTCCCTGCAGGATCCAGATGTCTCAACAGAAGAAAAGCTGACCTCAGCATTGCAGAGACACATAGAGACCGTCGGAGTTCCTGTTCAGGAAACGAGTCCGGTCACTGACGATTAGACAAGACGKTTCAGTATCAGTGGTGTTTGCTGCTTTTCAAAGGTTCGGATGGAACAAACRTTCCTAAATGAGCCCAACGCCCAGCTGTACTTCCCAGTTCACTTTCTGCTGTGTGAAGACACTTGGCTCTGTCTCTCAAGAGGACCTTAACTGTTTGACATTTTTATTTTGATTTACAAAAAACAAATCACTGGGCCAACCTACTGAGCAGCCATAGTAAACCAAGACCTGGATGACAGAAATCTTTTAAAAATTACTTTTTTTTTTTCTGTTTTTGGTCAGTCTGTTGTTTTACCGTTTTTTAGTTTTATAAATGAACAGAAATCGTGAAAGACTACCAAGTTTGGATCTGGTAATTTTTAGATTCTTTATTTTTTTAAGACAAAAATAATTTCTTTGTGCTATTACCATATCTTCTTTTTATTGTATATAAAAGCTTTCAAATTCTGAAAGTCAGCTTGTCTAAATCCCACTGAAAACTTATTTTTTGAAAAAGGGATTACTGCACAGGTATCTGAGTGGAATAATAATTATGATTTTTGTGTCCAGGGGTTTGTTTAGATT
>NW_013952410.1:3026236-3027536 GCF_001266775.1 Austrofundulus limnaeus | reverse complement strand
ATGTAAAATTAAGTAATTACACTTTTTTTCTTTTTTTTCTTCTTTTGGTAAAATGTTTGTTTTGTGCTTTTTCTGGAATTCTGAAGTATTTAATTTAAAGCTGCACTAAATCTTTCAGCTGGTTTTGTTTTACAGTTGACTGCTTATTTACTTTCACAGCTTTTCTCCTGTATGTTTCCTGCAGCAGCAGAAATGGACGTTTTTGCTTTGTTTGATTTGACAGAATGTCTCAGGCTGACTTCCTGTTGAAAAAGCTACGATTAGGCATCAGGTTATCGGTTTSTCTAGATGGCACAGTTTTTAAATATTGTTTGCAAACAAAAAATGTTGCCACAACATGAAAAACATTTTTTTTCTTCACAATTTTCTCGGCATTAAAGCAGACTGCATGCAGTCAAAACCACTGTCTAGTTTGTTTATTTTCATCACCGTGTAAAGTTTAGCTGCAAACTGAATCATTTTCTTACACTTTGCTATGAATGTTTTTTTAAATTACAAGAATGCTTTAATTTTTTATGCCATAATTCTTCAGCTTCTTCACTTGTGTCTTTGTACAACAATGAGCAGTGTTCCTACAAAACAAAAGGCCCAATGGCATGAAAAAATTTGGCTAAGGTGTGTTGTAAATCTAAAGTCTTTGTTAGTTGTTGCTGCATGAGTGGTGAAGATAAAACAGATGCTGAAGAAAACGCAAAGCAGGTGCAAAAGGTTTTATCGTCCYACTGCCTTCCTGTGTTTCAATTCTGAACCTCTTAACAAATTACATTTTTAAATTGGTTTGAATGCACAGAATTTATTTTTAATAACTTATCATACACTGTATGAAACAAAAACAAGAATGTTGTGTTCATAAAAAAAAATTAGACTAAGCAAATTGTGGAGTTGCTTACTTGTGTCACAATACCACAAATATATTTATTAATTTACCTTGAATCTATAAATCAAAATAAAACATTTGACTACTGAGTGATCTAATCTCATGCACATCTAGAAGATATAAAAACAGACAAAAACAACAATAAAAGAAGAATTTTAAGCATAAATCCAGTTTTCCTTGCATACACTCCTGATCAAAATCTTAAGACCAGTCAAAAAAGTGCAAGAATTTGCATTTTGCACTATTGGATCTTAAGAAGGTTCTAAGTAGAGCTTCACAATGTTAAAAGAAGAAATCAGTGCAAGAGACAAGAAATTTTGAGCAGGGAATTGTCTGAAAACTGCATTTACACTCAAACATGATTTTTTTCAGCTGATCAAAAGTTTGACCATAGCTCAAAAAAACCCGAACCCCCCCAAAAAA
>NW_013952410.1:3023280-3025395 GCF_001266775.1 Austrofundulus limnaeus | reverse complement strand
TTTTTTGGGGGGGTTCGGGTTTTTTTGAGCTATGGTCAAACTTTTGATCAGCTGAAAAAAATCATGTTTGAGTGTAAATGCAGTTTTCAGACAATTCCCTGCTCAAAATTTCTTGTCTCTTGCACTGATTTCTTCTTTTAACATTGTGAAGCTCTACTTAGACCCTTCTTAAGATCCAATAGTGCAAAATGCAAATTCTTGCACTTTTTTGACTGGTCTTAAGAATTTGATCAGGAGTGTATATAATTACTTTTAAACGCTACTTTTATATAATTTTAGATTTTATTGTTTCTTCATTATTTGTTTTTTCATTTTAACACATTTTAATTATTTGTATTTTTTGGGGGGGTCAGCTTTGGTCTTCCATACAGCCTTCTCTCTGTAGATTGCGCACCTGAGGGTCGCTCGAAACTCGCCTCCTGATTGGCTGACGGGACACCGCGTGCTCACAGTCAAAGCTGAGCTGTTGTCTGCGGTGTGAGGGAAGTGTCGGTCGGGCTGGGTGACAGCCACATTCGTGCAAATGATCTCGTCCACGGGGGTCGTCAGTCATGGAGCTTCTCGTTCGTTATTTGGATAGAAGCAAGCCTGTCAGGTAGGTTCGCTGCGTTAAAACCTGCTGCAGGACTTTAAGTTATTTAAATGAGGATGACCCGAACTCCTGGGTGGACTTTAGTCAAAATGAAAAACTAAATGTTTTTTGTTTTTAAATAAGATTCAAAAGGAACTTTTTAGTTGGTTAAAAGGCGACCGAGTTGATGAGTTTTTACCTGTAAAACGTAGTTTATAAAGTTCAGAAAGAAAATCCAGTTTGAGATTTGTGTACTGTCTGTGGCTGTTGTTGGCAAACTTCAGGGGAAATATTTAAAGTAGGCCTTCACTCACTGAACCAACCTTGGACTTGACCCCAGTTTACTCTCTGAATGCAAGCTCAGATGTTCAGCACATAATGTGTACTGAACACAGAACTGTATTATAGATTTAATATAGATTTAGAAGAACTAAAAACCTGTTTCCTGTGAAATTACTGCTTTCTCACATTTTCACTTCCTCATTTTTAGCCTTACAGTCATTACACCCCCCTTCACAGGCACATTAAAAAAAAACTTTCTTGCACACTTTATCTCAAGTCTGCAACACTTGTGCACAAGTTTCTGTTTGTCATCTGCTCCGGTGTGATGTTACTGTTTTTTTTTTTGTTGCAGCACTGACATGACTCAAGATCTAGTCAAGGAGGAGGAGAGCCTGAGAGATGACCTGAGGTACTACTTCATGAGCCCGTGTGAGAAGTACCGGGCCCGACGACACATACCCTGGAAAATGGGGGTCCAGATTCTAAAGATCGTCATGATCACAACGCAAGTATGTGCAGCGGACTCTGAGTGGTTAGACAAAAAAAAAAAAAAAAAACTGGAAAATGCGTCCTGGGATTATAAGTGTGCAAGCAATCATCGTGACGTCATTGATTCATCTGTCACATCAAGCCTTTAAATTTAAAATCTTAGCCATCAGCATCTTAGATTTATGACTTCCTAATGCAGACATGTCGACTCGGACGGCTTTAAGTAGCTGCATCCTGCAAAATAAAAACTTTTGACCTCTAACGACAGGTTTTACAATTCATAGACCCTTTATGATTTGAATGATGAGTAGCAGTGTCAGCTATATATTTATGTAACAATTATAGTATACATCATTTTAGCCAAAAGGTAGCTGATCTATGAAGTCTACAAAAAGTTTTACTAAACTTTTTTTTAAATTATTAAAGAAAACTTAAAGCAGGCCAATGCAACTGAATTGCTCCGGGGGCCACAGTTAATGCAGGCCAACAGCTCAGGGGCCGAACACCCAGAAATTAGTCTTTATGTAAATAAACCAAATATTACAAAGATCTGTTACCTTTGAATTAGTTTATTTTGCTGCATTTAATCGTGAATGCTGTGTAATAAAAGTGGTGATAATAAAACAATGTCAGAAACAAAAATAACACATTAAGCCTCCTATTTAACACAAATGTTATTTTATATGAATTGTCTGACTTGCCAAAATTTAAAAACAATTTTATTTTCACTTTCATGTTTTATCTTCAACTGCTTGTAGTTTTATAATAATAAT
>NW_013952410.1:3019407-3022985 GCF_001266775.1 Austrofundulus limnaeus | reverse complement strand
AAATACATAAAACACCCCACCCCACTCTCCAAACATAAAATCACGCCCATCTCCAATAAATATAATATTTAATATTTTGATGACAAAAAATGGCTCAAATCTGCTAAATAAATTTGACTTTGGGAAGAGTATAGAATTTCAAACTGAAAAGTATTGGGTATAAACGCTGTACAAATATTTTCTTTATGTACTTGTGAAAAAATGAACATAAACCAGTAAAACTTAAAAAAAACTTACGTAACTTTAAAAAGGAATCAGTACTAAAGAAATTTCTTTGTAAAAGTCAGAAATTGCCAAATTATCTGTTTTTAAAGTTTTCAATTTTGTAAACAACATTGTGACATGCCACAGACAGAAAGCTGTAAAATGATTTGAAAATGAGTTGATTTTCTTGAGTGATTCGGACAGGGTTTATTTATCATCCACGCTGCTGTCCTGTTTCTTTGCAGCTCATCCTGTTCGGCCTGAACAACCAGCTGGTGGTTGCCTATAAAGAAGAAAACACCATGGCTCTGAAAAACCTTTTCCTGAAAGGCTACAGTGGGGTGGACGAGGACGACTACAGCGTTGCTGTCTACACGCAGCATGCCGTCTACGACAGTCTGGTTTATCTTCTCGACCAGGTAACTCTGACAAGTGGATTATTTTTACTTTTATTGCCAAGATAAACTKCAACTCTCAAGTTTGCATAACTTGAAAATAGAACAGATGACTCTTTCTTTTAAAGAGATTGAATTGAGTATTATGAGTCTTTGCGTATGCCTTTTATTAACCTTAAAGTTTTGATTGTATTTTTAATACAGTTTACATATTTATCTTTCATTACCAATACAAAGACTACGTTTTTTGACTTCATAATGCATTAGTGGAGTATTTATTCCATTGGTGGACAAAATTGGTGCAGTTTCTGCCTTTTAAACATTTCCAGACGCTACCGGGGGCTTTTATTTTGAACACTAGGCTGCCAGACAACTTCCTCCAGTTCTCACCRTTTTAGTTTGACATCCTTACAAAAAAATAAAATTTAAAAAAATGTCAAAAGGCTTTTAAGGAATTTCAGGGGTGAATGTTAAGGGGTTAGTAGGGGTGTAACAATAATTCGATCTATATATTGTTTTAAATGATTAATGATTCAGTTAAATCAAGGTGAAACAAAAACATTGATCATATCGTTGTCATATGCCAGATGTGGATTGATATCCTATTGGTCGCAGACTTGTGAATTGAATTGAATTGAACTGAAATCATGTCTTGACAGACTTTGTCATATCGAGGAACGTATCCTCGTCCAAACAAATGGATTTATGTTATTGCCGGTAAAGCTGGTGTTTTACACCCTTAGTGGTTAACACTGTTGCCTCACAGCAAGAAGRTCCTGGCTTCTTTCTGTGTGGAGTTTTTCCATGTCCTCATCGTGAGTTTTCTCTGAGTACTCTGGTTTCATCCCACAGTAAAAAACAAAACAAAACAAAAAACGTGCATGTTAGGCTGCCTTCAGGTCAACACATCTCAGTGGGATTTCTCTGGTTAAAGGTCAATAAATAAGTAAATAAACTTAGATCCGTGTAGAAGACTCTATCAGAAACGACAGCAATGACAAAGCTGTGTAATAATTAACCTGCGTGGTGATTTACTGGATGTAATCTTCCCGTTTCTCATAAAGAGGGCAGTGTAAAAAGCACGTGAGGTTGCACAATGGCCACACAAAAATAATAATAATAATAATAATTTTCAGACTATATTGACTTGTCTTGACTTGGCTAGTCTTGTCTGCTTTACTAAAACAAAGTGTTCTTGTTTCACGTTTTCCTTTTTAATGTTTACCATTTAGTTGCAGAAAGATGATTAGGTTCATGAGAGAATAATTTCTGTCAGTATTTATCTAACATAATAGGTAAATGTCTACGTAACGTCAGAAGTTGAGAAATGTGTGTTATCTGTTTTGGTTGTTCTGTGACAGCCCTGTCTGCTGTGGGAGGAAACTTACAGATGTCTGATCCTGGAGCCCTGCTTTTTAACTGAGACGTCTTGTTTTACAGTACAGCCAGCTGGGTCAGCTCTCCGTGGGACCGATCAGTTATGCAGAGGACGAAGATGGGCAGGTGAAGCCTCTCACCATCTGTAAGGAGTACTACAAAAAAAGCAGCTTGGAGCCCTCGGACGAGGCTTATGATATCGATGCCCAGCTTGAGACCAGTGAGATTGTATTCTACGTTTTCAGCTGTAATCCATCTTTATTGATAACAGGAGCTGTTGCTTCTTTTAAAATGGAAACAATTTTTTTTTAACTTAATCCCCTGTTGTGCATATGAGTTATCGATTGGAAACTCAATGTCAGTGTTTTATTTTATTTTTTTACAGTAACTCTCCTTCCTTTCAGACTGTATGTCACATGCTCCAAAGACCGCACACGAGTGGAAAACTCAGAACGCCTCCTTCTTTGAACTGGACTTTTACAGGTATCCATTTTATCTGCGTTCTCTGTTTTTAGCTCTGTTTTTTTTAAATGACCCTTTTACATAACTTATTCATCTTTCATTTGAGGCTTGTTGACATCAAAATAACCTTTGAGCTGAAGGGAATCAACCTACAGACCGTCCGATCCCGGGAGCTGCCTGACTGCCACTCCTTCTATGTCACGGTATGCGTTGCAGTGCACGGGGAGTGGAAACAAAACTGCTCAGTGGGGTATTCAGGTGCATTCTTTAATCGCTTTTTTAAATTTTGTCCTCAGATTACGTTTGATAATCAGTGTCACAGTGGGAAGGTGAAAATATTCCTGGACATAGATTTTGAAAGCAGTGCATGCCGGGACTGGAAGATATCTGGGACTGGTAAGGTGGAGCTCTTCAACTGCACATTTTGTAACCAAGGCTCTCCCTCCCTGGGGACTCGTGTATCGATGGTGCGTACACACAAAAAGGTTCCACACGCACTCACGTCAGGATGTACCAAAACAAACGTTGCGTAAGTCCACACAAACTTTTGACCTGCCGTGAGAATGTGTAGACCGTCACACAAACCGTTTCAATTAGGGATGTTCTGATAACAGTGTTTCTCAAACCAAGCACAAGTAAGAGTACCTCAGTTTGGGTACTGGGTACTTACTGAGTTAGAATACCCTGATGGAACTCAATAATCCAGGRAGAAAAATCTTAAAAAATAAAAAAGTAAAGTAGGTCCAATCAACAAAGAAGAACTCATCCCTATTTAATGTTTTATTTTTTTAGATACTGTGTTAGAATTTAAAAATTACACAATCACTTAAAGCAGTGGTGTCCAAACTACAGCCCACGGGCCAACTGCGGCCCACGATACTGTTTTTACTGGCCCACAGCAAATTCTGAAAATTTAATTGAATATGGCCTGCACAAGAAGCAGTCCATTTATTGCGGAGCCTCTAGCTCCGGCTCTGAGCATTTAATCTGGGCGGAAGAGGGCTTATTTTAAAGCTCAGGATCTGCGCTACAACCTGGTGTGGTTGCAGGTTCCTGGGACGTTCCCCCGCGGAGAAATACAGTGGGGAAAATAAGTATTTAGTCAGTCACCAATTGTGCAAGTTCTCCCACTTAAAAAGT
>NW_013952410.1:3014741-3017264 GCF_001266775.1 Austrofundulus limnaeus | reverse complement strand
AAAGACTGTAAAAATACTGTAGGATGTTCAGTTTTTATCATTTTTAAACTAAAAAAATTAAATTATATTTTAAATTAAAAATATATTACATGGACAGGGCCATTTTATTCACACGCAAAGCATTCTGGGTGAATGATGACGTGGATAGGTCCTTGGTGAGAGGCTGCAGGTTAATCTTGGACAATATCTGACGATTGACTATTGAAACCAGAGAGCGTTGACAGAGAGGAGAAGGTAGAAATGACTCAGTCTGTAACTGAAAATATAGATGGAGGACAACAGAGCTGCTTCATGGAAGAAGAACCTCTTCTATAAGCGGTACAGCTCCTGTCATGGCCTTCTAAGCTCCAAAACCAAAATTATTCCAAGGAAAGATTGAATGCACCTCCGACTTGATTGTTTAAAAAAACATGTTTTTTTCTAATAAAATATAGACAAAATAACAGCTGATAAATTTTTACAACTTACATGTAAACAAAGGTTTACTTAATCTGATCTTAAAAGTTCAATGGTCAAAAAAGTCATTTAAAAAAGCCGTGCTGTCGTCACACCGGACATTTTACAAAAAAATAAAATAAATGAATCATCTCCACCACACACCCCCATTTGTGTTCCTAACCTCGTAAATGGTAAACGGACTGAACTTATATAGCACTTTATCAAGCCCCACTGGACCCCAACACACTTTACGTTAACAATCATTCACCCATCAACACACAAATTCACACACTGGTGGTAAGCTACATTGTAGCCACAGCTGCCCTGGGGCACACTGACAGAGGTGGGGCTGCCATGCACCGGCGCCACAAGACCCTCTGACCACMATCAGTAGGCAAGGCGGGTGAATTGTCTTGCCCAAGGACACAACGATTGAGACGTTTGGAACTGGGGATCAAACCAGTAACCCTGCGGTTACAGGACAACTCCCCTAAACACTCTGCCACAGCCGCCCATTCTTAAATTAATTGGAGGGTCTAAAAGTTACCAAAGTACACAACGTTTCCAAATACAATAATTTTTTTCATATTTAGGTTTCTAAACTAACCTAACTACAGTATATTCTAACTGCCTAAAAAAAACTAAAATTGATAGTAGTTATGATTTACAAAAATTACACAAATGGCCTCAACAGCCCCTCTGACTGGATCAATCAAACATGCAACATGTTATATGCTGTTGTGACATTTTCAGATAACTAAAAGTAACAAGTAAGATTTTCTTTCAACTTGCATACATTTCTTCATCATGGAACTGACAAACATTTCACTGGAAATATAAACTGTAACACATTTAATGGAGTATTGATACCAATAATGTATGGATATTGTTATTGGTGTCGGGGCTATTTGTAAGAATACGAGCACTTGTAAAAATGCTAGTATTTGTACCGGAACGCCACGAATTTCAGTCGACTGTATCAAACTACAAAGTACCAGAACTCTCAGAAATGTGACTCTGTTCAATTTTCTGAATCCAGGAGTATTTAAAGATGTTTTCTCATGAGTTTGAGCCCAAACTGAAAAGCGTTTAATGTCAAAACAATTGCAAACATCCTTGGAACGCGCCCAAACTTGACAAAGAAAACCTAACGTTTTCTATATTTTTGTCATATGTAGATGTAAACACACATCAGTGACTGCACACTTGTGAGGCGCACGAACAGCTGAGGTGCATAAAATGCATGTGAGTTTTCTAAGAGGCACTTCCATTTTCACTAAGARGAAAGTTATTTGAGGACAACTCTTGATGATTTTTCAAGCCGACAAAGTGCAGACCATCACACATGGTCATCAACAACTGCATAAAATTGTGCGTAATTGTGTCGGCTTTATAAATCGAAACATTTTAGTTCATACACATTTTTCCAATTTGTTTCATATACCAGCTCTCAGTATGAAAGCTGCACACTCTTCGTTACGAGACCTTGGTGCTGTTAACAGTTAGTAAGGCGTTGTCTTTCAAACTTGTAATATCGGTATCTGCAGCGAGTGTGGAGAAGTAGTGGTAGAGATAAACTCAAATACTCGAACCTGACCCCCCCCCCCCCCCCCCCCCCCCCCTTGCCTGTTGCAGCTCAGAAGAACACGCACTATCTGCTGGTGTTTGATGGCTTTGTTGTCCTGGTTTGCATCACATCTACCGCTCTGTGCACTCGTTCCATCACGCTAGCTGTCAAGTTACTGCAGGTCAGTATAAATCTTTTATGAACAATTTYTACTTTGCATACAGTTTTTAAGGTTTGCAGACCTTTTTCCGTTGTTTTTTTTTAAACAATGAAACAAATGTCCTGATGCATCTCAGTAATCCAGGTAAAAAATCAAAAAGAAAAAAAATTGTATAGGTCCTCTGGACGGGTTCTTCTCTAATGAAACATTTCGTCTCTCCTCCAAGAGACTTCTTCAGTCTGAGAGTTTCAGGCAAAATTCAGGCTTTTAAGCCCAGCCTCCATGTGACATCACATGGCTATCGTTGACACCTAATTAACACTTATTGTTAACGGGGTGGAGTGATACTGGCAATATC
>NW_013952410.1:3009532-3013579 GCF_001266775.1 Austrofundulus limnaeus | reverse complement strand
AGTCACTTGAATTCTGTAGTGTAGATTAAATCAGATTAAACCATGTTTTTATAAAGCTGCCATGACACGCTTTGATTTTGATTTTACTTTTTGCTGTTTCCTGTAGAGTTTAACAAGTTATGATGTGTGCAGCATCTTTCTGGGAACGTCTACRTTACTGGTGTGGGTTGGAGTGATCAGGTACCTGGGATACTTCCAGAAATACAACGTGAGTCCAAGTTAGTTTGTATTTGGTGTGTGCAGGATTTTGTAAAGAAGCTTTTATGATCACCAAAGATGAAATGTAAACTTTTATCTAGATATTGGATGGAATAACGAAACATCTGCATGTTTATTCAGGTTCTGATTTTAACCATGAAAGCAGCCTTCCCTAAGGTCCTACGTTTCTGCTGCTGCGCTGGCATGATCTACCTCGGTTATACTTTCTGCGGGTGGATCGTTCTGGGGCCGTACCACGAGAAGGTAACTCTTTATTTTTTTTAATAGCAGAGGCAGTGGAAACCTGAGGGGTTTGATTTAATGCTCGTCTGACTCATGTTGTGAGAGGTGTGAGCAAGATGGCAACTGTGGAGTCTCTGTTTGGAGTGACTGGCTCTGTTTGTTCATGCAGAACCGCTGAGACCACGAGGTAGTGGGAAGGAACTCCAAATGTACGTCTCCAGTTCCTGTAGATAAAATGTTGTTCAATTAAACTTAATTTGAAATAAAAGGTATTCTTTTAAAAAAGTTCTTTAAGTTAAAGTTTTTCTTTATTTGGTCTAAGAAACATGTTTTACAAAAGCGTTTTAATTACCCAATATCCTGAGTTAACTCTACGTTCGTTTTGCTTAAACTTTGTGGGTTAAATTCCTGAATCTAGCTTATTGCTTTTACACACCAAAATAAATAGTTAGTTAGTTAGTTTATTCATTTCTTAAAAAAAAAACAACATAAATTCAACATACAACAAAAATACAAATTGTAAATTAAATGGAATAGATGTGATAGACGCCGTCTACAATATGTTAGTTTGAAAACAAAGCTACTGTAGTGTTTACAAATGAGTAACTCTGAGCTGTGATTCTGCAGTTCTGTGTGCAACCATGGTCAACGTTGAAAAATGCTGACCCAGCAAAATGGTTGTTTCCTGCTTGTGGATTCTGACTAGCTTTAATTTGATGTTTTTTTTTAAGGTGAAATGGCTGATATGACACAGTTATACTAGTCTCACAATTTAAAAGATAAATTAATAAAAGAATATAAAAGAATAAAGCAAAAGCAAAAGACTTTTTTCCTGTTCTGATGTATTTTACAGTGAGGGGAAAACAAGGAGTACTAAGTTAAACACAGCAAAGTAAGAATATGAAGTTTTTTTGGCACAAGATTTTTTATTTTTATTTTTGGTCATCAAAGTTAATTTATTTGATGTTTCTTACGGATGCAATTTTAATCTCTGAATTAATGTTTAACAGTGGAATTTACTCTATAATACTGATAACTTGTGTGGTTTAGTTTTGTCAAAGCTGTCATGCCTTGGATTTGCGGCAACTTTTAACTTCTTGAACTTGTGTTGCTTTTGTTTTTATTTTTATTTTAATAGTTGTATAGCTGCTTCAACAATATCTGCTTCAAATAGATGAAAACAGAATATGCACTTAAAGGGCTGTAATACAATGAGGTGGCCACTAGGCGTCAGTGTGGTTTGCAATGATCTCATTGTAAGAAACTGCTAAAATCCGGATGGACACAGTTTGGAGCACATTGTACCCTACTTGCTTTAAATATTTATTTTTTTTTTTACATTTTGAATCAGAATAAAATGAGCAGAATCTATTTTTACTCTGCAGTAGTTAGTGGGAGAAAATTTGAAGAAAACTGAAAACTCAATGTTTAAATTTTTTGAACCACTTAAGCACCAAAGAATTTGATTGTTTCAGCTGGTCTGAAACAACTCTTTTACAGCAAATGAAAGTTGGTAACCTTGAACTGACGAGGCATAATTAGTGTTAATACATCATGATACAGAAACATTTAGTCATTGATTAAAGGCGTCCGGGGTGCAGCTGGAGGGTTTTGGACCCACGATGTAGGAAGATGTGGATAATTCACCTTTCCCACACATTTGTCTGTTTCCATCTAACATGGTAAACAAATAATCAGAAACGACTGCGTCACAAGAATTACAGATTTGTTTTTTTTTTATTCTTGAAATAAAGTTTTTCATCAGCTGTGTGTACGTGGCAGCTTTTTGTTTCACTTTCCACACTTTGCCTCAGAGGAGCAGCACATATCGATACTCCCAACAGGACATTAGATGATGGCGGTGGAGAGTCCTCCTGTAGTGCGTTGTCAGCCCCCTGAGTCCTCCCAGAATCGTATTTACTGAAGGAATAAACAAGGAACGTCCCAAAACTTGACTTCCCACACGTCTTCACGTGGAGTGCCTCGGGTCCATACAAGGATGTTGTTTTTCAGATGTTATCATATTTCAAGTGGAACGTGGCTTCTTTCATAATGTACGTGTCATGCTTACAGGCTCTCCCTGCTGAACATTTTGTTTGTTTGTTTGTTTTGTTTTGGTGGGGTTCTCATTGTTTTGTTTAACTCCTGGTCATTAATCTGTCCTCTACACCTCAACTTTAGTCACCTGCCTCCTTATAGTTTTGTTTCATTCAAAGACATCTGGAAACCAAAGTTTTTGTTTTGGGAAAAGCAAAACCTGACAATTTAAACTTTGCTTCCTTTAGATTTTTTTTTTTTTACTTAAAAATTTGATTTATTTGAATGTATTCTCTTTTGTGAGCTGCAGCCATTAACCAGATTAGAAACGACTAGTTTATTAGTGTTTRTTGGTATGAAATAATCTGAGAATATTGTACTACTCCAGGTTTTTCATAGATTTGAGTTTTTATGTGGGCCACAAAATGTAAGAAAACAAAGTTTTTCTTAATAACTTAACAGAATCACAAGTAAAACAATCAGAAAATCAGAAGTATAGCAGTTTTTTCTTAAATATGTCCTTGTCTTGCACTGACATCCCTCCTGTTTCTCTTCAGTTTGAGGGCCTGAGTCGGGTYGCGGAGTGCCTGTTTTCTTTGCTGAATGGTGACGACATGTTCACCACCTTCGCCAAGCTGAAGGATAAAAACACTTTAGTTTGGCTGTTCAGCCGAGCGTACCTCTACTCCTTCATCTCCCTCTTTATCTACATGGTGCTGTCGCTCTTCATCGCCCTTATCACTGACTCCTACGAGACCATCAAGGTAAATCTAAGTAACGGGAAAACTGTTGCACTTCATGGGGTTGATAAAGCGAGACTGACGTCATGCTGGATGTGACATCATTCCCAGATCTAAATGACAAATTTGATCAAGTTCTTGGTAGAAGTCGRGGGAAACCAGCTAATGTTTCTGCTCAGTGGACAGGCTAGCTGCTGTTAGCAACACAAGCCTACAGTCTGTTTTACTGTTTGTTGTAGAAGTTGGACAGTAGGCCTACATTTTCTGATAACTTGTAGACTATGACGTGCTTGCTTTTGAAATTTACAATTTTTTAAATGAATTTAATAGTTTATTATCCCAAATATYCCTGTGGTCTTATTGGCTACACATCTAAATGCAGGTTTTGTGTTGGAAACGATCAAATCAAAAAAATAGGTTGTGAGCCTTTCATAAATGCTAAGACTCCTACACTAATATGAGAAACCTTTTTTTAGCTAATGCTTGTTCTCAAACTACTTATTTGCCTTTCAGCAGACAGTAATTTCAAAGTCTATTTGCATCAAGAGGTTAGGACTAAAACTTTTAGGACAGTTGTTGAAAAAATAAAAATGTATAGTTTGTCATCTCTCAAACATTGCAAAGGACAACCACTAAATCTTCAAAGTGGACAAAAACATTTTACAGTGAGGAGAAATTTTGATTTTAAGAATAAACTAGACCATTTATTTAAAAAATGTTAACGATTCAACACAAAATGTGAGAATAGATTTACAGCGGGTAAAATACAGTTGTGGTCAAAAGTTTACATACACTTGTAAAAAAACATAATTTTATGGCTGTCTTGAGT
>NW_013952410.1:2998874-3007288 GCF_001266775.1 Austrofundulus limnaeus | reverse complement strand
GTACCCCATAATCCCGGAGAACCCCCCACAAGGCCCCCCTTGGGACACGGTCGAACGCCTTCTCCAAGTCCACAAAACACATTTGGGCACCAGTTGGGCGAACTCCCATGCATCCTCCAGGACCCTGCTGAGGGTGTAGAGCTGGTCCAGTGTTCCACGACCAGGACGAAAACCACACTGCTCTTCCTGAATCCGAGGTTCGACTATCCGAAGGACCCTCCTCTCCAGGACCCCTGAATAGACCTTACCAGGAAGGCTTAAGAGTGTGACCCCCCTGTAATTGGAGCACTTCCTCCGGTCCCCTTTTTAAAACAGCGGGACCTGTTTAATTTATATTTTTTTCTTAATTAAAAGTTCTCTTAAGTAAAAGTTATCATTTTACAAATCAAAGTTACATACTTAAATGAATGACTTTTATTTTGGCGGCACCTGGAGGTACCAGAAGCTCAAAACAAGTGTCACTAACAGAAAATAAGCTCTTTGATGGAGAAGATTACCAGATTTTCTGACAGAATAAAATTTATTACCAAGAAGCATTGTTACAACAAAGAAATAATCTACCAAACACAAATTAACATACTTTTTGTGCTAAGTTGATATATCTTCTGTTTCACATTGTCACGTATTAAATCAGGTTATACAGTCCTGTCTGAAAGATTTAATTTTTTTGTCTTTTATTGTCTCCTTGCCTGCAGAACTACCAGAGGGACGGGTTCCCGCTGACAGACTTGCAGAAATTCCTCCAGAATCATAAAGATTTTCCCGTTGTAGAGGAGAATGGCCCGACAGAAGTTGAGCTCAGTAACACTTTACACTTCAGCTGCTACTGCCAACGGTACGAGGGCACTCRCATTGATGTTAAGATGCTTCAGTAATCCCCCATCTTTCTCCAGACAGGTGTTGACACGAGATATATTGTGGTCAAGGTAGGCAACAAAACAAGCTTGTTTACCTTTTTTTTTTAAATCGGAAGCTCCTGAACCACACAACCAGACTTGTTTCGGTTCCTCAGAWAAGATGTCAAATTCTCTTTACAAGCTTCTGTATTACTATTCCTCAGAGGTACAGACTCATCGAAGGTTAAAATGTAGTTGGACTCGACTATTTCAGTCTGTGAAAATGAAGCACATTATGAGTTTACTGTTTGTATAATAAATTCTGTAATAGAAATCTGTTCTTCAGTTATTGTTTCATAAATTATTTTTTTGGGAATTGAAGCTGCTGCCCGTTTTCCCTGTTAATACCTGAAACGTGGATCAGTACCAGTTGTCTGAGGCAGAAGTGCAGACAAGGGAACTGAGGAATATGAAAGCAAAAATCTCAGTCATCAGTTTGGTGTGAACCATCAAGCTGWTTTACTAAATGCTTGTTCATATGGAAAAATAAAATTGCTGAGGGTTTTGAGGAATCTCAGGAAGCTGACCTTGCAGAAATTCAGTCTGAAATGGCTTTAACTGTTTTATTCTTTTGCRTAACTTATTGGGCATTTGTTTGCATCCCAGAGTGGAGTCCTCAATGTTTATTTTGTTTTTAACTAAGACAGGAAGCAATATAAAACCTTTTGACCACAAAAGTGACCGATTTAAAGACTAATTTAGAGGGGTTATTTTGCAAAAATCCACTTTTTTGAGCTTTATATCATGTTCTGTCATTCCCTCTTCATAAACATACCCAGAGTGTTGCTTTGACTCATTCATGCATGTTTGAGAAATCCTTGAATCTGCTGTGGTAGCCACGTGGAGCTGCCCTGAATGTTTACTGGTACAAAGCACCGCCAGTTTTTATTGTGCAAAGCTCCTCCCTGTCTGCAGCCGAGCTCCTGAACCACAGACCGCCCCTCCACCCGAAGCCTTGTTGTGAAGGCACACTGAAGTGGGAGTGTCAGAAACAGTAGGATGTCCTTACAGAGACAGAAGTTTCAATAGGTTATGATGCAAAGTCAGTTTCATTTTAATATGTATATACAGGTTTTCATAAAAGCTCAAGGTAATATAGTTAGTTGATAGTGGCGTAGAATTTAACAACCCCCCCCCCACCCCACCCATCATTAACATATTCAGGAATCAAACTGGATTCATGAGTGCTGCCAGTGCAAATGAATCGATGCTTTTCAACTTTTAAAACAATTGGCTCTAGTTGGAGTTTGTAAAATTATCTCTTTCAAATAAGAGACATTACTTTTTTTGTTTTGTTTCGTCTTCACAAATGAGGCAATAAAACACAACTGCAGGCCTTTGAGACCTCCACTGAGTATGTTTTATTACACCTTGTTGTTGCAGTAAGACATGTCTGTGTTTTCTGGTCATTCCTTTCCAATGAGCCAATCCCTGTCATCAGCAAGCAGCAAGGTTTCCTCCACTCTGTGGTTTGGCTCAGTCCTACTCGGTCTGAGTGCATGAAATTAGTGGTGGGAACTATGCAGACACACCCAGCGATGGACTGATTACAGAGAAACTGAGGCTGAACACGATGTGGGGGGAGCACCCCCATCCACACACACACACATCTTCTGATTTCCTGTATAATCTTCCAAAAAAAGACAAGTCCCGTTTATCRCCGGGACTCTGAAGCCTCCAGAAACGTAAGATTTCAGAGGTTAGAAAGGGGCTTCTGCTTAAAGCTGGAGTTTAAAGACGACTCTTCTTTAATGCGGTGAGACGTGTGGTTCAGCGTCTCCCTGGTGTGTTTGGCTTTGTTTAGAATTGCCAAAAACGCTGTTCCCTCTTTCATATCACTTTTTATTAGTGTTTTGTAATCTAATGTGTGACCTGAAAATTTCCTAATATAATGGAATGGTATGAACTTGATTGCTCTGTCATGTGATCTCATACAAATCTTTTCTTCCTGCTTTTAATTTGTCCATAACGTTGTAGTTTAAAAGCAGAGGTGCCCAAAGTGAGGCCCGCGGGCCAAAATTGGCCCGCCAAGCCATTTGATTTGGCCCACCAGTAGTTTTTAATTGCCTGTCATCCTCTGTAGAAACTCTATATTTCCATGAACCGTAATTACATCCAATGGCTCAATGAATAAATAAGGAACTGTAGCAAAGATAGCTGACTTTGCCGCTGAGTTATATTAAGATTATGTATAAAATACAAGAAACCAAAGAAGATATTTACATTAGATTTAAGCCCACATGTAGATTTGAAAACCTTATAAGACTACAAATACTCAAATTATCAACATATGAAATTTCCCATGAGCTTTTGCTGCCCGAGCAATTAAACACAAACAAGATGTGGGTCACTGCTCTGGCTCTTGGCTTAATCATAAAAAGTAAAAAGACTTCATTTAAGAATTATGACAACAGAATTAGCATTTCCTCTATTATATTACTGCATTTGGCCCGCAGCCCTTGGGTAGATTTTCATTTTGGCCCTATCAGGGAATAAGTTTGGGCACTCCTGGTTTAAAGCATTTTTAGGAAAAGGTTTTTCTSTATATAAACAACAACATCCTTCTACTTAAAAGGGGGAAAATGATGCATAAGTGCAAAAAGATGTTTACCTCATGATTTCACCAGGTTCAAATATTTGTACACACTGCAAAAAAGATTTATTGTAGTGTAAACTTTTTTTTTTACAGGAGAGGGAGTGGAACTAATCAGTTTTTAGTGTTCTGAAAGCAGCTGTTTCAGCTCCCAGGCAGATTTTATTACTGTTTAATCAGTCAGTAAGACTTGAGTCTGTCCTCCTCCTTGGAGAGCCGTTTATCACTGGACTATCCAGGGTTTTCCGCTTTGGATATTTAAGTGTTTGAGGAAGTTTAGTTTCAGATACAGAACCATTACGTACAGTAACTTCGTGTAATGCAACTGAATAAACATTATCATGTGGAAATGAGCAGCAAACTGCTGGGTGTCCTTTTATAATTAGCCAAGTTCTGTCATTAGTACTCTTGTCAAATTGCACAGACCGAGTAATTGGAGATAATTGACGCCTCTTATCTGACTAAATTGGAGATTTATGAGCATCTTTGTCTCATCGTGATGAGCAAACGTGATGTGCCTCTGACATTTTATCTGGATACAATTTTTTTTAACTGCTGTTTATTTGATTTAGAAAAGTTTGGTTTGCAAAAGCTTTGTTTTAAACTTTTTTCTTTTTTTTTTAAAGCAAAAATTCCATTATGAAATCAATAATGCCTCAGTTCTTGAGCACCCTTTTTTATAAAACAATTACATCATTAGTTGAATATGAAAATGCCAGACTTAAAATCATTTTTCCCCCACAGTTAAATTTTAAATGTTCACATCTCCTCTCACATCATCTTCTTGCTTGTTTCAGTGGTTGAGTAAAAATCCAACAACAGGTTTTGTTCTGCTTTGTACAGAGTTTTAAGGAGAACTGAACGATTTAAGGGGATTTCCAAATAAAAATAGTATTTTCTATCAGGTACAGTGATACAAAGTCACATCAACTTAGTTGCTCCTGTTGAGACTTGGGAAGACAGAGCATAGCTTGTGCAGGACAATTTTAGATGATTAGATTGTAAGTGTGAGGGGAATGATCACTGCAGCAACCACAYGACGTCTCCACGCAACACCTCCACTATGACACAAGTATTTCTAAAAGCATATGACTCAAACACATCTGGTGCAATTCATGCAAAAGATAGTTTTGCATTGATAAAGCAGCCCGACTAAAAGGCCATTTTCATGAATACACTGCAGGCAGTTTTGTTTTTCAACAGAATCTGTGAAACAWCTTCCTTTCTGAAATATATACAAAGATTGCAGAGGATTGTGGAAGGGATGAAAAATAATGAGCTATAATCTTTGTAGTAAAATCTGCTTAMGTTAGAGCACAACAGTCATGGTGTAACTTGAGGCAGGAGCAGAATTTGCTGTTTGAATTCAACAGAACTCAACGTGTTTGCACATGTTTAAATTGCCTGAGCTTTCATTTTATTTAGATGCAGTTTACAAAACTGGAAGCCATCTTTACCTCTCGTTRTTAGGTCTCTGTATCAATGCCAAACGTGCACGAAGATAAACATCCCAAGGAAAAAGAAAGTGGGCGTGTTTCGACAGCCAATTTCAGGGAAAGGGGCTGTGATGAGGTTTGCTAGGAATCATCCCAGCAGCAGCACAGTGAAAATAAAGCAGGAGTTGAGAGGAAATCCCACTAGTTTGAACAAGCAGTGTCTGGTTTAAATTCATATGTCCTTTTTGTAACATTTCAATGAAACAAAGTGTCAAGAAGGGCTTGAAATGAACCTTTAGATATTGACGTTTTTAACAAGCTTGTACAAATAAGCTGCAGGTACTTTTCAATTCTTCACCATTACAAAGCAGAGCATTGAAGTCATTACTGCAGATGATGGGGTAGGGGTGTGGGGGGGGAGGTATTATGCAAAGTCAACTTGTTTGAACCTTATATCACGTTATGTCATCACATCATCAAAACATACCAGAGTGTTGCTCTGAAGGATTTCTCAAACATGCATGAATGAATCRGTCTCCTGTGGTAGCCATGTGGAGCTGCCTAAACACTTGATGGTACAAAGCACCGCCTATTTTACACAAAGCTCCTCCCTGGTGCTCAGTCTGCAGCCGAGCTCCSGCCCCAACAGAGCACCCCTCCCCCGAAGCATTGTTGTGAAGATGTGCAAACAACACTTCTGCACAGATCACCCCTGAACCTGAGGGAGCATCCTTGGACATATCATGCAACCCCCCCCCCCTTTATTTTAGCTGTTTAATATATTTTGTTGTGTACTTGGAGACTGTAGGAGTGCAGAAAAGTTTAATTTAGGCCTATCAGGTGCAGCAAAGTTATATTTATGTTCTGTTCGGGCCATAGTTTTCAGCCTGTTCAGTTTTCTCTATATTCTATGATGTTTTCTGAACTATTATTTTACATTATCTGTGACAGAATTGCCAAATAAGGTCTGGACTTGCTTACTAACTACAATTTCCTCGTCTTAATTCTCCTGTCTGTAAGGCTGGATGGACAAGTTTTCCATTGTTGATGCATTTTAATGAAATTGTAAATGAAATGTTCCTGAACAATAGAATATGCTAACCTCCTCTGTCAAACCGGAGTGGACCAGTCTGGAAGCYGGATGGGGGCGGGGCTTGATCTGCCTTAAAGGAACAGTATCAAATCCACCTACTTTGAGACATGCATCAAAAAAAGTGGTGAAAGAGGAGGAATTCAGACAAAGCATTGTATTTCCACCTTATAAAGACCCCAAATGAATAATTTAAATGTGAAAAGGAAGGATTTAAAAGCATGATATGTCTATTTTAAATTTGTTTAATCAAGGATCTATAATGATAAAGCTTTACAACCACGTTTCAAGAGTGTTTTATTTTGTTCATGTCTAAATTAAACCAAGTGACATGTTTTATAATAAAATAAATCCAATCTGCCAATGATCACATATGAGCCAATGTAACAGATAAGCAGATCTTTGCTTTTATGTAGGAGATATTTGACGTGTGTGTGTGTGTGTGTGTGTGTGTGTGTGTGTGTTACAGACTTCCAGAAAATGATGATGTCATACTGATTAGCTGAAGGTTGTACCGTATCTACATGTACCGGTTCAGGGAGGAGGACACGAGGAACAGGATCACTGCTCTGATACAGTCTTGCAGATCCCAAGTCTCTCTGCTGCAGAAACCTGGAAAAAACCCGGAGAGCTGCATGAGTACAACCTGTGCAATATGAAATGCCAAAAGAAGCTCCTCGTTCTGAACATTCATCTGCACATTGAGATGCTTATTTGAATCTGGAACTTGTATTAGAAAAAAAAATATTTAATGTGTTGTTAGGATCCACTGGATTTCAGGGTTTACTGGGTCCTTTTTTTAAAGGTCTWCTCATGCATTTCAGTGCCTAAGTACTGGATTCAAGGTTTTTCTGAATCTGAGTGTTGCATCAACTGCTGCTGTGCAACATAATGCATTACTAGATGTAATTTATTTTTCTAGAGTTGAAATCAAAATGTCTAATAAAGATTGTTATAGGTGTGTTTTTTATGTGTGCAGTAATGAAATTATAACTTGATATAAAATAATATTGTTAATTTTATCAGTGCACATTTAGATTGTTTTAGAATTACAAAAAAAAAAAAAACAGTTACGGTATTGGGTAAAGAGGGAAGTTTCAAAATGAGTCTGCTTTGTTACCCTTAGGTAAACTGGGATGACTAAACAAGCTGAAACTGCACTTCTGGGATTCCATTCCTCACCAAAACATCAATAATTCAGTGCCTGAGGTAGAATTTTCTACAACTATTCAGGCAACAGATTAGTAAAGTCCCTCTTCTAAGGATTTCCCCTGTGTGGGCTGCTTACTCTATATCAAATTAGTGATTTTTTTTTCTAAAATGAACAGGTATTGCAGCTTTAGGGATTATTTGGACTGTTGATCTCCTAAAAACATAGTGACAGTTTCAAACAAAACTCAGGAGAAAGCATGGCATCAAAGGTATTTTTACATGAAACAGACATTCGGCAGTTTGTATTGTGACATTTACTGTGTAACAGGCTTACCTTTGTAATCCTGCCGTAACGTTATAGTGTTAATACAGCAAGAAAGTAATTATTGTTTAACAAATCAAACAAAAGTTTGACTTGCATCATGAATTGTGTTGTAGAGGTGTTAAAAGTTAATTAGCACACCACCAAAGGCAGTACAATATTGTTTTTGCCTATTTCAGTATATGTTTGTTAGGCCGCTGGATAGATTTAAATGAAACTTAATGAAATTATTAAATGTACATCTCCAATTGATAACCGTGGAGTCGACCATGTCGACCCACAGCTAAGTGACCTTAGCAGAAAATTATTACACTTTGTTTAGTTTTAAGGATATTGAGTTAAAATTGTGTGTAGTTTATAAATGAGAGTCAAAATCTAAAGGGATGCTCTAAATTTATGCAAACAAATATATATTTTTGCAATAAAAAAACCCCTAAAACTCTGGGGGGCAGAGGTCCCCAATGAGAACTTGAATATTCACTTTAAACAAACATTTTGTTTAACATTATTATGGCAACAAAATGATGAAAATGTGCTCATTTTTTCAAGTCAGCTTCTCCTGTCTAAGTTGGACCACATTTAATGCACACTGTGGATATTTTGCTGACAGGGTTGACTAATAGGGGTTTCCCAACTTTTCCATGCCAAGGCCCCCCAAGTAACTTTAGCTTCTGTCCAGGGACCCCCATTGCAAGTTGACAATAAAATACATGAATATATGTAAAGAAATGTCAACATTTTAGAATGTTTTTTTTTCTCACTTTTATTCACTATTGAATAGCTGTAAAGCCATACTTAATGTATGCTGCCTCAAACGTCCTGATTTTACTTGGTAGGGAGTTTTTTACACAGTGTCCTCCATCGGCTGCTGGTTGGTTCATTTGGCCTTTTTTTGTTTTGTTTTGTTTTGTTTTGTTTTGTTTTG
>NW_013952410.1:2997218-2998301 GCF_001266775.1 Austrofundulus limnaeus | reverse complement strand
TCTTAAGCCCTAAGGGGTTTTCTTGATGTTTGTGCTCAAAATACCATTTTGAAATGTAACTGAGTGTATCTCAGAATTTACAAACTACTTAAAAATCTTAGTATCAAAATAAAGCCAACACTTGGGAGATTTTAGCAGAAGTGTAAACATTAAAACAGCTGCTGTGGTTTCAGAAATATTACGAATGGAACATGATTTTACTTTTTTTCACTCTCACCTGAATAATTTTTGCATTAGATAGTATATAACCCATTTAAAACCATAATGAATAAGGTGAAAAACTCTTAGAAACCACAAATCCACTTGTGGACATTACCTGTGCAAAGATTCATGTTGCTAAAATGAACTGGAGCAAAGTTACAAAGGTTTTAGTAAAGAAATAATTTTGAATCTGAAGTTTTTAATTGCAAAAGTTATTCATTTTTTTCTTACCTGTCTGAAAAGACCTGTTATTGAATGTTTGTTCTTTTGAAAAATTATCCAAACATTTATTTGTCACCATACAGGCCTGTAGATGAAATAGGCTAATGAGAAATTATATTTGACTTCAGTTGGACCATATTCCCTCAAAACCAAGTAAAAATAATTTTCAGCACACTTTATAACCTATTTGGGTATCTATTTTGACTTGCTTTATAAAAATGTAAAAAAAAATTCCTTTACAGATTTGCTTGTATGTATTTACAGATTTGCAAAGATGCCATTTTGTACAGTTGGTTTACTTTCTGATTCAACTGCTTGACGTTTGAACTGTGTTTGGTGAATGTAAAAATAGTTTCTATGAACTTTTAGCCAAGATTCGTAGGTTTATTTTGATACCAAACATGTCCATGYTCAACTGACAGATCTTAAGTTAAGAAGTTAAAAGAAATTGAAAACCATCCAGCTTTCTGAGGCCCCCAATAGCGTCCCCACTTTGGGAACTCTTGGACTAATATACAGTACAGCGGGTAAAATAAGTATTGAACACGTCACCATTTTTCTCAGTAAATACATTACTAGAGGTGCTAATGACATGAAATTTTCACCAGATGTCGGTAACAACCCAAGTGATTCATACAAACAAAGAAATCAAACCATAAA
>NW_013952410.1:2990095-2996519 GCF_001266775.1 Austrofundulus limnaeus | reverse complement strand
GGTGGATACGGTACACAGCTGACAGTCCTACTGAATAGACTGTTAGAATTTGTATTATGGCAAGAAAAAAGCAGCTAAGTTCTTGTATGTATGGATCACTTGGGTTGTTACCGACATCTGGTGAAAATTTCATGTCATTAGCACCTCTAGTAATGTATTTACTGAGAAAAATGGTGACGTGTTCAATACTTATTTTACCCGCTGTATAGTTATAAGCAAAGATCTTGCTCAGAATGTACATATGTTAAGGAGACTCAGCTGACTGTTTATAAAGCGTTTTGGTGCTTGCTAAGTTCTGTGGCAGCCATYTTGAATCAGCTYGACTCCAACAGTTCATCAGTAGAGCGTCCAAATATCAAATTATCAAAGTCTTATTTCAATCTGTTGRGTGGTTCGGGATATATTTTGGTTACAACCAGAGAGTTGGCTACAGCTTCAGTTGTYAATGTGATGAATTAGCACTCATATGTCAGCTTTACTACCAAATCAAATATAGCCAAATATCTGTTAAATTGACTGAGTTACAATATTTGTGTTTGCTGAGCCCAGTTATCTGTGGCAGCCATCTTAATTTGTTTTTTCTTCAAAGGTTAATCAGTTGTAAAGGCACCTGTAATTACTTTTTATTAAAATCTGTCCACTGTTTTACAATATATGTGGCTAATATTACAGATAAACACACTCACATGGACATTGCACAAACTTAATTGCTTTTTTGTCTTTGGTGATAGTAAAACCTGAACAATGTAAAAGGTTGTTGGAAGGGATTGGCCTAAAGTCATTATAGCCTGTCAAAATATGCAAATTTTCACTGTTTTTGATTCAAATTTGATCAGCTATAATAAAAATAACCACTAAATATGCATCATTACCTACCAAATATCTGCTGTATAATTTATAATAAATGGTCCAACTCAACAGAGCTCTTGGTTTATTGCCAACAATTATGAGTTGCTTAATTACATTCAAACATTGATAACTAAACCATCTCACATCCAGCAAATATTGAGTTGGTAAAATAATCCCCAGATGTAAACAGTCAAAGGGGATAACAATAAAATCAGAGACGCTAGGCTGAAAGCAAGAAATAAGGTAAAGTTTTCTCTTCTAAAAGCTGTAAAAACGAGAGTCAAAAAAGTAATTTCGAYAGAGAAATTTGAGCGGCCTGAGAGCGCTAAAGCAAAACGGTAASTCTGAACTTMTATAGTGCTTTATCGAAGTCCATGGACTCCAAAGCACGTCACATTACAGATAGAGCGGGTGTTCGAAACTATCACCGGTCACAGGACAAACATCTCCTGTCTCCACTGTCTCCCAAAAGTCAGGCCTAAACCACACATGCATATCTGTGCCAAGGTGTTCTGAACCCTGACATGAAAATTTCCATAACTAATCTCTGAATTTAGATGCAAACAAGGGAGAGGAATATTTGCTGCTGTTTTAATTCCATAAAAAAATAAAAAAAWAAAAACTTGATGAGTTTGAATTACACCAACCCCCAAACAGTCAACTAACGATGTAGAAATTGTTAAATCACTCAAGAAATTAAATAGAAAGCACTGAAAAAGTATACATTTTGTGGAGTGTTGGGGGCCGGCAAGTGAAAATCTTTTGAGGACCCCTTACAAATTTTGGGCCGGCCCTGGACAGGAACTAAATGCTGAACATGAAACAAAAATACAGGGAAACACTGGAACAACTGCACTTCACCATCCAGTCAGTGRTCTGCTGCTTCTGATGCCTGGCTGCTGCACGTTGTCATTTATTGTTTTAGTTTGCTTTTTATTGACTTTTTATTATTATTTTTAAATGAGCTATTGTTTCATTTTTAAACTGCGGTATCTATTATGAGACCTTTTCCTATTACGTCATCTTACTTCGCTATTGCGTTTTATAGGTCTACACACTGAGTCTTGGGTAACTGTTCTTATCTGAAAAGTCTGAATGACTTTATTCCATGAAACACACACTCTCATACGTGATGTGAAGGAAGGGCTGTGTGTTTTAATAAGCATCCAGTCAAGTCAAACCTCCAGAATTCTTTGCTTTTTAATCTAAACTTTTAGTTGTTGTATCTCGTGATCAAAGAGCGGTGGGTTCGTCTCGCGCGCCCTCAGCTGTGTGGGCGGGTCGACGCGCGCTACGTCAYCGGGCAGAAACTCCCCCCCAAGTCGCAGGCTCCTTCAGCCGGCTCCTCCGCTTAGTCTGGGCACTTCTCCAGCTGTCAGGAACAAAGCTGCAATGGGGTTTTACACAGCGCGGAAGGTTTCGCAACGCCTTTCAGYCTAACCCGCCACCACGCAGGTAAACTCACCTGTTTTATTCCTCTTCGACTGAAACTTTCTTTCTTTTTTTTTAAATATTACAAACTTTTACTCCCTGCCATTGTCTTTTCCTTTTATAGAATGTACTTTTTTTTTTTTATCACTGGCCTAAATCAGGTCGAACAAGTTGTAAAGTTGCGTAATGAGAGAAACCATTGAGTAAACTTGTCTTTGAGCATTACTGTGTTCAAGACATTTCCTGAACCTGTTGTTTTCACTCAGGTTTTAACAGGGTTATTATAGTAACACTTCACTGTGAGGTTAACCCTGTTTAAAGCTACAGTTCTGGTGTTTTTCTTTTTTTTTTTTCCTGGAGGGAAGTTATTTGGCCTTGAAGAAATCTAGTCACTGATAACATTCTCAACATTTCTTTCATCCAGCATCCCCCCCACTTCTCATAATATAGAGTTTAGGACTTTGTAAGTGTTCAAACGTCCTACTTTAAATCGTAAATTGGCTAAGGATATTAAATATTAATAGCAGAAAATTAGAACCATTATTGGTTACCACTAAAACCTCCACTACTCAGTGGTAAAGCACTTAACAGATGTTGCTTTTGCAAACGAGTGGATATGGTTCATCATGGTGGTTTAGTGTTTTAACTTGGAGTCTTCTTGCTTCACAGCCCTGCCAGTAAAATGGCCCAGCAGAATGTAAGCTGTCATTACGATGAGCGCATGGCCTTCTTCTACAACAACAGCGGTCAGGAAGACAAATGGGACCGAACCCAGCTCATCCTGGTCCAGGTTGTGGGCTCTTTCTTCTGCTGCTTCATCCTGGTCTCCAACTCCATGGTCATCGCTGCTGTCATCACCAACAAGAGGTTTCACTTTCCTTTCTACTATCTTCTGTCCAACCTCGCTGCCTCGGACTTCCTCGCGGGCATAGCGTACGTGTACCTCATGTTTAACACCGGCGAGGTGTCCCGAACGCTCACCGTCACGCAGTACTTCATCCGCCAAGGACTTCTGGACGTCAGCCTGTCTGCCTCGCTGGCTAACCTGCTCGTTATCGCTCTGGAGCGCTACATTTCTGTTATGAATTGGAAAGTTCATAGCAACCTGACAAAGAGAAGGGTGACCCTGCTGATCTCTCTGGTTTGGGGCATCTCCTTCTTCATGGGGGCGGTGCCCAGCCTGGGCTGGAACTGCATCTGCAACCTCAAGGACTGCTCCAAGCTGGCCCCCATCTTTAGCAGGAGCTACTTGGTCTTCTGGTCAGTGTCTAACCTGGTGGTTTTTCTCGTCATGGTGGGGATCTACCTGAGGATTTACGCTTACGTGAGGAAGAAGATTACGACGATGTCGCGACACACCAACGGCTCAATCAACCGCAAGAAGACTCCCATCAAGCTCATCAAGACAGTCATGGTCGTGCTTGGTAAGGGCTGCTCCTGCAAGTGTTGTTTGTTTGGAATCACCTCTGATGCAYCCGTGAGTCAGAGTGCAGGATGTGAGTTACTGTTGTGTTATTTTCAACAGAGTTTCGAGTTATTACAAAGGTCACAGGGAGATGAGTACTTTTTGTTAAAAATGTGCTGGAATGCAAACATCTGTTTTTATTGAGAGACAAAAACACGACTTTAATAAGTAAATGATTCTTTTAGGGAATCTAAAGCAAACTCAAAACCTCATCTTTAAAAAAGATATTTTTTTATGAAGTAGGGTTCTTTGGAGTTGAAATGAGCAGTCAGTATCTTACCTTCAGTAGAGAGCGGTCAGATAAATCTCAATTTGGAGAATTCCAAGAGCTGAAAAAAAAAAAACATCTAGTCTGAGTTAGTTCCTAAGGAGATTTCTGCTTTCTTAAAAGCAACTTATAATTTTACAAACATTTCGTATCAATCCACGCAAATCTAGTTTTTAAACTTTTACGCTGTCATTACTTTTGCTTTAGACATTTAACGATTTCAGTCAAAAGTCTTGAATTCAGTTTTTTAATTTTAACATTAAGTAATCACAAATATGTCCAGATTTTCCAGTTTTTGGTCTGAAAATACTTTTAATCCTTTAAATTTAGGTGTGTAACAAAACTAAAAGACCCGTCATGTGGCAGCCCCTTCAGAAGGAATTTGCTTCTGTTTCAATAACAATCTTATGCAAAAGAGACAGCAGTACAAAAACGATAAAAATTGCAATCACATAAACTATTTTCACAAATTTGAAAATGAAATTGTTTTAAAGGGAACATATCACTTATTTAGACATTAAATACATTTTGTAGTGTATTTGAAGTCTCTAGGAGTGCAGAAAAGTTTTTTTCCCCTGCTGCTGTATAGATATCTTTATATTCTGTTTAGATCATATTTTTCAACCTGTTCAGTTTTCTGTTGAGTTTCCTATGTTGTTTTCTGAACTATGATGTTAAATTATTTACAACGGACTTACCAACTACACTTTGGTCGTCTCTAACATGTTTGGCTTGTTTGGATTTAAAGAGACAGCCTCAAAACGAGTTGATCTGAGACACACCTCAGAAAAGGGGAGAAAGATCGAGGGGCTTGTGGAGTTACCATAAGGAGGAATTTRGACCAAAGCATTCCAGTTTCACTTTACATAGACCCTAACTGAATGATTTTAATTTTAAAATGAAATATTTAAAAGCAGGACATGTCTCCTTTAAGATGACATAAATCTGCTTTGAAACTGGTCATGTTTGAAGAATATACTAACTCGATTGCTCCRTTTGATTATACAAATTAAAGTTGTTGCTGTCTGCTGTAGGGAAGATACTGATCACTGACAAAACTCACTTCAATAATTATCCCCTTTAAACCTAAGTATCCATTTATTTGCACATTGCAAGATCAACTAAAAAATGTATATTTCAAGACCATTATTTTTCTCCAATAAGGCTCCTTTTAAGGCTTTTTATTTAGTTTTTTATGGTACAATTTATTTGATTGAAACTTGTGAAAGTAGTCCCAGAGCCAAATGCAAAGTTGTAAAAGGGAGAATCGCGTCACACAATAAATAGACCATTTCACATGATTTGATTCCCAAGTTTCATCATGCTGTCTGAGATCACACATGGAGACGCCGCTAAGGCCGGCAGGGTTTGTTTCAGTGGCAGGCGGGCATGATGAGGTCATTTTTAACATTGGAGCTCTGTCTTTGTGTTAAAGCCATTCAAATTTCCTTTCTGTTTGGGATTTGCAACAGGATGCATTCCAATAACAATGGAGCCTTTAAATCATTTCCCACTTTGTGATTTTTCTCTCCAAAGAGAAGAATAGGGCTGTACTGCTTTGTTCTTTTGAATCATAAGGTCTTTGGAAGCCTATCCCAGTTTAAACTGTGTGCTTAAGCTACTGAATTGAAGCACTGATTGAAGCACTTTCATGCAGCTTTGTGGGTGATTTCAGTTAAAAGCATGCATAAGATAGCTGTTGTGTTGTAGCCACCAAAAAAAAAAAAAAGGTCTGTAATTTTGGGTGCACAGTTCCTCCTTCTACATGGCTCCAGACTGCACTGTATGGAGCATAGGAGTTGTTTGCCTGTGTACACCCTTTATTCAAACTGCTGTGTAATTATCTCTCCCTGCAAGGACGCAGGCCTGTGTGGTGAACCATTCACCACACCGACCTTCAGTCAACATCCCCTCCTCTCTAACCTAAAGAGAGAAACTATATTTTACGACTCTGTCAATTGCTTTTAGATGCACTTTTCTATAGATCATGCATGCTCTGGTGCGCTTGAGTTTCTTAATGCTCATCGTAAGTTTCATTCAAAGCTATCTGTTTACTGAGATTGCTCCGATGTGTGGGTAAAAACCCCAGGGGCACGTTTGAAAAAGGAAATGGTTTTAAATTTGGGAGCCATATCAGTGAAGGAAAAGGATATCTCTCAGGGTGTGGTCTTAGCTCCGGGTTTAAAAAATGAATTCATCTGATAAAAACTAAGAAAGAGAGGGACAAAATGCTTTGTTTAAGACAAACTGGTCAAACCAGTTCAGACACACATTTTACTCACCAAACCTTTTTTATTACCAGAAATCATTGAATGAATGAATGAATGAATGAATGAATGAATGAATGAATGAATGAATGAATGAATGAATGAATGAAGGCACAACTTTTACATTGGATTTAAGCCTGATGA
>NW_013952410.1:2974835-2983121 GCF_001266775.1 Austrofundulus limnaeus | reverse complement strand
AAATAAAATAAAATAAAAAGCTTGCTTCTGTCTGATTTAAAAATTTTAGACAGGTTTTACTTGTACATTTTGCTGTCCATTCTTGTGAAAAACTAAAATTAATAACATAATTGGTGTTAACATTGCGACAGGGGMAACTAGGGCAGCTGTGGATACAATGTAGCTTACCAGACTTTAGTATGAAGAGCTTTGCAGTCTTTGGATTTTATAGTGCTATATTCAGGCTATTTTTATTTGTCAGATATTCTGCAGTAGAAAATTTAATTAAAGCTCTTAACCTCTTGAACGAGTAAACATCAAACCAATTATTTTTTTTAATCTCAATGATAAATAGARAACATTAACCAACAGATTATGAAACAATAATGCAGCTCAGACTATTACATCCTGTTTGTTTTGGGTGAACAAAGGTCATGCTTTGCTTTTGAACTCTTWGTACAGTTTTTATTGATTGTTTTGACGCAGCCGTCAACTCAAAATCCACATTTTCAASACAGTTAACGCAGAGGCCTAAACAGCGCCACAGTGGTCAAAATGACACCTTTTGTTTGCAAAAGGCACTAACTGTGCCAAAACATTTAAAATATAGAACAAAAGCTAATTTTGCCTTCTAACAACTTAACTTTGACACAGTGTATGAGCACCTCCAATCAATCATTACACAATGGGCAACAAAATTCAAAATACAGCACTCGTGTGTATCAGTGCACCATTGCTTGTCATTGTAGCCTAAGACTGTATGTACGGTAGCTTACATGCCAGTGCCGTTTGTAGTCAAATTTGCCCTCTTGTAAAAAATGCATCCAGAAGCAGACATGGTTTGATGCTAATTTTATTGATTACATTCTTTTTTTCAGACTGTGCTGACAAATGAAATATTCCAACAGAGAATACATGGAAATAAAAATAAAATCCTTCACTGTGTGAGAAATTAGGTAAATTAAAAACACAGTATTTCACAGTAAAGAACAAAAATCTATAGTAGGCCTAAACTATAAGAGTATAAGAGAACAACACAGGCCTGCAGACGAAGACTAGGTCTGCGTTAACTGTTTTGCAAAAGCGTGGGGAAACTGTGTCAGTCCAATGAGAATGGGTTAACACATTTGCAAGAGGAGTCTTCTGCTCTGCTGAGAAAGTGATGATGAAGACTGAGAGGTTCCCAGTTTCTTCAAACAGGTCANATTTTTGTTGCTGTGTCTTTGTTATCTCTGTTTCTGCAGGTGTGCAGCCAAGATGTCGGGTGTGTTGTGTTTTCTCAATGTATATTTATCTTCTAATCTCTCTTTCACTCTTTACAGTTATATTCCACCTTTCTCTTCTCTTTCTTTTTCTTCTTTTAATAAAGTCACTGATGATGAAGAAACTAAGACACTAATATTCAGTTCTGCTTTCTACTGAAGTGGCTTAAAAAAAGAAAGCGCAAGCACAATATCACATTTTAATGACTGTTATAAGGTTACAGCCTGAATAAATGTGACCAGCTAAAGATAAATTTAGAGCACACAATGTTTTTTATTAAATTTCTCTAAATTAAAAATGTCACCTGGCTGAACAGTTAACTGCTCTTTTTATGTCAAAGCCTCACAGATAAATTGGGGAAGTGGTGAGAGCTGTTTAATGTTTTTAAAGATGACTATCTGAGTGTAAACACGGATTAAAATAAGCATCCAACCAGACATGAAACCTTCATTAAATTTTCTCTGTGACACATAAGCTCTGTATATTGGCTGCACTCCATTCCTTTATTCTTTCAAGTGTTTTGGAGGGTACATTAAGAACATCTGCAGGTACGGGCTAATTTAAAATTATATCTGCTTGGATAATTTTACTGGTTTCCACTAATGGTGAATTTAATGACAAATCAGAATTTAAATGTAAATCTTGGCTGGGTTAAAATGGAATGACACCATTTTTAGCTGGACTTTCTATAGGTCACTAGGCCATTCCTTTTGTTAAGGGAAAAATGTGCCCTCTGGTGATAATTTGCATAACAGGCAGTCAGTTTGTCTTAGCTTTCAGCTGGAATGTGCACGACTGGTGGCATGTGCATGTGTCGCAACAAGTCTGGAGATAAGCAGGGTTCAGGTTTCTTAAAAACACAAGTTCAGAGTCTGGTACATGGTGATGGTCGCAGATGTTTTACTTCCAACAAGAGAAATGATTTTCCTGCCCAGGTACAAAAGTGGAACGTATATCACAAATTCTCGACATTTATGATGCACACACAGCCACACACTCACAGATACAAAAATATATGAAAATTATAAATTTTCTTTTTACAATTCTTTCTGATTCATTTAGAGACAGTTCATGACAAAAAAAATCATCTTGGGATACAACACAAATACAGACATTCCAGTCCAATCAAATCCAGTCAAATAAAACTTATTCTAGGCCATTTATTAATATATTTCAGTTCAGTAAAATACATTGCAAAATATATTTTAACTCCAATCAATCAATTTGTAATTTAATTAAATTTAATCCATTTAAATTCAGAATTTTTTTTATATATAAGCTCTCTTGAAGTAAGATCTCATTTCTTACAACTAAAATTAAATACAGACATGTAAGCACTTTCTTCTAACTCACTTCTTTTAATCAAATCTGTAGTTAACAATGGCATTTGAGACATTTTGTAAAAACAATAAGATATAATCCTGCTTTGATTTTTTAATTTAAGCTGGAAAATCTTGAATTAACTTATTGACTTATTCTTTAAATATAATAACATAAAAAGGTTTCTAAAGGTGAGCTGATTTTTCTCATTTTGTTATTGCACTGATAGGCAACCAGGTTTTATAAATAAAAAAAGAAAGGAGAAAAAGAAAAGAGTACCCTTTTAGCACAAGTACTATTAATTGCAGTACATATCTCACCAATCCCCGGGACTGCTTGTTTTATCTCCATAAACATTGGTGACACATTCTCTCTTCCTCATATCATTAAAAATGAATGCAAATGTGACAACGGAATTACTGCTGAGCCGTCATCTGTTGTTATTAAACAGAGATTTGATTACTGAAATGTTTTCCAGTATTCGTCCTTATTAAGGTTGAATTTTATTTCATAAAGGTTCCTTTTTAAAAGGCCTTTCTGAGTGAAGTTTGATATTCTCCCCATATGTGAGTGGGTTTTCTCCATGTGCTTCAGATTAATCCCAATGTTCAAAAACATGCACRTTTGGTTATTTAGCCTCTCTAAATTGTCTTGTAGGTTTGGGAGAATGTGTGAGTGACTGTCTGTCTCATTTGACTCTGTGGACCTGTGATGGACTGGAGACCTGAGAAGACCAGGGTGTACTCCACCTCTCACACAGTGACTGCTTGAAATAGGCACTAACATTGAAAAGGAACAATAGCTGGAATAATTAAGAGTCTTTGAAAAAAAAAATGCATGTTGACCTACATTTTGGTCAGACCTTGAAAAAACGATGTGTTTTGGATGATCCACACCTATTAAAGCATCCAATTTTACTTCAATATCTGCATTATTGACTGAGTTATGGCACTTTTTGGGTATAAGCCATGTTAGCAGTGGCAGCTAATTTGAATTGATTTGACTCCAAAAGAAAATCGAGCGTAGATGTATTGTCAATAKCTTATTTATGAAAGTGTAATTGAAATGCGAAGTTGGTTTAAGAGAGATTTTGCTAACACACAAACAGGATCATCTCCGACAGAGGTCATGGTTTTAGTAATGCAAAATCCACTTTAGTTACTGTAAATCTTTGATGTGCTTGCATTTAAACCATATACCATTTGCTACGTTTTTCCTGTCTGTAGGGGCGTTTGTGATCTGCTGGACTCCCGGTCTGGTGGTCCTGCTGATGGACGGCCTCGATTGCGACAGCTGCAACGTGATGCAGTCGAAACGCTGGCTGCTGCTGCTGGCCGTCGCCAACTCCGTCATGAACCCCTGCATCTACTCCTACAAGGACGAGGAGATGTGGACGACGTTCAAAAACCTCCTGCGCTGCATCGGCAACGGCACCCGCCGGCAGCGCTCGTTGCAGGCCAACGCCAGGCCTCTGAACTCGGGTCCCGACACAGGCACTAGCCAGCCGTCCTCGGAGGAAATCAAAACCGATGGTCTCGAGAAACCCAGCACATGAAACGGATTTGTGATGAAGATCTTCTGTCTAGACTGGAGTGGGTGTTCTACATGATGAATGAAGTGGACTCTGGTCCAGTTAGGAGCCAGAGTCATTTTTCAGCAGAGATAAGAGATCCTCATGTACCACTAAATCCCTTAAAGGCTGTAAAGATGCCCTGTTTTGTTGGACATATTCAGACAYGCAATTCCCATTTTTGTGTAATGGAAGATTCCAGTTTCACCCTGCTGTTATGACTTTATCATCAGGATCCCCTGGGTGGTTTAAGTCTGGATATTGCGCTCTAAAGGCTGATAAAATAWGTGTTTATTACCGCTTTTTACCCCTGGAAGGGTAGAAATCATAGTGGGACTATATTCAAGTTGCTAAAATGATCTAATTTGATGCCTGTGATGCTTTTGAGACATAAGCACGTCGGAGGAACTAGCCAAGAAGTCGTCTTTTTTCTCTCTCTCTCTCTCCTGTTCAGGACAGTTTGAAGATGATAGCTAATGTAAAATACTGAAATTTGCTGTACTGTAACACTACTTGAAGATTTTGTAAGAAACTATTTCGACCACATGTTTTCCTTCACTGCTTCACTTTTGATTTCATTGGTTAGATCATCGCTTGACTCAGAAACTCATGATGGGAACAGATGTAATTCCTGTAGCATTTTTCTGCTTCCGCGTCACGCTGCAAACAGCTTCTCACCTAAATACAAAAGAGATGAAGAGTGATGTTGCAACACACTGGATACGTGCTGGAATCTTGCTTTACACAATCCGTACAACTGAAGAGGACGTGATGATGATGATGATGATGACTACTCCCCTCCCACACAGATACCCACACAGAACCCTGCAGGCAGACTCGGAAGCTAAATTATTACCAGACTTCAACTGACTTTTGTCACCTGTACAGTATTTATGCCCACCCTATTGTAAAGGACTCGATGTAATCAAAGCTTTTTATTGTTATTATTTTTTGTAATACAGGAGTTTGACCCTGATGAGACTGGTGAGAGGAAAGGTTTAAAGCTCCAATAGTTTGTTTGTTAACCTGACAATATTCAGTCATTTCTACAGAGGAGGGTTAGGACCACAGAGCAAAAAAAGTTCTGAGTTCTGACTTTWTTCTCAGAATTCTGACTTAAATCACAAAATTCTAAAAAAAAAAAAGGGTAAGAAATTTGACTTTAATCTTAGAATTCTAAGAAAAAAGTGAGATTTCTGAGATTAAAGTCAGACATCAGGAAAGAAATATTTTTGCCCTGTGGCTCTTGTCTTCTGGGCACTCTGACTGTTGGATATTTTTTTCTAAGTCAACTATTTACTATTTTTTGTAAATTTATTCGACAAATGTTTTTTTTTTCTACTGATTAAATGACAAGATAAAGAAACTACAGCATTCTSCTATTTTTCTGTTTCTGTTCTATATTTCTATTGATTTCTGTACTTTAGTTACTTTGAAGTGCAGGTTCTAAAACTTAGAATTTAAACTTATTTCTATCTTTTCTGTTAGAGGAGTTTTGTTTGTCAGTTCACCATTTAGGCTGACTGAATCTGCTATTTACAGAGCAACATGCCATTATGGTTTTATTTATTATTGAGTTAGGCCAAAAAAAAAAATGAGAAATTTGTCATTTTAACCTTATTGGGATTGACACTGACATCTTAACAAAGCACTTTTTTTCTGCAAATTTCTTTTGTTTTTACCTTCTCATTGTAGTTTTTCACTAACTTATTGCATAGTTGGTATGTTATTGAGGTTTGTTATTGGGCAATTTGCATGACTATATWAATGTCTTATTCTACTAATTGTCTGAACAAAAGTATAAATTTCGTCTATCTAAATCCATTATGTATATTTAAAGATACACAGCGCCTCTGTGTGTCATTTTTAGCTTAATGTCATCTTTTTTTTTTTTTACAGAAGTGGACACTGTTGATATGCAGGTTCATTCAGTCTTTGCTACTATACGAACTCCAGATATGTTCGCTTTCCTCCAGTTACTTACCTGTTTTATGACATTCCTGTTCACACACACGAGACTCCACACAGCCTGTAGGATGTGTTTACCTGTTAACAATTAACATCGTACAATTACAAAACTTGTTAAAGCATCAGTTCAATGCTTAGATTTGTTTGTTAAAAAACTTTGGATGTCACACACCTCTTTTATTAACCGATAATAAAGGTTGACTCAGTAACTATAGCTTGTCTAATTTTCATTAAATGCCTTGAAATAGTTTTTGTTCATCTTTGGCATGCTGCGTTACCCCATTACAACAGATTTGAGTGTTTTCAGGATTTTAGCAAATCTTTCAACTTTTCAGGAACTTGCCAGAGCCTAATGTGAATCTCCTGTTAGCTAGAAGTCCAACAAACAAAGCATGAGTTTTCAATATTTGGCGAGTTCATCATTACACTGGATCAGGTGTGCAGACCAGTTTGAAGAAAATTGACAACCAAACACTGACAGTTGTGTTGCAAAACAGAAAAACTTAAAGCATCATTTTCCCTCCAGGTAGATCAAAAATAAATGTTTTCCCAGACAGTTAAAAAACACCATTATTTCAAAGCAGTTCTGATAATTCARTGAAAATATCACAAATACTGTTTACTTTATCGTAATCTTACAGTTAGTAACACACATTGAGTGCAAGGGAGTAATATTGTCTTTAAATCAAATTAAATTATCAGAAGTTTTGGAACATTTAATCAGTTTGGCTTATGGTAATAAGCTTGGTAACACACTTTCAGAGTGACAATGAGRTTAAGTTCACTATCATTGAGTTGAAACTTAAGATTTTGTAGCCTTTGTTGTAAAGTCCTGTCGTCTCTACTAAGACTGTTCGGTAGTGAGTTTTGTCTCCGGGCTTGTCGTGACTGCTGCATGCCACTCTGGTTCAGCTTTCCCAAAAATATGAGCTATAAACTGTGGCAGCACCCCCCCCCCCCCCCCCCCCCCCCCCCCCCGCGCTCTGCTGTAATTATGCATTTTTGAAAAAGGCAGTTAAATTTCACAGATGTTAAAAAAGTGTGGCTTTTTTTCCCCTGAATCTGTAAACATGGGCAAAGATGTTTGATGTGCAAAACTTTCCATTTGGATGTAAAGATGAGGGTTCGTAAGAGTAGTTTTCCTTTAATATTTTTGAAGATTATTGGCATTTTTGAAATTCTATTCAAAGTGTTTAAGTGTTAGAATTGGCCTACTGGGTACCCCAATGAGGGAAATAAAGTCCAAAATTGTGATTTTTTTCAACTTAAACTCCATAATTTGTGTGATGTTTTGTACATTTTTGGGTAAAGATGACCTCAAGAACATTAAGCATCACCATGAAGCACTTTTCAACATGTTCATAAAACTGTGATTTGCCAATTAGACTGTAAGGAAAGAAAGCTCAAGCAAGGGGTGTGTGTGTGTTAGGGTCTTTTTCACTCCCCCGTTCCCCGTTGGCCATTTGAGGTTGGGGTCCAGAGGAGGGGTGGACCATCTGGTGGGGGCCTGGGCTGTGGGTGGACTTGGGGCTTGGAGGGGTGCTGGGGACGGGGCAGGCACTCCGGCTTCCCTAGGGCTGTTCAGACTCCTGGAGTATGGCTCCTGGTTTCGTTGTTGGCTCGCTGGCTGGGGTGGCTGCCGGAGTCCGGCAGATGGTCGATTGGAGGTGTGCGCTTGGCCATTGGCAGTGTGTGGGAGTGGTCAGCGGAGTGGCTTCGCTGGGGCTGGGGGCTGGCCGGTCGGCCTGGTGCAGCCTGGGCCGAGACTTGGCTGTCTGTTCCTCTCCACCCCAGGATGAAAGGGTCTACCTCCTGGGTTCGGATGTGAGCTGCCCTCTGCAGGGGGCAAGTGCTTGTCCTGGACCTGGGGGGTCTAAAGTATGTATGGGGAGTGTGAGTGGAATTTGGCATTCATCCTGTGTGTCTTTGAATGATCATTTGAGGTCCCATTGCTCCCCTGCCACGCTGCCCTCTGATGGGTTGTGCCTTTGCCCGCCAGCGTGCTGGTGGCTCTCGTTGTCCTGGGCTGGGTGCTTGGGCATGTACCGGCTCGGCCCGGTGGCTGCCCGGTGGGGCTTGGGTCCTCTGGCCCTGTTGGGCCTTGGCCTGGGGGTGTGTGCCCTAGGGGCCCAGGCCTTTGTGTCCATGCCTGGATCTGCTCTGGCATGGTGGGTGCTATATATATA
>NW_013952410.1:2960413-2971475 GCF_001266775.1 Austrofundulus limnaeus | reverse complement strand
GTGTTGGAGCAGGAAAACCTCTAAAACATGCAGGATAGCGGCCCTCGAGGACAGGAGTTTGACACCCCTGCACTAAACATATAGAGTGACAACATACATATTTTCTTTAAAAGAAAATATATATGCTGCTTAATGTACTCAACTTGGTTTAGTGGAACCAGTTTGGTTAAGTAAATTCAGCGGTTTATTTTTTTAGAGTGTGTGCAAAAGTACTTTTACTTTCCTGATTTTTGTGAACAGTTTGACTTTTACTTAAGTACTTTTCCCATCAGTGAAATTTATTTTTACCAAAGTTGTTTTCTGTTAAGGTATTTTTACTTTTACTTAGTTATTTTTTTCAAGTACTTTGTAGACCTCTGCCTGCATTGAACRACTGGGCCACAGCCTCCAAAAAATGTAAACTTTAAAGATGTTAGGTTAATTTGTCAGAATTTATTGGAAGTGAAGTAGCTAAATAAAATATGCCATCAGTAGTGAATATCTTGGTTTGCTTGAATGACTTAAAATAAGCATTTATTTAAACACTACTTAGATTTTTATTACTATGGAAGGCCTGGGTTTTGATGCGCAATCCTTCTATAATAGTACTTCAGTAACTTCCCCCTCATGCGACATGCTTATTGAGACCACAACTTCTTAACTCCTTAGAGGACGTGACAGCGTAATATATACTTCTGTTTCCTTTAGATTTTTGCAATGTAACTGGCAATGCTCTTTAACAGGAACTCCTCCACATCTACGCTCAAGGCGCAGATGGGAAATATACTCAGTCCCAGGGATGGTTCTAGGGGCAGGGCGACAGGGGCACTGGCCCCAGCTGAAATCTGATTGGCCCCTAGAAGTGCCCGTCCTGTCACTCATCTGTCTACCTGGGAGTGATCTTGGTGGATGCAGTTCCATGTTCAAACACTAGTTGCGCTAATGAGTCAAGTACGGTAACTACACTGTCAACAACGATGATGTATCATAAAAGTTAAAAAAATGTCATGTTAACATACCAAATAATCCCACCCCATCCAAAATAGTGTACAGTTTTACACTTTACAATAAGGATCCCTTTATACTTGTGGATATTTATGATGCAGTAATACTGTACAATGTTAAAATATGAGTTTCCTAATCATTATTGTGCTTACAAGGTAAACTAGTCTGAAATGTTTATGTAGAGGTTTAGACCTCTATCACTCCTGTCTCTGTTTGGCACTAATCACTCTCCACGGGAGGAGCCAATTTTCATGCCAGGAGGTTCAGTATTTAAGGAGGAGCTGCAAAACAGGCAGACACAGGAACAAAGAGTTGACTGGTAGGACTCGCTTTCTGGTTTTATGTAAGTACTCCTGAGTAAATCCTTTAAAAGTTCTGCCCTCTGAATCTTTGCAGCTGTTGAGACCCAGCTCCACCACTTACCTCCTGGCTCCTTGTGGCTTCGTTCCTGTGGAAACTTACCCTTTGATTAGTCCTCACCTCCAGATCACCTCTACTCACCTCTGGTCCTGGTCTGGGTTCCAAGTCTTCTGTTCGACTCCTCTCTGGTTCATCTCTTGGCAAATCCTCGAGGAAGACTTCCACTGTAAATACCTTCACCATTCACCTGTAAATACTCACCTGGTGCTCACTGAACAGCCTGCAACGCCTTGCATATCAATCACCAAGGGAATCAGTAAGTTCCCTGCTTTCTACTGCATCATCGTCATCATCAAAATCTTCATTGCTGTGAAACTCGCCTAGAAATTAAGCTGACTCCTCTCCAGTCACTGGCGATCCCGAGTTACTTCCTGGGTTTTGGGCACTGTAAATAAATATARTTAATTCATTACCTGAGTCTGTTATTTGAGCCACTTACCTTCGACATCYGAGTTTACACTTAACAGTTTAATACCCAAACAGATTTGGCTCAGTGTTTGGAAAGAAACCGGATAGTTTCTTTTTTTTTTTTTACCTTTAATTAATGCACAATAAACACAGTAATTTATAAGGTGTCTACAGATGAATTAATTACAGATGAATTAATAACTTAAAACTCTTTAAAAGCCATCTATAAGGGGAGCCTTATTGTAAAGTGGTACCTTATGTGAAAGGATGTTGAACAAAGACTTGGCCGAATATTATGGTGCGTTCACACCAAATGCGATTTCAGCGTCAGGAGCAGCAGGTTTACATACAAAGTCTATGGTGGACGCGCTTCAAGCAACGTCGGGAAGTTCTGCGGCGCCTCAAGCGCGATTAGAGCAGCGCGATTTGAACGATTTGGACGATCTGAGCGTCGAACGCTCAGATCGTCCAAATCGTCCAAATCGCTGAAGTTAGAAAATCTGAACTTTTGCAGCTCGACGCGCAGCGTCAACCAATCAGAGAGACTCCACTGTGTGACGTAGTGACATATTTCCCGACGGGACAGTTTACTGAATGATGTCCACTAACCTGAAACAGACAGAGCTCCTGCTCTTTAGCTGAAATGAGTGCTGCAGTCGTGTCCTGATCCGCAGCAATGCGTGGCAGCGACTCATCAGACTGAAAAAAGTAGTCCTGAAAGCGAGCTGTGAGCCTCTTCTCTGAATTATCTGGTGAATTAATTATGAATTAATTATCTGATGAGCGTGACACGCTCTGGCTCTCTGTAAATAAAGCAAAGCCACTTCCTCGTCCGACATTAAACAGCCCGACAGAGGAGGGAGGGGTGGGGCGGCTGTCGCCATGCAGCGCAGCTGTCCTGCGTCTGACCTCAAAGTGCACAAGCTTCAAACTTCAGCGTTGGCTGCGATTTTGAAGCTGAAATCGCGTTCGGTGTGAACGCACCATTATGGCCCCTTACTCAGAAAAATCCTAGAGCCGCCACTGCTCAGTCCTGATCAGAAAGCATGTCGAAGTCTCTCAAATGGACAAAAACAGTGCATATAGTATTCACCTCATTTAAAGTGACTGTGAGACAGGGTGCAATTTTGTTTTTGTGTGTGATGAGAGAGTTAAGTTGTGCAGATAATTGTAAAAATAATAAAATTTAACACATTACTTGTCTACAAGCCTATAAGACTGAATACTTGTCTCTCAAAGTCACAAGCAGGTGAAGAATGCACWTGGATGGATGGGTACTTTATTGATCCTTTAAGAAAGTTACAGATTCACAGCACCAGCAGACATTATCAACAAAATATAAATACAAAAATAACAGATTGCTTCTTTGTTGAAACAATTCTTTTTCAGCATTAAATCTTAAATCAGGCACCTGAATGGCAGCACTTTGGGTACCAGAAGCTCAAAACAAGCTGTTTGGCAGAGAAGATTTGGCCAAATTTTCATGTGCAACCCACATACTCAGCTCTGCTGCTCATCCCACAAATGCATCTTCCTTACAAATGCGGCACCATTTAAAAGGGAAATTAAAAGCTTTTCAACGATAAGATTTATTGTCAAGGAGCATTGTTACAACAAAGAAATAACCTACAAAACACATATTTCCTTACTTTTTGTATTATAAACAAGTGTTGTCTGAACTTAATAAATATTTATTGAGCAGCTGAATTTAAAACCTGCAGGAAGAGAGCCTGAACTAACAAAACGAAAAAATAATTTAGGTTATCAATATGCTTACAAGAAGAATCACAGAAGTACTATTTGATCAGCAAAATTTTGGGGCTGTACTAATGATCCATTCAGATGCCTTTACTGCTATCTAGTGGAAAAAGAAAACATGCTCTTTCCAGAAGCAGAGATCAAAAGCACCTCCAGTCACATCTGCTTTAAGTTTTTTTTATTTCAGTACTTGGCGTGAACATTTGACTTAAACATAAATAATTAAGTACAAAAACACTGAGATTAAACAAATGTTGAAGTCCACACACAAAGTAAAATACTTTTTTTTTCTTTAGCAACTTGTTGTGCCAAAGGTTGGCTATCTTTGTGTTTTTTTCATTAATTCTCATTATTATTTGTTTTTTTTAATAGAGTTGTCTTCTCTAATTCTATGTTCTAACATAATAAATGCCAATTGCCAATAAAGATTGATTGCTTTTTGCACAGTGTCCCAAGTGACTTGGTTTTATAGAAATAAACGGAATTGGTGGTAATGTTATAGCACAAGGTTGTAGCAGCAGAAAGAGTTTATCAAAGTAAATATTTACTTTTGGACTTTATTTCATCCTTTCAGGTTACTCGTCAGTGTAAATAACACAAACTACATAAGCAACAAACAACCAAGTGCTGCTCATCAGCAACTTAATTTTTTCCTAGATTCGATAAAAAAAATTCACAGTTTGCTGTTTTCCTCAAACATGGGTTGTGACAACACATGTACACTTGTGCGCACATATTTTTAAATTGCCATAATTTTCTTTCTCAAAGAATGTCAGTGCATTTTGAGATTTCACCCTCAGCAAAAGGCATAATTATTGTACAAAATGGAATTAAAATAATTTTCAGAAAGAAACAAAATTTAACTTCTGATGGCTCAAATATGCAGGAGCCACATTGATTCGTTTTCCATGTTCCTATCAAACATTTCCCATTTAAAACATTCACATAAGCCCTGTAGTTTGTCTTTTTTATTTAACGTGTGTACTGTAGGTCTTCCAACAGTTTGTTAAAATCTGACAGTGAAAAATCTAAAACTGTTATACAGCTTATAACGCAACTTAGAATTTTTGCTGATGCTTGTGAAATATTTCACATTGCAGAGAAACAAATCCATACATAACAGTGACTGCTGGATGCAGCATAAAGAAATTAAAATGGAATACTTGAAAGACTAAAAAGTGAAAAATCAAAGGACATTAAACAAATTTCTTGAAAATAGAATGGTTTCGTTTGAAATTTTCACTTCTACTGATACCTAAAACCGTTTTTTGGCTGGTGCCCACCTTTGGGGAGAGGCTCCTCTTCAGCCCCAAGGGAGGTCAGCTGCACTGCTGCTCTTTAACCATCCATCAGACTCTATCATTCAAAGGGACATACGCTTTGCAATATGACTCCCTCTTTTACACACCYTCTTCAGCTTTTTTCTTGTTTTTCGCCTAAGGATGTTGGGGGAAATGAAGGTGGTTGAATAAACAAAAGCAGTAATAATAATATTTTTGCATGAAAGAAATGCCATTCTTGCAGACTTAAATAATTACAATTAAAAATATAAACAAAATCTGGTCTTATTAAATCTACTTGTTTCATTTAATCTCCATTTTTATAAGGAGAGGGTGTAACTACAACAATTTTTAAAAAATTTATTGGCATTAATAACGCTTGAAGGTCCTTACAGGCAGCAGCCAATCAGATTGAACCATATTCAGTTGCTAGACAACGGGTGGACCAATCAGCTTTGTGTTTGGTCTGTGCGCTGTTTCGCTCCTACTGCGAGCAAGTGGACATGACTTTCGGAGCCGGAAGGCAGCGGCTGTGTAATACTTAGTTAACTGTGGCGTGAAGTAAGTATTTGAAGCATTTTTGTTTCCAAAAATAATCGCCATGATTGAAACGATCCAACTTGTCCGGAAAAGGCAGCCATTCAGCGGTGGAAATTAGCACCGGCGGTGTTAGGTAGTCATTTCAACGTCGCTAATTACGAAGTAAATTCACACCTGCGTGTCTTTTTTTTTTTTTGAAAATCGTTGCTTAAATATATCAGYTCTTGCAAGGTAGCAATGTTTACACGACGTTTAACGTTACTGTACAGAGTAGATAAATAAACCAAACAAGGTAACAGCTTGAGCCTTTAGAAGTTTTTTTTTATTTAATTTTTTTAAATGTCCTACTCTTAAAGCTCGGTCTGCAGTGTTACTTCATGCTACTTTATAAAGTTACTGTATGCACTCTCTTGGGAATAAAAGAAAACATAATTATACGTTTAAAGTCTCATCATGCAGTTCAAGTGACATTAAAATTGATAAAGAATGCTTAAATAAAAATACAAAGAGGAGTTACTGCACACATATGCAACTTAAAAATGTTTTAATCATCACTCATTTTAAAGCTGTAAACTTGTAAACTGTGGCTTAATAAATTATAGGTTAAACACTTGTCTAGTCTGATCGCAGTTCAAGGCTTGTTAAGCTTTTTGGCTCTAGGGTTTTCATCTGTCTAATCAGATTAAGTATAAAATGTAGGGTCCTCTGAACTGCTTTATTCATCTCCAAAAAAATAAAAATAAAAAATCAACATGAAAATCCACCGACCAATAATTAAATAAAACTACTGTTGTTGATACAATGTGTATTTTATTGCACATTTTGATTATTTTACTATAACTGTTGCWATAAAGTGCAGGTTGTGAATGACACAATGATTCTGTTTGTAAATGGTCATACAATTTCTTGACAACATTCATTTTTTGTTTTCATCCATGTATTTTGATTGTGTGTTGCTGGAAACAAATCAACATATGGTCTGTGTGAGGTTGATCTGATGAGCCGATTAGTGCCATGAGATAACAAAAGGCAGCCTGGTTCCGACCTGTAACAGGTTAAATGTTATAATAATTTAGTCTGACAGCATAACAGAAACGTAAGATTTGGAAAAAAAAACGTCTTCTAGATAATGTATGTTTTAGTTTTGAACAAAACCTATAGCTGCTCTGTTACCCACCTTTTTGTGTTTTTCATCTTCATCACTTCGTGTGTACTCCCAAGATGATCCTTGTAATCCGCAAAGTGTTGAATGGCCACTGCTAATCTGATTGTCTATTTCAGGGTTGAGTAGGTGGATCTTGTGGTCAACGCTTGTAATCTGCGCATGCAGTAGACTTTCCAAACGCATTACTAGAAGGCTGCACTGCAACAATGCCAGAGATGCCACTGGGTGAGTTAAAATTTTTTGTTGCTTTGAAGATTAGTGAAAATTTATCATAAGTTCTGCTTTAGAACCCAAAAAGTTGCTTACTTTTCCTAGTGTTGTGGGCTTATTGGCAAACCTCATCTGTTCTAACTTACTGCACTGAAATTTATCCRGTAGATTTCCCTCCATTTGTGCTCTGTGTTAAAAACCGGTACAGATGAATATTATTCTTAGTTATTGTGTAAAATATGCATTATTTTTTTCTTCAACTTTTTTCAATTTTATTCAATTGTTAAATCAGCAAAAGACAATGCAGAGTTGATATTGGACATACTTCTTTCTTCACAAGTCAAGGACGTTCGCCGCAGCTCTGAATGTAGAACACCTCCCCTGAGGCAGTTCAACCAGCCGTCGCTGCCGCTCCACAGAAGTCCCTACACACTCAGGACATTTTGCACAGAGCATAACGTGCAAGAATGTCTGTCACACATCAATCAGGTTAATGGACTCTGTCTTTTCTGTTGTATTCGTAGCCTTTTTGTAGTTTATGTTTGAATAGAAGTTAAAGTACACATGACACAATCTCTGAATATCACTGATGTTTTTTTCTAGTGTGCCATCATGCACTTTTACAAAAACCAAAAAAAAAAGTATTTTTGTTTATTGTCTAAAGAAACCATATTGCCGCTGTTCTTCCTTTGCAGGAGGTGTCATCACTGGGCCTCCCACCGGTTTGGTCAGAGCTGGACAGCAGCTCAGAGCTGAATAACGTGTCTGCGTTGAAYTGCATGTATGACCTGATTCAGCTGCACCACCGGAGCCTCAGAAYGTTAGAAAACATGGAAGTGGAGCAGCTTAAGCTGAGCAGCAATGTGGATTTCTTGAAGCACACAACAAGTCATCTAAAAGTAAATAAACTAACGATTCTTTTGTTTAAATATTGTATCAGAATAAGAAAAAATTAAAGACCTACAAAACTGCTTAAATTATACTCAATAGTGCAGCAATTTTACCAAGTTTGTATTCAAATGAAAAAAAAGCATATTTGCTGTTATTAGTGAAGCTAATATCGTGTTATAAAATAATTTTTTTAGGTTCTCATAAAAAGCTTTCTTGACAGTCGATCATTCCTTTGTGTTTTACAGGAGCAGCTTGAACTTTCTAAAAGAGAAAACGTGGGACTTCATGAGAGAGAACGACAGCTTCAACTGAAAGTCAAAAGTTTGCAGAACTACTTGAAAAATGAAAAAGAAGAGGTATGATTTTCAAAGTTATGTAGCCCAGGTGTGCCAGGTGTCAGATAAAAAAAAATAAAGTGAATCTAGAAAACCAGGCACAATGATTTGTTAATAGGCATTGTTTTTTTTGGCAAACAAGCAGCAGATCATTCTGTGGCTTTATTAAAAAGAAAAACTTGGACCAATTCTCATGCTAAGTAACTTTGGGTCACAAACTGTGACTGTTCAATGACAGAAAATTGAACTAATGGAAAAGCTTAATTTGGATTGTAACAAGGGATTGGATTGCAAATATGTGCGAACAGTTTACAAAACTGAGAAAGATTATCCCACCTTCCATTTTTATTTTTCTACATTAACTTTGCCAAGCTGCATAAAGCACAGTTGAATGAATTTTTGGCCAAGCCCTTATCATTTTCCTTATACATTTTCTTCAGGAAGTGCCAATTTTTTTTATTTATTTTTTGTTTGTTTGTTTCAACAGGTGCAAAAACTGCAGAACATTATTTCAAGCCGTGCCAGTCAGTACAATCACGACATGAAAAGAAGGGAAAGAGAGTTTAACAAACTAAAGGAGAGATTAAATCAACTTCTGGCTGACAAAAAGGAGCGAAAACAAGGTAAAATGGATAATGTTTTCATCATCAATTAAATTTCAGTATCAAAAGCATTTTTAGTTGATACTGTTAAAAGGTTTTGCCTCGTTGCTCATAATAGAATATGGATTGGTACTCAAACGACTGGATAGAATTAAGGGGTAAAACATTGGTGATACAATCCTGCTTGGATCACGTCTCCAAAATGAGCGTACACATGGGTCAAAGCTGGCGTGAGGCACCGCACATTTTCACATCAAGTTTGGATTTTATAAATCACAACCTTTGCGTGAAACGTGGTGTACACAAGTTTCTGGGCTCATGTTTTGAGTACGCAAGTTTTAAAAATCCGACCCCTGATATTCAAACAAAACAACCACAACAGTTTATAAGAGCTCTCAGAAAAACGGCAGGAAAATCACAGCCAAAATCACCTGGAGACAGTGTGCGTCCCGTAGCCCCGTCTGTCTGAATCTGTTTGTGTAGACCAAAGCTATTATACTCTCAGTCAACGCCCATAGCTCTGCTTTTCGTTACTTCTTAAGGACAAGCTCTGGACCCTCCATCACATGATTTATAGTTTTTATTTAACTGGTGCTAGCTAACTACTGGAGTGCTTATAYGACTCCAATAGGTCTCTATCTACCTGCAAAAGTAAAACACAAGAATTAACAAATAGTTCATGCAAAAGATTAATACTGGTTATAAATGATAATAAAAAYCAAGTGATACGAACGACTCATGAAAATCACCCATACTAACAGCAAGTGGATTCACCAAAGAAACATTAACTGCCTCCTCCGAGATGAACTCATGCACTCCTCATATTCCACACAGGCTGTGMATGTTTTCATTCTCTAGCCACAGAGGCCATTCACACTTCATGTATTCTTACTGTTAGCAAGATATATCACAAACAAATAACACTATCATAATGAAACTTTCAATAAATCATAATGGAACTAGTTTCTTAAACTGATTAACTTTTGGGGTCAACCCCACCTAAAATAACCATAAAATGAGGGACTACACATAAAGAACTACAAAGATGGCCACCACTCTGCCAGTGAGAGACCCAGGAAAAAACCTAGTTCTACAGTCTGCACATGTTTGTGTTGTAAAATAAAAAATACACACTTAATTTTTACTGCATTTCAGCTATTGATGTTTTAAACAACATGGGGAGAGCTGATGGCAAAAGGAGTCTGTGGAAAACCGATAAGACAAAGGCAAGGTAAGTTCTGCTCCCATTAGGTTTTTATTTTACCTTAGTATGGCTAAAGGGATTTTGATTTTAAGAATGCATTTCAAATGATAATTACTTGAAAGAAAACCTGCAGAAACACATAAGAAAGGGACTCGTCTTACTTTGGAATCAGCTCATCTTTCAGTTTTATCAGTAATAAAAATGTTTCCTTTTATAACATAAATTACTATTTGTATGAGTGAAATAACTGCTTAAAATATGTAAAGCCTGTAATGGACTAAAAAAAAAATCAAAGAATAATATAAAGTTGTCTGTTTTTCATGCCTTAAGACATGAAGGGGAGATGTACAAAACTCTTCTGAGCGACTATGACTTTAGACAAAGGGAGCTTGTGTTGGAAAATGYGGAGCTAAAAATGGTGTTGCATCAGATGAAAAAAGAAATTGCAGCCATACTGAAATCAAGAAAATTGTCTCTGAAAGGAGAGAAACCAGAAGCTGGGGACACACAGGTGAGGCAGGTTGTTTTGCTTATTTCACTTCATTGTTGTGATTTTGCCAAAAATTGATCATTTGATACATAATCTTATACAGTATATGTTTAAAAAAAGACTGATTTTTTTGTTATTATTTTAGCCTGCTTCAGAGGAGGAAGAGGAAGAAATATTTGATTCCAGCCAGGAGAGTGTAGAGATGAACTGTGTTCACGCTCGGGAGAAACTGGCCAACAGTATTCGCCTTCAGTGGAGAAAACTAAAAAGCCACGTCGAAAGACTGGACAGCCAAGGTAACTTTAATACATCTATCATCTTACCAACAGGGGCAGCATGGTGGCTCAGTTGGTAGAGCTGTTGTCTCCTGGCAAGAAGGTTGCTGGGTTGAATTCCAGTCAGGGACCTTTCTTGGTAGAATTTGCATGTTCTCTCTGTGCGTGCGTGGGTTTTCTCCTGGCACTCCCACACACCAGAAACTCTAAATTGTCCCTAGGTGAGAGTGAGTTTGTCTTGTTTGTCTCTGTGTGTCCCTGTGATGGACTTGTGATCTGTCCACCCTGCCCCTCACACTGTTTGACTGCTATACTGTACATGGGCACCTGCGACCCTGTTTTGGACATGGCTAATTTTCTTTGTGGTTTTTCAGTGTCTTTGACTCAGATGGGTAAAAGTACAAACAGTGATGACGTTCCTCAAGAGACTCATGAGGAGGAGATAGAAAGAWTGAAGCTGGAAATCCAACAGTGCAAAGACCTTATTCAAACACAACAGC
>NW_013952410.1:2956967-2960270 GCF_001266775.1 Austrofundulus limnaeus | reverse complement strand
TATATATTAATTATATAATTTTGCATCAGTTAACAATTAGGTTGTTTTCCACTTAGGGGTAGAGGGACTCTTAATKAAAGGCCAACAATCTTAAGGAGTTCATGAGAATTTTGATGCACAGAGGTTATCAAAATTAATTTTAGACTTGTTCAAAATAACACATTTAGTGGATCATTGCAGTCTGTGATGGAACATATAAAAATCTTCTGTTACACAGAGGGGTGTGTTTGATGAATTCTTGTGTTTTATGAAATGGGTTTTATTGAAAAAGCAGGTGTTTATTGTTAGGTACAAACATTGGGGAATTCAGGAAACAAAAAGGTTAAGAACCAGTGAGTACCTCGTTGAATTTGTACTAGTTTTCTATTCATTTAAATCAGAGTTAGGGACATTTACTCCTAATGTTTGTAAAACATTTTAAATTAAAAAATGGCTCTATAGCTAAATAAAAGCTGACTGAAATAGTTCCTGTTTCTTTCTTTTTRCAGCAGCAACTGAGCTCTTCAGATGAAGATGCTGCATCGCTGCTGAATGATGGCTGCAAGCTGCAGGAGAATGAGCGCCTCAGGGATGAGTGGAAGACCCTGGAGAAACAGAGGAAGATCTTTGAGAGGGAGAGGAAGAACTTCACTGAAGCAGCTATTAGACTTAGCCATGAGGTGAATAAAAATGTTTGCCAAATTTACTGATTCAAATTTTGCTCATTTAGATGTTTTTAAAATTTCTTGTTTCTTTTTTACTTGCAGAGGAAGCTCTTTGAAGAGGACCGGGCAACATGGCTCAAACACCAGTTTCTAAGTATGACTTCATTTAAAAACTAAAAAAATCTCAGTTTTCAAAATGTATAAATGCCTTTTTATTTTTTGAAAGTCTCTTTGGATTTTCTCTGTGATTATGATCCAAACACAATGAACAAATGCTTTTCTGGAGAATAAATGAACAAATGAAATAACATATCAGTCTCAGTTTAAATGGAGTGTATTGAGAACTGATGATAATAGACTAAAACATAACAATCTGCAGATAATACAATTAGCATATTTTTTCAGAATAAAACATCTTGAGCTATTTTCACAGTTTTGAAAATCAAATATAAAATAATATAATATACAAATAAAAAAACGAAGTCTCAGTTTTCAACATTCATTCAGGTATTATTTTATCTTAGCAGCTGAAACAAAAGTTGRCTCACTTTTGGCTCCAGAAAAGCTCATCGACTGTCACTCAGCTTCTTCTACACCCAACCTTTCTCACATGTCGCCTCCCATGGCTGACTTACAGCACACAATTAGCCTCATTCCTGAAGACAGGTATGGTGCTTTTTCCCATTTTAATTTCTGAAAAATATGTATTTGAATTTGGCTATATTTTAATTATCTTGGTCTGTAAAATATGACTTCCAGATCTACAAAACCTAAGAGACAACYTGAAGAAACAGTCATTGTTTGTGGAAATGATCATCTCCAGGACAAACAGTGGACCGACAGTGAAAATCTCAGCAGCTCTTCACTCACACAGGAGAAGAACTGCACTATATGAAGACAGAAAGTTATTTATATACTGTCTGTGATTATGTATGAATTTAGAAATAGATGTGACTGATGAATAAAACTTCACAGATTGTAAAATAACTTGTTGTAACCAAATGTAATTTGGTTAGCTGGTTGTATTTTGTGCTGGAGCAAAATTAGAAATAATTGCATTCTTTTTTTAGTATTTCTTTTAGAGAAAGTGGTAAATTTATCATTATGGTTCTGTAAACTTATATTTCAGTAAGCATTTATGTGGAATAACTACCTGATTTTTTTTCAGTGAAAAAATGTGCAACAAGTGATCCCGTTTTATTTACCCGGTACTTACTGAATAATATTGGTAAATGTTGATGTTAMTATATCATATAAAACTTTTGAAGTCACTGTTTTAGATTAATGCATCTGTTTCTATGAGAGCAATGAGAAACTTAAACAAAAAAATAAAAATATTGTATGAATCTTCAGATTTCATATCAGATTACTAGAGTCTGATTTGCAGTGTTCCTTTTTAGCTATTTTTGCAGTTTCTGTGTAAAAGGCTGTAAAACAAATAYGATGCATTGGACTTTAAAATATAACTGAACTACATAAGTGTTAGAATAACTGAATTAATTTATTTTGTATTGACTGATTGTAAGTTGTTCCTCTACAATGTGAAATGACACATTAACGTTTATTTTCTCAAATAATATATTTTACATTTATAAACTCAAGAAGCTTCCTAATTTTTGTCMTTTTAAATTTGTTTTATGAGCTAGTTTCTATTTTTTTCACCTACACAGTCAGTCCATGGACGTTCCAATGTGCCATGTGACTGCAATATAAAGATGCTGTGATGAGGTGAAGTTCGGTAGGAGTATTAATACACAGGTAAGGACYTCTACACTCTGTCAAAATAAAACTGTACTTGTACATTTTTAAACTCCACTGTGTAGCAACAACCATTAAATATTGGAACATTTTTTTATCTGACTTGTGCATTCATCTGAGTAGTAAACATTTGTGGAACTGAAGCTGTTCAAGACTTTTTACATGCTAATGTTTAAGTTTGTTTCAAATATTCTATTAAATGCACTCAATCGAAAAGTTAATTTCACCATTAGTGATATTTGTTTGTTAAAAATCTAGTGTTTGTAAACTGATTTGGAAGTTTGTCTGCCAAAATGTTTTTAAGGATTGCCATTACAATGTCTATTATTAGTTGTCGTTATTAAAGAGGTAGGTCAGATCATGTTGTCAAAAGTATCAAGACTGTTAAAATAGGTTATAAAGAAAAAAACTTKGGAGTTAAAAAATTGCACTTAAATTGATCAAAATGCTCTGACTTGTGCATTCAACTGAGTAGTAAATAAATATTTGTGGAACTAAAGATGTTAAAGACTATTTACATGCTAATGACGATTAAGTTAAGTGACATTTTTGCCACTGTGGGTTTAGGGTGACATATTTAAATGTTGAAAGGGGCGTTTTTAAATTGGGAAATAATTTGCTTGTTGAAAATAAGCATTTTTCTTATACAATTTCAATAAAGACACCAAACAAWCCCCATTAAATGATTTTGAGATGGTTCATTTATAGTTAGATAAAACACACACTGATATTAGGTATTGACAGTAGATGGTGGTTTTAAGAACACTTGGCGTTGCAGCTACAGGCCAGGTGAGCCTGTGTGTTTTCTCTCAGGTCTACACTTCTGTCAAAGATGTTGGTGTCAGAATCTGTAAAAAACAGAACAAATCAGAAATAATGTTTTTGTTTTATGTTCAATACA
>NW_013952410.1:2955588-2955938 GCF_001266775.1 Austrofundulus limnaeus | reverse complement strand
CTGCTGCTGCTGCTGCTGCTGCTGCTGCTGCTACTACTGCTGCTACTGCTGCTACTGCTGCTGCTGCTGCTGCTGCTGTTTGTGGGTATAGCAGTTGCACTGATCTTTCTTGTGGAACGAGATGATGAGCTGGAGGATTCAGAGGATGACTCGGAGGAACGGCTTGAAGCAGAGCTGGAGCTCGAGGAGGATGAGGAGGATGAGGAAGATGAGTTGTCACGTCTGGTATACAGGATTTTGTTGAGCTTCATCAGGACTGGTTCTACTTCCTCTTCATCATCTTCATCCAGATTGATCCGTTTAATGAGCTTCTCTGCAGCCTTTGGTCCAAACCTAACCTCCATCTCCAG
>NW_013952410.1:2947376-2951511 GCF_001266775.1 Austrofundulus limnaeus | reverse complement strand
GGATGAATGCTTCATACTTGTACACATAGGTGTTCCCGGCAGCAAACTCGGGGGCTGTAAGTACAACATAGATCAATGTTGCAATATTTTCCTTGCAAACATACATTTAATTGTTTTGAACCATGAATGTTAAAATGTGCAACACTCTTTCAATATATTTCACTTTGATTATCGTTTTATGTAAAAAAAAAACCCTGTTAATTAACAAAACAATCAAGTTCTTAACTTACCAAAGTTAGGACTCTGTGCAGCTAAAATAGAAAAACAGTAAATTTTTACTCAACTTTATAGTCAGAATGTGTTATAATGCATTAAAACACATACATTGTGAAAACATTACATTCTACTTTTATTACAAAAATGTCTTACAAAAATACATTAAAAAGAGAAACACCAAATTCTGTTCAATCAGAAAAAGTTTGTAATCTGATATGCTTACTAAATAAAAGGAATTAGCCTTAAAATGCACTAACATTAAAGTTAAGAACAAATCTGATCCCACAATGTTTAGCTGCATGCATTGTGATTATTTTAGATGGTATTTTGATTATTTATTCTTTTTATCTACAGTTTTGTACCTTTTATGTTTTTTAAAGGTTTAGACTTTTATTTTGCATTTTTCCTAAACATGTAACAGCAATCTACTAACAAAGTAAGCTTTAAAGACATAAAAAGTCACAATCCATATTTCCAATGTGTCATAAAGGCAGACAAAATCTTTAAAAGTAAGATGAACAAATATGTCTGCTTTTACTCCATATAATTTAAAATCCTCTAAATATCAATCAATCAAAATTTATTTATATAGTACAATTAGCGACAAATCCTGGTGACCAAAGTGCAGCACACAAAATAGTCCTATATAACAAAAGGTGTGTGTAGGATAAAGCATTGTAAATAATGTTTATACAAATAATAATCTGTTAATCTCTTGTAACTTGCTGCATTTTAAACAGTGTATTTAATTTAAATAATCACAGTGGTGAGCACATTATAAGTTACTCAAAGTAAAAATACAACTTTTAAAAGTGGATCAAACATTTTTCAGAATCCCTCAACAAATTCTAAAGTAATTTTTAAATTAAATAAGTTTTTCAAATGCAGAATCTAACTTACCCACGAAGGCCAGAGCCAGGGAGAGCACAACCGCTTTCATGGCTGAGGAGGTTGTGACAATTTGTGTGGACAGGCTGCCTTTTTAAAGGAAAACTCGCTTATGACAAAAGCATGTATTATGTAACAAATGAAAACTGTGGACTCTGTTTGGTTACCTCCCCTAATTTGATAGATAACTTATTAATCTTTTAGCCTGAAACACATTTGAGCTTTATTTGGTCAGCAAATCAATGACCTTAACTCATCATCAAAGGATGTCAAGTTATGGTCACCTGAACTTGTTCTTTAATGCAGGTTAAACTTTGAGCATCATGTTCCAAAGTATTTGCTCAGTGTAACAAGTCAGCAGTCCCTGCTTTAGCTGGAAATGGAAATTTTAGTATTTTTGTTATGTAAGTGTTGCTTGAAATAAAAGGTTTTATTGTGAAACAACAGATTAAAATAAAATTTGAAATAATTCTGTACTGTTTTGTATTGTAACTAAACCTTGAATATTTTCTTTTTCAGACACCGTGTTTTAGATTTGCTGTTGTTTTGGATCATTGTCTTTTTTCATGACACCATATTTTGTGTTTATGTTAGTTTTTGTTGGACAGTTCTTTAAGTTGTACACAAAAGTCTCATCAGAGTTGTAGCTTCCTGAAGTGAGATGAAAATATAAAGCGCAAAATCTAGATATCTAGGCTTGAAGAAATTTAATTCACTTGTTCAGGGTGTACCCCGCCCCTCGCACAGTGACTGCTGGATATGGGCACCAGTGACCACCGTGACCCTGAAAGAAATAAATGGATATAGATAATGGATGGATGAATACAATTCAGACTTTAGAGCAGGGATCATCAATTATGGTCCTTGAGGTCCATAGCCTTGCATGTTTTACCTTTTTCCCTTCTCTAACACACCTGATTCATTCAGTTAATTACCTCTTCCAAGTTCTGCAGAAGCCTGATAATCATCTATTCATTCAAATCATGTGTGTTGGAGCAGAGAAGCAAGTAAAACATGCAGGGCTGCTGACCTTGAGGACCGGAATTGATGATCCCTGCTTTAGAGGATATAAGGATACTTTGATTAAGGTATCCTCAGCTTGATGAGAGATCTGAATGTCTGTTTACAGATTTAATGAAAATTATATAAAGTAGAACATGGGGAATTTAGGATTCACCTGTTCTAATTTGATTCACAAGTTGAAATGTCATTGTGACCTGGTACATGTTTGTAAAACGACACAGTCTATTGCTTAACATCACAGTGCTTTTGGAATTACATCTTATCTAGTGGCTGTACATTTCACAAAAAGCACAATAGTTCTTGGTTAAAAATCATTAAAATTAATGGCCTGGAAACATTAGGACATTTAAAATTGTCACCTCTTAAACACAAACTTAATTCAAATCATATTGTGTGTAAAGGACAGATTTAGTAACGTTATTCTCTTAGCTTTTTYCCCCAGATTTTTTTCTGTAGCTTGTAGAATTTCTAAGTTATGTATGTAGAGTGTGCCTCTTTAAATACGTATGTACTGTAGCCTGAATAGGTTCCCCTTTTTTAGTGACCTCTGACCTATTACTCACTTTGCAGAACTGTCAAAACTGTTCTCTTTAAAGTTCATTTTGACCTGAAAAATCTTTGATTTTATGACTGTCTGTCTTTTTTATATATCTTTTAAAACATAAATAATGTTGATTTATTGTTTGCAATTTTTTTCTAATTTACTGTTGTGTTCTAACATATTTCTTGTCTGTTTTTTTCAGTAGTAACACAATTGTACACAGTTGAAAGTTGCCAATCTGTTGGACAGAGGGAAACTTATTACAATGGGGAGCTTAGCGGTTTGTGCATTCCCAATCAGTCCTTCAGAATTATTTTGCTATTAATAACAACCTGAAAGCTGCAGCATCAAGGAGGTGTGTTTTTGGTTAGGGTTCAGTTGTCCATTTTGTTGTCCTCCTGATGTGTCTTCTTGTCTTGTCTTGTCTTGTCTTGTCTTGTCTTGTCTAGTCTTGTCTTGTCTTGTCTTGTCTAGTCTAGTCTAGTCTTGTCTTGTCTTGTCTTGTCTCATGGTCACCACAGTAAGTCATATTCCTCCTTCTTACTCTGTCCTCTGATCCTCTCTCCCACCTCCCAGTTCTCCTTTGTGTGACTTATCAGCTTAATTCCCATGTCTTCTGTTTTGCCTTTGTTACCTCCCTCCTATATTCCCATCTACTCTCTTCAGTCCCCACRCTGCTCTTTTCTTCTTTTTCACCACAAACGTCTTCCTACACACCACCATCAAATGCTGCCCATGTTCTTCCCTTCCACAACATCACAGTCCCCAATCACCCTCAAGTTTCCTATTCTACACAGAATGAAATCTACCTTTGTACTCCTGCCTTCACTCTTACGGATACCCCCTATGTTCCTGACTCTTTCAGACAAAGGTGTTGGCTACAATCATTTCWGTCCTCTTGGCAAAAAACACAACCATCTGTCCTTTCTGGTTCCTTTTTCATTCCAACCTGCCCATAATTTCTTTATCTCTTCAGTTTCCTTCACCAACATGTCCATTCATATTTGCTCTCATCACCACTCTCTTCCCTTGGAAGACTCAGTATAGCTTCAGCTGAATCCTTCCAGAATTTCTCTTTGACCACTTTCTCACGTCCAACCTGTGGAGCATAAGATGTGGAGATGCAAGATGGTGGCGTGCGGTAGGGTTGGGCGATATTGGCAAAAAAAAAATAATCACGATTAATTGTGGTATTTAGCCGATAACGATTAATTTGACGATTAATCCCCCGGAGTATGTCCTAATAACATGACCAATTTAGTGGGAAAGATTTGCTCTTCGTAAAAATCTTTTTCAAACTGTCAAAATCACAGACCTCAGGCTCTACTTCAAATTTTAAATTGTGTTGATAAATAAATGACAGAACTTTTGTTTAAATATTCATCATATTTGAGGCGGAGGAGCATCAAGCAGACTGACCAGAGAAATCTCCAGTCAGTCTGCCTGCTGGCATTAATCGTATTAATC
>NW_013952410.1:2945383-2946376 GCF_001266775.1 Austrofundulus limnaeus | reverse complement strand
GAAGAATTTACGAGTTCAGAGATTGAAGTCCGTCTGTCAGAGATCCAGAAAAGAAAATCTGTCATTTTTAGCAACGTCAGCTGTGGAATTAAAGGAGCTGCTTTAAAGCAGAGGAATGAAATGATGACTGCTGTTAATGTTGTGTCTCCTGTCACAGAAAAAAAAAAATTAATCATATTTATCTCTGTAGTCCTGCTCCGGTTTTTCTTTGGTCAAATATTTTAATTTAATTGTAAACAACTGTGTTACATAGGTTTCATTTATTCAGAAGAGCAGTCGCACCCCGCTACCACCCCACAGGCCGTCTCCCCCCTCCGGTGCGTTGCAAGTGTCAGATGCTTTCTGAAAAAAGGCATTTTAGAATGTCTCCAAACTTCAACTAGATACCACATAGCRGTAACATAATGACCCCTGTACGGACAAATTCACCAGAACTCAGAAGTCTTTATTCCTAATGTCATGCTATTAGGTGCATCCCAAAATTGTAGTGATTTGGGTGGGGGTCTTTTTTGTGTGTGTGTGGGGAGTGCATTGCTTGACCTGATAGATAGCCCCTCATCAGAGCTAAACAACGAATGAAAATCTGAAGCTCCTATGGTTAATAGTTTTTGAGCAATAACCATTTTTGTATGTCAAGATACCCCTTTTTCAGATAAATCTGGGGTCCATGGGAGTGGGGGCACTGATTGGTGTGCCTGATAGATAGAGCTTCATCAGATCTAAACAACAAAAGAAATCTGAAGCTCCTATGTTGAACAGTTTCTGAGTTATAAGCATTTTTGCATGTCCAGACACCCCCTCTTTAAAAGGAGCCCACTCTTCAAATATGGGGTGTAACGTAAAACCGTTGGCGTAAGCGGGAGTCATATTGTTTTCATACGGTTTATTATGACCCCTGCGCGCAAATTGTAAGCGGGAGTCATTGGGCCTCATGCAAGAACCGTTCGTACACACAGATTTGTTCTTAAGTTGTGCGTACGAGTGATTTAGGAG
>NW_013952410.1:2942421-2944383 GCF_001266775.1 Austrofundulus limnaeus | reverse complement strand
AAGCCAGTACAATTTTGGGATGCACCTAGTAGCATGACATTTATTAGGAATAAAGACTTCTGAGTTCTGGTGCATTTGTCCGTGTGCCGGTCATTATGTTACTGCTATGCAGTGTCTAGGCTTATTATGACCCCCAGATGTGAAGCATAAGTGGGAGTCATATCGTTTTCGTACTGGGTTTTTTTTCAGTGATTTTTGGTCAACCGTAGCACAAAAACGGCTGCACCAATCAACATGAAATTTGGCAGGACTATAGTTGAGTCCGACCTACACTGCGCCAGCCAACGGTTTTACAATAGACCCCATATTTGAGGAGGGGGCTCCTTTCAAAGAGTGGGTGTCTGGACATGCAAAAATGCTTATGACTCAGAATCTGTTCAACACAGAAGCTTCAGATTTCTTTTGTTGTTTAGCTCTGATGAAGCTCTATCCATCAGGCCCACCAATCAGTGCCCCCACCCTCGGACCCCCGATTTATCTTAAAAAGGGTTATCTGGACGTGCAAAAATGGTTATAGCTCAAAAACTATTAAACATATGAGCTTCTGAATTTCTTTGTTGTTTTGTCATGACAAAGTGCTATCCATCAGGCCCACCAATCAATGCCACCACACCCCCCCACACCCCCCCGGACCCCAAATTTATCTGAAAAAGGGTTATCTGGACGTACAAAAATGGTTATAGCTCAAAAACTATTAAACATAGGAGCTTCAGATTTTCGTTGGTTGTTTGGCTCTGATGAGGGGCTATCCATAAGGTCAACCAATGCCCCCCACTCCCCTACCCCCCAAAAAGGACCCCCACCAAAACCACTACAATTTTGGGATGCACTTAGAAGCATGACATTTATTAGGAATAAAGACTTATGAGTTCTGGTGCATTTCTGCGTGCGGGTGTCATTATGTTACCGCTATGCGGTATCTRGTTTAAGTGTATCTTACCCCCCTGTGAAAAGATAACTCCGCCCCAAGGCGAAATTTGAAAAATGCATCAAAGTGGGTAGAGGAGGGGGTGTGGGTAGGGAAAGGGGTGTTAGAGAGCGGAGGCGTGGCCAGGACGAGAGAACTTGACAGGCATCTAGCATTAGCATAATTGATGCTACATGGAGAGTGACCATAGTATCGCAGATCGTTACATCTCTAAACGGTCTGAAATGGAGGATTTTTCACCCCCCTCCTCACCAAAGGCAGAGAGAGACTTGGTCAAGTCAGCTCAGTCTGGGACTGACTCATGTTGGCTCCGATGATCAGGACCTCGAGCTCCAGCAGCCTCGGCTGAGCGCCGTCCGCCTCACACCACACCAGCCTCGGACAGAGGAGGTGGAGCGCAGCAGTCAGCTCTCCTCCACCCGAGGCTGAAGGTCAACAAACTGTAAGAAAATATGTGTTTTAATATCGGCTGAAATCAGATGAAAACACAAGTGTTAAATAAAATGATCTGTGATAAGAAATAATGTCATACAACACCAGAATTCTAGAGTGGGGGTTTATTATGCCAATGGCTGGCAAGTTAAAACCACACACACTGGAAGAAAAACAGGAAATGGACCAGTATATATACAGAATCTTCAATGCCTGAGTTCGCCCCCTGCTGACCTATGGCTGAATCACCGGCATTCAGACAAAAACCTTAATCTAATGGTTTAAAAACGGTTCACTTAAGTGTTGTTATTGATTCGGACATGTATATACCTAATTTAATTAACACATAATATAACAAACATTATAAAAGTATTATAAAATAAGGAAACCTTAATACTCTGGTGTTGTTTATAATATCAGTACTSAGCTATAATAACTATAAATTTCTTCAAGACGATCATGTTAAGCTTGCTAGCTGTTCCACCCTCTGACTGTTGCAGGGGCGTGTCTTAGAGAGAGGCTTTTATATGAGAACACAGCCGCTGTGACGAAACCGTGGAGAAGCACGTCACAGCGGAGAGCCGTTTACCAATATGCAAATT
>NW_013952410.1:2936575-2941493 GCF_001266775.1 Austrofundulus limnaeus | reverse complement strand
AATATCTTCAAACTAATGAAATATAAAGTTATTAGTGACAAAAATCTATCTGGATGACAGCAGACTGACTGCTCGTAAAATATACGACAGGTCTGGACCACTCGTGAATTTTGTTCATATCTGAAGAAAATCTTAGAATACGAATTAATTGGTGAATGCCACAAATTCTCCTAAATCACTCGTACGCACAACTTAAGAACAAATCTGTGCGTACGAACGGTTTTTGCATGAGGCCCAATATCTTTGTAAGTCTTCATAATGTCTACATTTCTCAAACTGAAAATATAGCCGTGAGTTCCTGCACAAGGTCAAAAGTACATTTTTCAAGCTAAACTCTGAGCTGAATGAAGAGCTTTGTGCCTGTGGCCTCTTCAGAAAGTCAACACCATCATCAATGCCCACTCATACATCGCGCTCACAGTAGAAGTGCCACAAGCAGTGAGAAATATACCTCTATTTTTATGCTTACTGTTTTACTTTCTGCTTTTGATGTTTTTTTATGCTCATTTCACCWGAGGTCTGAGTCAGTAACACAATTTCAATCTTTTGTATGTCCAGTACATTATGCAGATTTGACAATAAATCGACTTTGACACATAACCACTGACAAATTTTAGCATCAGATCTTATATTTTTACCTTCAGATACATCATCCTATCTGACACTCTTAGCACCTCTGCTAGATTCCTTGCAAACTCTTCCTTCAGGACCACCCCTGAATGATGCATTTCTCTTCCTAGCCACACCACCATAAAACAACTGAAACTCTGGCCCAATGCTGAGAGCCTATCCTTGAAATTTTTTGAGTCACGGTAGTTTTGTGTTATTTCRATTTTTATCATGGTTTGTTGTATATTCTCCTCTTGATTTATATATGTTTATAGCAAATTTTAAAAGCCAATTTTGTCTTTTCTTCATTTGGTAAATATTTATTGAGGCCCAGGCTTCTCTTGCAACAGAGATCTGTCATCTCAATGGGTTTTGCTTGGGTAAACAAAGGTCAATAAAATTACATATGGTAAAAGTTAATGTAATTAAATTAATTCCAGCTTCAAAGTTGAATTCTGATTAATAAAAATTTTAATAAATTTATTATCTATAGACTGGTTTCACATAAGGTTTACTGAACTTTTTAGCCAATAAATAGATGTGCACATGAGTTAATGATAACTTTAAATGCAATTTAATGAAAACCCTCACTTTCTCTTGTAACACGACTTTATGACAACTGTTTACAWTATAATTGTTTAAGTTACTGAATATTGTATACACATTGTACTACTGTATTCATCTTTACAGGAATGCCTGCAAACCTCAATGAAATGAGTCATAAAGATAAATGGACCAAAAGTCAAGTCTAGTCTGTTACATGCTTCAAGTTATTGCTGCTAAAAGAGGTTTTATAAGCTGTTGGATAATGCAGTGTTCATAGTTTTATTTGCAGTTTGGCTTTGTTTTGATTTGGTAGATAATGACATGGTTGAATCTGTTTTGTATTTTGTACATTTGAGGCTAGATTAGCTTTTTTTAAGATTCCGATAAAGACATGATCATTTTTATWGTGTACAGATAAATAAAAAATGAATTTTAAATATGGTGGACTTTCTTTTTCCCATGACTGTAGTAAATRATCAACTGTTGCTAAGTGATTAGGGGAGTTGTCACCCAATGAGAAAGTTGAGGGTTAGTTTATACAGCTAYTCAGTCACATGTCAAAGTATCTYCGGGAAAGACACTGAACCTCCACTGCCTCTAATACAGTATGTGTCCCATCAGTGTATGAATGTRATTTAAAGCACTGATTAGTCTCAACAGAGTTATATATTCAGAATATCTTYGTAGAGAAAAATAGTGCTGTGTGAATGTGTAAATGATGGCACAAATTGTAGTGTCACTTGAAGAATGTTTGTGGGCTGCTTGAYAACGCAAGCATTTTCTGAATTGAAATTATATGAAAGTTGAAAAGTTACAACCAGGCACAAAAATGATAAATTTTGTTAAATGATTTTGAGATGCATTTTATTTATAGTTACAGATAAAACACACACAGATGATATTAGGTATTGACAGTAGATGGTGGTTTTAAGAGCACTTGGCGTTGCAGCTACAGGCCAGGTGAGCCTGTGTGGTTTCTCTCAGGTCTACGCTTCTGTCAAAGATGTTGGTGTCAGAATCTGTAAAAAAGAGAACAAATCAGTTAGAAATAATGTTTTTGTTGTTTTATGTTCAATACATCTGTATGTTTAGTTTTAGACTCACCAACTGACTGACAGTTGAAACCAACGGTGACAGTGGTGGTTTTGGTGGGCATGCAGCCGGGCAGACAGCGTGGCACGGGCTCAACAGAGTAGCATTTAGCATCCTGACCGTGGAATTTAATTTTTTTCTCCAGGGGCACAGACTCAAGCTTCAGGTGGCACTCTGTAAGAGAATATTGTTGATTACATAACATGAAATGCATATGCAGTCATGAAAAAAAATAGAGTACTACAATGAACTTTGTTCTGCTAAAAGATAATTTCTTATTGTTCTTGATGTCTTACCAGAGGGATCTCTGCAGCTCTCAGATGGCAGAATCCAGGATTGAGCAAAGCTAATTGAGTTCTTGGCCACRCGTCCGTTAGGGGTGCGATACTCCTGTCTGACTTCCCCATCAGCCTTTCCACACAGTCCGCAGGTCTTGCCTCTCATCCAGTCCACAACTCGAATCTGTAATGTCAAAAGACATGAGAAACACTAAATATATAATGTATCTGGCACAAATGACATTGATGAAGGATGCAGATCCTTTGATTTCAAATGTAGTTATTTTATTTYCTAAAATAAAAAAGDGACACCATTTCTTTTACCTTCCATGTGTCCTCATCATAGTAGACTTCTTGGAGTCCATGGCTAGGTGCATATACAACAAGACCCTCTCCACTTCGCCTGATCTCAAYGGAGTCTGTAAAACAAGTTGAAATTTAAGGAAGCACATTAGTAATTTAGATGTCCTATATTAAAGTAAACATTAGTTCATTTTATAATAAAAAGTKGTTATATAAACCTGTCGGGTGACGGTATGGCAGGTTGGTTAAGGGGATTTCCATTTCGTTGACCTTCACAGTGACATYGTCRTCCTTTGTATACATGTCAATATCACTACAAGAAGAAAAGCAAACACCTCGTTTAGCTTAAACATCTTTTGGATAAGAACCAACAACTCATTGTAGTTTCATTGGAAACTTACATGTCAGCAATTTTGACATTTATGTGGTGTTGTTCCATTGAATCCTTCCTCAGGAGAACCATGAATTTCAGCTCCTCTGTGCAGTCCTGAGCCAAAATCTGGTAGCAAGATGAGGGCATCTTGTGTGTGTAGGTCCTGTTGTTGAAGGTGATCAGTTTATCGTTGATGTAGCTACATTCAACTGGGGAAGAAAAAATGGTTTAAAATTGCTGAAAATTTCCAGTATTTGTATTGAGTTTTAAACAGGAACATCAGCTTGTTACCTGCAACAGACTTGGCGACCATGAAGTGGATTTTGTCAATGATTTCATCAAAGGGGATTGAACTGTTGAGCTCCTCGAGTGGCACAGTTAAAGGAAGATGCAGGGTCATGTTGTAGGTAGTGTTCTGTGAGCAGAATAAGTTTCAGTGATTTAAAAATCATTAATGTGCTGTTTTAGCAGAACAGCATGAGTTCTCATACCATCGGTGTCTTTGTAATGAAATCAATGGTCCTGTTGGATGTTGCAGCCACAATGAAGGAGACGTTCCTGGTGCTGTTCTCACTCTTTACTTTAATCATGTCATCAAGGAATTTAACAGGAACGTATTCATGTACCCTAAAAATGYYAGTGTTAGATTTTTGAACATAATCTCCATGTAAATGATTTACAGCAGTTTTTGAGTGTTTCTTACTTCTTTCCATAGCGTCTGAGAGCAGATGGAAGTCTTTCCCAGGACAGTCTAAGGCGAGCTGCAAGGCTTGAACCAAGAAGGCCAGTTTCTCCAGTAACCATTGTGCTGTACTTCTTGCATTTAGGTCCCCAGGCAAGTTTAGCCTRTTAAAGAACAATAAACATTGGAATGACTCTCTTCATTTCATAGATAGACCTCTCATTTTGGTGCTATTCAAAAATATTTCCTTACTGTAACTTTGTGCTTGCTCAAAAGAACACCATCGGCGCACAACCTCCAGTTGTTCTCGGGAGCAAGAGGCACCAAAATGATTTGAACCCTGTAGGTTGGTTTGTCGAGGTAGACAGCAAGTTGGTATCCCTCCATGCTCTTATCGRCTTTAACAGTGCGGAAGATGACAGCCAAGATGGCRTCCTCATCATCAAGGGATTTGTTCTGYGGTAACAGATATGGATATTTAATACTTGTTCCCTATTAAAACCAATGAAAACATTTTTGTTGATCTTGTTTTTGATGACCACAATTTTTACCTTTTCATAGATTTCCTCAAAGCTGGCTTCGCTGTCCCTGCTTTCGGAATCCTGCATCAAGAATTTTTTGAGATTTGGTAAGTAAAAGCTAAACTCAAAGTTAAGARATGATGAATTTATTGAACAAATGCAACAGACCTTATCGTGGAACTTGTTGAAAGTTTCATTCACATGCTGTAGGGAAAAATATTGTCAAAATGCTGTATATTGAGTGTACAAATACTTGCAAAGTAAGAGAACAGAGATGTTTACCCATGAGACATAAGCACTAGAGCGAGAAGAACTTGAAGAACTTGAGCTAGCGCTGAAGAGTGACGCAAGGCTTGATGCAGAGCTGGTCCTGGATGAGCTGCTGACAGATGTTGAAGAGCTGAGTTTGTTGCTGCTGCTGCTGCTGCTACTGCTACTTTCCTTGCTGCTGCTGCTGCTGCTGCTGCTGCTGCTGCTGCTGCTGCTACTGCTGCTACTGCTGCTGCTGCTGCTG
>NW_013952410.1:2919799-2935047 GCF_001266775.1 Austrofundulus limnaeus | reverse complement strand
GAGGAGGATGAGGAGGATGAGGAAGATGAGTTGTCACGTCTGGTATACAGGATTTTGTTGAGCTTCATCAGGACTGGTTCTACTTCCTCTTCATCATCTTCATCCAGATTGATCCGTTTAATGAGCTTCTCTGCAGCCTTTGGTCCAAACCTAACCTCCATCTCCAGTCTCTCAACAGCTTCTTCTTCAACTGAAAGGATGAAAAAATAATATCTTTAATGTGTGCACAGTGTTTCTTCAAAATGCTGAGAAGTGTTGTTTTTTTCAGTGCTTACTTGGTAATACAGAGAAAGAGAAATTGTGGCTTCCAGCCAGTTTGTACAGGACAATGTCCTCGATGGACTCTCCAGTTTTAGTGGCAACCTTGAGGCACGCCTTCAGTCCAACACTCTTGTACTTGGCACAGTACCTCTTTGCAAATGAACGAATCTTGTGTTCGTAAATAGGGTCGTCGACTTCATCATCCAGCAGATGGACCTCGGAGGATTCGGTCTATGAGGAGAAATAAATGTAATTATATGTGAATCACAGATACATTTGTGGGTTTTTAAATAGTGTATAAAAGTACCATGCTATCATCAGCCAATGAATCCATGGTAGATGAGACGATCTCTCTTGCGGTGGAACGCCAGACTTTAGTAGGGAGGATTGGAGTGAGTCTCTCAACAGTGGGCTCCTCAATATTTCTTGCCACAGCAAAAGTTGTAACACTGTTCAAGAAAATAAAGTTAGTCAGACAAGTTTTAATGATAAACACAAAAAGTTACATATATATTTTAATCAAAAGTGCAAACAAAAGTTAGGTTTACTTCACAGATGTAATGTTTTCAGGCACATGTACAGGAAGTGCTTCAATCTTAAAGTCGCCCTCTTTGATATTGAGTCTTGCAGCAAACTTGGTTGGGACAACGGAGTGGAGTTTAACTCTTGAWACCACAGCAGCCTGCAGAATGGCGGTGTTAATCCCCATGATGGCATATGTGTTCATAGCAACACTAAAGAGAGAAACATATTGGATTGACATAATTTTTATGACATGGGATACTTAGTGAGAAACACTTAGTATTAGCCAATAAATTTACCTTGGTTTGATCTCAGCCTCTAGCTCAATATCAGTTTCCAAAAGCTTGCGGAGGGGGAAGTCTTCAGGCAGACGTGGTGATGTGGTGGACTTGACTAAGACAACAAATGAGGTMAGGAATTACYACTTTGTAAATCTACWAAAAGTGGATATGGTTTTAGGTGACACTGGTAAARTTTACTCACTCTTAATATCAGCTCCAGCCACAGCAGCACTGTATAGACTGAGCTCCATTGGCAGACCAGCAGCAGTGGGGAAGATGCGTCTCAYTTCAGYAGCCAACCAAGGTTTAGCATATTGGATATCAATACCAGACAGAAGCAGAGKCTTGAGAACATCTCTTCCATATTCCTGAATAGGTAATGYTTTGGCATACTGTAGGGGAAAAYAGACACCGTCAATATAAAGTCTTGAAAACCTTGGTCTTGTGCKTGATGGTTTATTCTGCATCATACCTTAATAGCCTGATCGATCATGGTTTTGTCAATGTCAGCAAAGCAAATCTCTTGTCCAAATAACTTGATGTTAAAGGAAACCAGAGGTTTTSTGGTGGGCAGAGACCTCCACTCAGACATCTGTGAAAAGAGAAAATGTTCTCATTTCATTATATGGTACTGTGTATTAAGTAGTATTTATTAGTGACTTTGTTGCTTACAGCTTTGATGACACGCTTCATTTTGGTGATCCTGTCAACATTTTCAGACAGTTCAGGGTTTTTAAGAATAGCCTCCTGAAGTCCATCAGTTTTCACTCCAATCTATGAAAAAGAAAGCATAAATGTCAAATTTTCACTTTTAAAATTAGYTATTCAGCTATATAATATTAATTTTCCTGTACCTCTATCACATCAGCAGTAGCTCCAGCAATGAAGGCTCTGGCCTTGGCAACAACAGATTTTGGCATAASAGAGGCGGCATCGTTGATGTAAAATGCAGTAGCAGCAGCACCCAGCATCAAGGAGTCTGAAAAAGATGTAAATGACTCAGTTTGTGTTGCAGCACAGATTGGCAAAAGTAAAACTAATTTTATTTTTAAGTCGTACTGTTGTAGATTTCCGCATGGACAACCCTGCTGAAACGGTAGCTCAGTCTATCCAGCTTTGAACCCAAAATTTTCATGGCAACACTGCAAGCAGCAGAACTGTAATGAAGAATAAAAGAGATTACTTAATGTTTTTGAGTGAATGCATATTGACTTGAGAAACTGGGACACAAAAGTTGACTTACACTGATGGATGGCTGGTGGCTGGGGTCCTGCTTAGAGATTTYATGTGAGAGGCAGTGAAGCTGGCAACCTGCAGGTTCTCCTCTCTTTTCACTGAGTTGGCAACGGTAATCACCAATCCCATGGAAGGGTTTGTCTCGAACAGAACAATGCAAGAAAGCATACGGAGCTCTGGGTGCAGAGCTTTGTCCATGTAGAGCTGAAGGACCATTTCCTGAACCTAATTCATAGAAGAAAACAAAAGTCATTGTGGATTTTTGTGAACAGACTTAAACACKTTCAGATGTTGAATKTTGRGATCTTACCAGTCTGGGCTCTTCTTTTGCAATGTTCCTCAGGGCCATGATGGCTTCACTATGGACTCTYATTGGCAGTGATGCAGCAGCGGTACCATGAATGGGCATAATCTTTGTGATTGACTTGAAGCTAGCAGGATGTCCAGCATTTCCCAAGACCTTCAAGAGCAGGACGATGTCCTCGATCTCATTCTTAGAAATAGCTTCAGCAAGACGCACTTGGATGGGCTGTGAGAGGGAGGAAAATCTGCATGTTCATATCTGTTCATTGTTTTTGCTTCACAGAATAATAAAAATGACATTTATAATCTTAAGTTACCTTTATGTATTCAGCAGGACAGTTGGATATCTCAGAGCAGTTCTTATAAATCATTGTACCGTAGCCAAGGAAGACAATTTCACGCAGAACTGGGTTTTCCTCTACTTTGTTGTTGGCCAACAGGGTCTAGAGAGGTGCAAACATTATCAATTWTTTACTCAGTTTGTCATACATAATAATTAAGTTGATTAGTTTGTTGTTTACCAACCTCAAAGATCTTGATAGTCTCRTCATCTGCTGAGACCATGTGAACGGCTGAAACCAAAGCCTGAACTGCCTCAGAAACCTCAATCTCCTCAGCCACGAATTTATCTCTGATGAACTTTAGAGCAGCRGGAGTTGCAGTCGCGGGGATGGCATCCAAGAACCAGCGTCTGAGAAAAATAAAAGGATTAGGATTAAGTGAAGAAGTTGATCTCGTTTCAGTATTTAAAAAGTGTTCAAATGTTCAGTCACTGAGCTCCACCTGTGAACTGGCATTTTTCTGAACTGCTTCCAGTACATTTCCAGGTCCTCACTGTGAGCTACACGGAGAAGTTGGATCAATTCCAAAAACTTCAAAGGGGCATGCTCATGGACCAACTTCGTATCATGGTCATCCAGGTGGTTCAGAATTTCCATGATCTATAAGCAAAGAATAAAAAAGCTGCAACATTTCAAAGCAGAAGACACCTAACTTCCTTCTTACCTCTTCAGGCAATATAAATTAATACCTGTGTCTTAGGGTTGGTGATCTTGAAGAGCTGAAGGGGTGTCTGGAGAACYTCAGTGGAGAACTCGTACTTGAGAGATCCRCGATGATGGTACTCGGCCTTAATTTCTTGAATCGGGGCTTTCTCGATCTCAAGGAACTCCAAGGACTGCCTTTGAGATAAAGTGAAGAAAGATTTAATTGCAGCTTGATTTGTTATAGYTCTAAACATTACTCATAAGTTTAGGCTYACTTGGTCTTCATCTGAGCAGCTCCATTTTCCTCAGAGAAAGGTGAAAACTGGATCAGCTCATCAACCTCTGCCTTCAGGATCATCACACCACTCTCAACTGGCTTCAAGACGTAACTGAATGTTGTGGTACCTCTCAGRCTTTTGTATTCCTGTGAGATGAAATCTCATTGTCATGCAATGTTTTGGTTTCATGGATGTATGCTAGGGCATGTGATAAGTTTGAACTTACTTCCTCGCATTCGTCACATTCCTCAGTGTATGCCAACCCAATGTCCTTCATGATCCTTTCTTGACAGTTGTTCATGTCCCTGGTCTTGGTCAAAAGGATGTTTTCAATTCGTGCATCTTCACCGATCGAGTAGAGTGTCTTGCACACACCCTGAGTACTGGCCTGTGGATAACAGCAGCAGATTAGCTGAAAGTTTGCACCACTTGTAATTGATTTTCAACAAATAGGCTACAGAGGGATTATTGCCAAACCTCCTGCAGATCATAGACTTTATGGGTCTTYTTRATGTTCAGCTGCAGCATATTCAGAATGCCTCTGTGCATGTTCAGCACCAAAGTTGAGATTTCCTCAGGAGCATAGATTTTTCCCACAACGCCGTTGGTGTATTCAAACTTGATGGGAATCACGAGCTGAGGTGCCAGAGCTGCCTTCAGTTTGGTTGCTGGCACTGCTGGATCCTTTGGCCAATAACCGCTGTACTCATAGAGCTCAGGTTCCACAAGCTATAATTTAAAAAATAAAATGTGAAATAATAAAACAAACGTATTTTGTATCTCAGAAGTACAATATTTGCTGTTGGTCATGGTTTTTGTCTTTACCTTCAGCATGCAGGTATCCTTGGCTGTGACACTGAGGAGAACCTTGGTGTTGATTTTGAATCCAGCTCTTGCCAAGCCTTCCTCAGGGAGTCCACCCAGGATGAATGCTTCATACTTGTACACATAGGTGTTCCCGGCAGCAAACTCAGGGGCTGTAAGTACAACATAGATCAGTTATATAATTTGGCAAATAAGTTTTGTAATAACATTTAATTCATGAATGATGAAATGTGCAAAACTCTGTCAATTCCTTTAAATTGTAGCTTACTTTATCATTAAAAAAAATTTAAATGCCCTTTAAAATATCAAATTCTGAACTTACCAACGTTGGGACTTTGTGCGGCTAAAATATAGAAAAAAGGGAAATATTTATTGATTATGTTAGCAATATCTGAAAATATTTATTTTATGTAAAGCTTTAATAGGTATTAAAGTGTGTAAAATGTTTTAAAAGTACTAATTTTTCCAAGAAGTACAAAAGATAAAACACTAAATTCAAGAAAAGCTCAAACATGTGAAATTAGAATAAAATTTAAGACATCAGGAACATACACAACTATGACAAGAAATACAGATACATGTAAAAACGGAGTTCTAGTGTATTAAGACCCCCAAAATTTAAAAAAAGAAAGAAATAATGTAAATAGTTTTGCTCATATTAATTTAAAATATAGTGAAACAATTCAAGTATTCACAACAAATAAACAATGGTTGTCTGGTTTTAGTCACAGCAAAGCAAACTTACTTTTGTTTCAATAACTTTATATAAGATTAAAAAAATAAAATGGTTGTCATTGAAATGAAAAGGTAATCAGTTCCCAAAATGCATGAAATTTTAAATTCATATCTTTCTTTTTGAAGAGAGATCAACACTGGTAAAACCAATATAATAGAGGTTGAAAAAGGACTTATTATGAAGAATAAGAATTAAGGATTGAAAAATACTATAACTTTAATTTTTTTCTAAGTAATAAACTTTTTTAATGCACTATTGGACTTACCCACAAAGGCCAGAGCCAGGGCAAGCACAACCGCTTTCATGGCTGAGGAGGTTGTGGCAGTCTCTGTTCACAAGCTGCCTTTTAAAGGAAAACTCTGTTCTGACAAAAGCCAGGTATTGCGTAACAGATGCATACTGTGGACTTTTGTATGTTTGATTATTGCACCTAATTTGATAGATAACTTATTAGCCTTTTTATCCTGAAATGCTTTTAGAATTAGTTTGATCAACAAAGATTAATGATGTCAAGTTATGGTCACCTGACCTTGTTTTTTTTAATGCAGGTCAAACTTTGTGCATCATGTTCCAAAGTGTTTGTCCAATTTCTTGATCCACAATTTTTTCCAACCATGTTTTTTTAATATTACTTAAAAGAAAAAGTATGTAATAAGAAAATGAATGCATTTTGTGTAAGACAGAAGTCAAACTGAACAAAACAACCCATTCAAAATGATGAAATGTACAATTCATGCAAACGTACAATTGAAAGGTTGCATTTTGACCTGAGGTATTTGATTTAAAAGGTCATATAAACAGGAAAACTTTCATGTACTTCTTTTCATATTGTAACATGGCTACAAAACCGTGCAAATGTTTAGGTTGGCGTATTAGAATTTATTTAAAGTAAGAATGTTTTCACAGGAACTCTCAATTAGATCTTGTCCCTTCTTGTAATCCCAGCCTCCTTTGATATTCAGGGCTTTTTATGTATAGAAAAATGTAGATAAGAATGCTTTTACTTTTAATACTTTTTTATTTTTTGGGGTTTTTATCAGTTAACAGTACAAAGTACATGAACACTGAGCTGATAGAATGGTAACAGTAGCTCAAATAACCACTCATTACAACCAAGGTATGCAGAAGAGCGTCTCTGAACAGACAACATGTCGAACACTGAGGCAGATGAGCTACAGCAGCAGAAGACCACACCAGGTGCCACTCCTGTCAGCTAAGAACAGGAAACTGAGGCTGCAATTCACACAGGCTCACCAAAACTGGACAATAGAAGATTGGAAAAACGTTGCCTGGTCTGATGAGTTTCGATTTCTGCTTCAGCATTCTGATGGTAGGGTCAGAATTTGGYGTCAACAACATGAAAGCATGGATCCATCCTATCAATGGTTCAGGCTGGTGGTGCAATGGTATGGGGGATATTTTCCTGGCACACTTTGGACCCATTAGTACCAACTGAGCATTGCGTCAACACCACAGACTACCTGAATATTGTTGCTGATTATGTCCATCCCTTCATGACCACAGTGTACCATCTTCTGATGGTTACTTACAGCTGGATAACACTTCATGTCATAAAGTGTGAGTCATCTCAGACTGGTTTCTTGAACACAACAATGAGTTCACTGAACTCGAATGGCCTCCACAGTCACCAGATCTCAATCCAATAGAGTATCTTTGGGATGTGGTGGAACGGGAGATTCRCATCATGGATGTGCAGCCGACAAATCTGCAGCAGCTGCGTGATGCTATCATGTCAATATGGACCAGACTCTCTGAGGACTGTTTCCAGTACCTTGTTGAATCAATGCCATGAAGGATTAAGGAAGTTCTGAAGGCAAAAGGGGGTCCAACCCACTACTAGCAAGGTGTACCTAATAAAGTGGCTGGTGCGTGTATGTGTTCTGTTTATGATTCTGTTTAGCTTCAGTGTAAATTTAGGGCCAATGCGATGTCTCCTCTACAGAATTATGTTGATCCATATCTGCTTGTAATTCTCAAAATTGATGCTATTAATTTTGACCTTCTCCATTGCAGAAATGCAGATTTCTAAACTGGAGATATTAAACTGCTAAAAATGGAAAAATTAGAAAGCAATTTTACTATAAAGGATTTTTTTATTCCCACCTAAAATGTTTGCACAGTTCTGTAATTCATTAATGCAGGTAATTCAATATATGTGGGTGTTTGGTTCTGCTTTTCTTTGACTCAGTGCCTCTCATTTTGTCAAACGTTTTTGGAAACTCACCATTGTTCTGGTTTCAAAGTTCAAACAGAAAGGCACCCTGACTGTCATTGTTTGTTCAGTTTGTTTGTTGTGGTCATTATGACCACTGAAGGTCAGGACATTTTAACAGATCTGTCTAGGGGAAGTGGGAGAGTTTTATCTGTTTGATGAAAAGGACATATTTATTCTTTGTCAGTTTGGTTATGACAATGTCACAGAGATGCAGCTAACACTTTCCAAAAATACATGTACTAGGCAGAAAACAAATCATGATTTTATGGTAATTAGAAAATCTTTTTTTACATTTGTATCAGATAAATCTAAAACATTCAGTCTTTACGTTTATCTTTAGTCTATGTGACTCAGCTAATAGCATGTCAAAATTTTGCTCAATATCTAGAATCAACTGAGTTACAACCATTTTAGAGTTTACTAATGATGCTTAGCTGTGGAGACCATCTTAATTTGGATTCAAAGTGAAAGTTAAAAGTTATCAAACAGCATGGGATAAATTTCCATTGTTATGCTGATGATACTCAGTTATATTTATCCATGAAACCCGATGAATCCAACCAGTTACTTAAACTACAAGCATGTCTTAACGACATAAAAACATGGATGACCCTTAACTCTCTGCTTCTAAACTCAGATAAGACAGAGGTTATGGTTCTTGGACCTGAACATCTAAGGGATCAACTTTGCAGCCTTTCACTTTCTCTGGATGATATTAATCTGGCCTCCAGTTCTTTTTTTTTTTTTTAATCTCTTCAGTAGAACAAAGAACTTAATATTAGTGTCTTAATTTCTTCATCATCAGTGATTTTTTTAAGTAAAGAGAAAATAGATAAAGAGGGAAAAACAAAGAGAAAGGTAATTAGAAAGATTGAGATAGAGATTAGAAGTATATTAAATTTACACCAAGAAAACACAGGACCACACATCCAACATCTGTCCGCTCACCTAAAAATAAATGGATAAATACATGGATGGCATACATAAATACAGTATATACAGTACACATACCCGTACATATATAAAGATATACTGTACATACATACATGCCTACATTCATACATATTGTAGATATATATACACAGAATAAATATACACACTCAATGACCAGTCAGAACCCCCTGGGTCAGAACACCTGTTTGTGAGCGGTTGTGAACATGCGTGTATATACAAGATTTCTCCAATGGAATATTTAATAGTGACTGTGGATAACCTAAGACCCAAACCCCAAGACACGAGGCGGACGTTGGGAAGACCAGAGCCCAAGGACCTGAGAGGGATCCCGAGCGCAGAGTTCCAAGGGGCACCCGCATAGGAAGACCCCCCACCCCACCCAAACCCCAGCAACCACACGCACAGATCCTGGGGCCAGCAGCAACAAACTCATGGACCCACCGGCACCCGCCACACCAGAGCAGATCCAGGAAACGGCACAGAGGTCCTGGCCCCCAGGGCGCATTTTGTCCAAAAATGACATGAAAAAACTGATTCATGTATTTATCACGTCTAGACTGGATTACTGTAATTCTTTATTTTCTGGACATCCAAAAAACTCTTTAAGAAGTCTTCAGTTAATCCAAAATRCTGCTGCTAGAGTTTTAATGTGAATTATAATAAGATATAAAATTTTTCATTTACGTTCGCCTTCGTCTCAGAGATGTAAACAACATCTTTTGAGATATTGTGAGAGCGAGGTCTCTTATTCAAAGAGGCAATTACCCATGATGCCTAGTGACCCCATAAGTAGGCTCCCTAGCCTGGCCTCCGTCACTTTTCGTTTGAGAGAGGAGAGTGAGAGGTAAGCATTGTTGTCACGGCACCACGCAGTGGTGTATTTGATATGTGATTGAGACGCTGTCTCTTTCTTTTACAATGACGCTTGGTGAGGGCGATTCATTGATATTGGTGGAGACGTAGTCTCGACATGAGTGATGATGAGTGTGAAGCCGGTCCGTCTCGGCTCGAGCGGACGTGCTTGATCTGTTTGGATCAGATTCGGCAATGGAGGTAGTTTTTGGGGCTTTTCGCCTTTTCGAACTCAGAGTGAGTGTACTCTTGTGTCTGGTCAGATTGACCGACCAAAGCATCAGGCTTCCAGTGGTCCGCAACCTAAGTGGCGCAGACAAAGAAAGCTAAGCTAAGTCTTTGTAAAAGAGGGAGCCGTGTTAGCTTCAAACTACTTCCGGCGACGGCAGCCGGTTCGGTCTAAGAAACAGAGTGATGTTGTTAACGTGCAACACAAGGCTGATCTGAATATAAGTGAGTTGAAATCACAGCTTGGACTTAATCAGCTGATGTCTCAGTTCTCGTCGCTGACGAGCGCGGTCGCTTTGGCACGAAATTCTCAGACTAATAGTTCTGTTAGAGGACCTAATACAGAGGATTTGTCTGATTTAATTGATCCAGCCCATACTGATAGCTGGGAGGTGCCAGACACTGCAAGTGCAGGAGAGCAGGATGGCTCTCAGGCGCCATCTTATTTTGATCCCTCAGCGTTTGCTGAGAATCTCGCTGGAGATCTAGAGGAGGTGTGGAGTATTCCACAGGCCGACTCAGAGGTGAAAACTGGACTTGCTATAGCTAATAATTTAGCCTCTATTGTGGATTTGGGATGTATAAAAAGAATAAGTGAGGACTCGGTGAAGAGACTTACTGATAAATACTCTCGTCCCAATAATTGCAATTTTAAGCTTTTGGCACCCAAAGTTAATGAGGAAATTTGGACAGAGCTGCATAAAAGGGTCCAGCAGTCTGATTTGGGTTTTCAGAAATTACAGCAGACGTTGGCCGCTGGGATGATTCCTGCACTGCGTTTGGCCTCATTCATGGCTTATCTGCCGGTGGCGCAGAGAGTTCAGCGCAAGATGTTGTTGTCTGATGCTATTATCATGTTATGGCATACTATGCACTCATTGTCGGTGAGACGACGTTATTTCATCCAGCCAAGATTACAAGGAAAATACACCTCTTTGTGTTCCATTGATATGCCAATTTCAGCAAAATTGTTTGGTGATGACCTGGTCAAGCGGATCAAAGAGATAAATGAACTGGCTAAGGTGTCTGTTGGTTATCCTCACCTAGGTATTCCTGGGAGGTACAACAACAACAAGTATAATGCTTTCCAGATTGCTAGAGGACGAGGGTCCCAGAGAGGAGACTACACCAGCTTCAAGATGGGAGACACCATGGATCAGAGGGGACAGGCTGGCAAACCCCCTGAGCGTGATTGACAAACGGGTCAGTGGACCACACACATGACTGCTGGTAAACTAGCCTGTTGCATAAGAGAATGGGAAAGCATTACAGCAGATCAGTGGGTTTTGAGCTCTGTTTTGGGCTATAACATAGACTTTGTCACTGAACCACTTCAGCTATCAATACCATCAGAAATTCAAGTTTTCAGACTATGAGTCAGATCTGCTTGATCTGGAGATTCAGAACAATAGCCAAAGGTGCTGTTAGGATAGTGGAACCTGTTTCAGGCCAGTCCATCTCTAATTTTTTTGTTCGACCAAAAAAGAACGGTAAACTCAGACCTATTCCAAATCTGAAGGGGCTGAATAAATTTGTTAGATATGAGCATTTCAAGAGGGAGCTGTTTTCACAACTACTAGACATTATCCAAGAGAATGATTATTTCACATCTCTGGGTTTATGTGATGCATATTTTAGTATTCCGATTCATGCAGACTTCAGAAAATACCTCAGATTTTATTGGAGGGACATTCTGCATGAACATCAGGTGTTACCATTTGGCACTAGCTCAACACCTCGAGTGTTTACAAAAGTAATCAAAGCAGTGTTTGCTTGGTTCAGACAATAAGGCATCCGTTGCACTTTTTATATTGATGATTCATTGATCATGAATCAGGTGTTATCGCAGAGTGTTGCCCAGACTCAGCTTATGATTACAAAGTTGGAAGAGCTGGAATTTGATATCAATTTTGAGAAGTCTGTTCAGGTTCCCACTAATAAGATATTGGTTTTTTGGTTTTGTTATTGACTCTGTAACATTCAGAGTGTGTCTGGCTGACAAACGAATAGATGCCATTTTGGCGGAGGCTCACGTCATACTTACAGCAGATAAGATTACAATCAGGCTGCTGGCCAGATTTATTGTTATGATTATCCACACTTTCACAGCAGTGCTACCTGGTCCATTACACTACAGATGTATGGAGCGGGAGAAAATTCAGGCTCTGGCATTCGGCAATGATTTTGAAATGACTATTAGTTTGTCATCCTCCACTGTGACTGAGGTCAACTGGTGGGTGAATAACATAATGGTTCACAATGGCAAATTAATCTGACAAACAGATATTTCAGCCTGGATTCAGACAGATGCCATCATGGAAGGTTGGGGTGGTGTGTTTGATGACAATAAAACAGGTGGGCATTGGTCAACATCAGAGTCCCACAAACACATTAATTTTCTGGAATTGTTCAGTGTGTTTCTCTGTCTTAAGGCTTTTTTCAGTCAATCTTGTGATATTCATGAACGCATTCAATCTGACAGTGCAGCTGTAGTGGCTTACTTTAATGACATGGGGGCATGGCATCAGAAGAGTTGGATAACCTGGCTGCACAAATCTGGAATTGGTGCATGGACAGAAACATTTTTATTACTGCAAAGCATGTGCCTGGGAAAAATAACTCAGTGACAGACACACTATCTAGAGTGTTTTCAGATGATTCAGATCGGAAACTAAAACCTGAGATATTTTCTAGAACTTGTCAGTTTTCTCTCCCAGACATAGATTTGTTTGCTAATAGGCACAATTCTCAACTTGATAAATTTGTGTCTTGGAGGTTTGAACCTGGGGCCTGTGCATGTGATGCTTTCTCCATTTCCTGGACAAATCATCAGCCATACATCTTTCCACCTTTCTGTATGTTAAGTAGGGTGTTGGTAATGGTACTGAACTTATAGAGCGCTTTTCAAGTCCCTCCGGACCCCAAAGCGCTTTACACTAACAGACATTCACCCATTCACACACTGATGTGTTGATGAAAATCCGGAGGGATAGAGTTCTAAGAGCTATTATTATTGCTCCATTATGGAGAGCAGCATCTTGGTTCCCTTTGTTGATTGATGCTCTTATTGATTTTCCTGTTAGACTTCCACGTCACAATGATCTCCTGGCCCAGTTCCATCCACTTCAGAGACGGCTGATAATCACCGCCTGCAAAGTATCAGGGGTGCCCTCAAACATCAGGGACTTCAGGACTCAGTCATTGATGTCATCTGTTCCAGCTGGCGACCGGGAACTCAGAAACAGTATTTGTATGCATGGTGCAAATTCCTTGTTTGGACCATTGGACGATCATGCTGTGCCACTGAAGTGACTGAAAGCACAGTGATTGCATACTTGGACTTTCTTAAAGAGAGTGGGAGCTCATATACAGTGATTAACACTCATAAATCATGCATACTTCAGACTTTACRGGTTTTAGGTGCTACTTGGGTCTTAAATCCTAGGTGGTTGCCCAGGTACATGAAAGGATTACATCATTTACGGCCACCGAGGCCTCGTTACACTCGGACATGGGATGTCAGTAGTGTTTTGACTTATTTATCTTCTTTGTTTCCTCATCGAAGTTTAAGTTTGTAAGATTTGACATTAAAGCTTACAGCATTGCTGGCACTGGTCACAGCAGCAAGAGCTCAGACACTGGTGGCGTTAGATTTAAGTTATCTGCAAGTAGCAGGCGATCACTCTAAAGTGAATTTTTTAATTTATGAACTCACTAAAACAAGTAAGTTGGGCAAAACGATTCAGGAGATTCTTCTGGAGAGTTACTCTAAACCAGAAATTTGTGTATTGGACAMATTGTTTGAACATATGAGTCGCACTCGGGAAATAAGGACTTCAAGTAGATTGTTGATTGCATACAAGACATTTTCTGCGGTGTCTACATGCACTATAGCCAGATGGCTATGGACAGTGCTCATTAATGCAGGAATTGACCCCAATCTTACAGAGGAGCTTCTGTTTCAGCAGCATTTAACAGTGGTGTTTCACTGAAACAGATTTTGCGGACTGCAGATTGGACTTCAGTTAATACGTTTTAAAAAGTTTTACTACCGACAGTCCGGGGAAGGGACTAAGTTCTCGGATAGAATTTTGAGTTCTCATTTCAGATGATCGGAATTTTCTTTCTTAAAATAAATTTTGTTGGATTGCATCTCCATTGAGGTTGTGTGGTTGAATACTGTGAATTAGCCCACACAAGCAGTGTGATTGTCATCAGCTTTGAACATGCTGTTTACATCTCTGAGACGAAGGCGAACGTAAATGAAAAATAATGCTCCCTCATCCCAGCAGATGTGCAGGATGAGGGACATTATTTGAATTGTAGTGAGCCTGAGGTTCAGAGAACACCCACCACTTTTTTTGGAGCTAGAGTTAGGGGTTGGCTGAGACCCTCCCTTTTTTAAAAAACTTTGATGACAATCACACGTGGTGATGAAAAGTGACGGAGGCCAGGCTGGGGAGCCTACTTATGGGGTCGCTAGGCATCATGGGTAATTGCCTCTTTGAAGTAGAGACCTCGCTCTCACAATATCTCAAATGATGCTGTTTACATCTCTGAGCCTCAGGCTCACTACAATTCAAATAATGTCCCTCATCCTGCACACCTGCTGGGATGAGGGAGCATTTCTTCAGTTTTAACTTCTCTCCCTGTCAAATTTAGAATAGAATTTAAAATATTACTCCTTACATACAAAGCTCTTAACAACCAAGCTCCATCATATATTAAACATCTTATTGTTCCAYACTTTCCTAACAGAGCACTTTGCTCTCAGACTGCAGGTTTACTTGTGGTTCCTCCAGTTTCTAAAAGTAGAATGGGAGGCAGAGCTTTCAGTTGTCAAGCTCTTCTCTTGTGGAACCAACTTCCATTTTCTGTCCGTGAGGCTGACACTCTGTCTACTTTTAAGATTAGACTGAAGACTTTCCTTTTTGATAAATCATATAGTTAGACTTAGGTTTCCTGAATTATTCCTCATTTCTGCTGCTATAGACTTAGACTGCTGGAGCACAAACTGACCACATTTCCTCACTCTGTTGTTGTGTTTAATCTCTCTTCTCTTCATATTTATTGTAATTATTTCTATCAATAACATGTTTTTTTTCCTTTTTGTCTCTTTTCCAGAAGTAGGTGCACCTGGACCAGTTMTTCAGTGTCTCTTTCCTGTCCCCCAGCCCAGCCAGTCGAGGCAGATGGCCTCCTTTCCTGAGCCTGGTTCTGCTGGAGGTTTCTTCCTGATTAGCAAGGAGTTTTTCCTCTCCAACATTTGCTCAATATGGGAGACTGTGATGAACTGATTCAAAGCGGTCTGCTGGCTTCTTCTTTAGATTGTTCTTTTTTTCATGTACAGGGCACTGAGACAGAGTTTTTTGTCATTGTTACATTCCTTGTTCAGTTCTGTGACAGAAAAACAATCATCTCAAARATTGATGATGCCTGTTGTGTACAGGCATCATAAGTTCATCAGTACAGTCAATCATTATTGTTCCCCTTCCATTTGTGTGTGTGTGTGTGTGTGTGTGTGTGTGTGTGTGTGTGTGTGTGTGTGTG
>NW_013952410.1:2907827-2918808 GCF_001266775.1 Austrofundulus limnaeus | reverse complement strand
GTGTGTGTGTGTGTGTGTGTGTGTGTGTGTGTGTGTGTGTGTGTGTGTCTGTGTGTGTGTGTGTCAATTTGTTGTATTTGTGGTACTAAAATGTAATGCATGATTTTAAAGCCAAACTTTTTTTTCTATAAATGGTTACCTAAATACATCTCCATTCCCTTATGTATCATGTCTTGTTTTACTCATCCCTCCGTCCACTAATTGTCTTCAGATGTCTCATAATAAAATCAGTTGCATTTCAATTTCACCCATTTTTCCCTTCTAAATATTTCTTGTTTATTTATTTGAGTCTACTATAATGTATCTTTAATCAGTGACATTTTCTTCTTGTTTTTTGTTAGAAATATCAGTACCTATAAATAATGTTTATGTGAGACTTTCATTATGTGTAGTATTAATGTAAAGAATGACATACATTTTAGAATGAATGAATGACTTCTAAGCTTGCTTTTATTAAAAACAGATCACAACATACATTTACTGCACGTGATTTTTTATTCAAGTACATTAGCTTGCATATTACACAAACAAGAAATGAAAAATGTCCAAAGACAACAAGTTTAGGCACACTGAGGAGTGCATCGACAGGCCAGGTGGGCTTCAGCGTTCTCCATCTGGTCAATGCTCTTCTCGTAGATGTTGCTGAGTGCATCAGAACGATTCAGGTTTGACTCTGCATCATGGAGGAGAATAAAACAGTTAAGGCTTGTTTCTGGTTAGATCATAACGATGGTAAAATTGACTTCCTTTCAGACTCACCGAGAGGCACGCAGTGGTAACCAACTTTGACGAAGGTGGTTCTCACAGGCGTGCAGCCAGGCAAACAACGCAGCACGGGCTCAACAGAGTAACATTTGGCCTGCTCGCCTTCCAGACTGGCCTGCTTTTCCAGCTTTACAGACTCAAGCTGCATGAAACACTCTGGAAAGAGTTTGAGTTGAAGGTAAGCAATTAAATCATGCATGTTAACATTCGGGGGTTAATTTAACTTGCTCTTCATTGTCCCAAATCCTTACATCTTAGCCTGCTAAGTTAGCCTGGTTAAAACCAGCCCCTTCTCCTTCGGAAACCAGAATTGAACAGAACTGCATAAGAAGGCAAGGGCCAGGCTACTGCTAAGTACTATTATTCTAAAACTGAAAGGTCAAAAAAAGGCTGTATGTTTTTTGGTTGTTTGTTTTTGTTTTTGGCTTAAAAAAACGCTGTATGTTTTACCAGAAGCATCACGGCAACTCTTTCCTGGTAGAACCCAGGAATGAGAAAAGCTGGTTGCATTCTTGGCCACCCGGTCGTTGGGCATACGGTACTCCTTTCTGACTTCACCGTCGGCTTTTCCACACAGTCCGCAAGTCTGACCTTTCATCCAGTCTACAACTTTAACCTGAAAAACAAATGCAGCTTCATGATGACATTATTTTTATATGACGATTGCCTACAGTAAGAGGATTCATTGAATCACCTTTAGTTCACTGAAGCTGTAGTAGACCTCCTGAAGGCCATGACCTGGAGCAATGAGAGAGATGCCCTCGTCTTTCTTTCTGATGGTTATGCTGCCTGTAATAAATGAGAATATGTGTAAGTAACTGATATTTTAGTTTTTAATAAACTCAATGGATGTGACCAGGCAGGTAAATTTTCTTTGATAAAACAAAACACCTTCTGGATGCTGATATGGCAGATTGTTGGCAGGGATTTCCACTCCATTAACCTTCACCATGATAGCACTATCCTTGGGATATATGTCAATGTCACTGTTGGAATAAAACAGTTTCAATACAAGTTATTTTTTTGGTACTGCAGAACTAGACTTTTGTTGTTGTTGTTGTTGTTTTTGTCTCCCATATGTATACTGRTGTCTCTTACATGTTGTGAATCTTGACGTTGATCTCATTCTTTTCGTGTGTCTGGTCCCTCCTCAGTAGAACTAAGAATTTGAGTTCTGATGTGCAATCTTGAGCCACAACCTGGTAACAGGAGATTGGCATCTCGGTCTTGTAAGTTCTGTTGTTGAATGTGACCACTTTGTCTTTAAGCACGTTACACTCAGCTGGAATATAAAAAAAGAAGAGGGGAAAAAAATACAAATTTAGCCACATAAAGATTGTTATTAATATTTGATTGGAACATATTCAGTCAGTTCACCTGCAAGAGCCTTGGTGAGCATGTAGGTGATCTTGTCACTCCAGTTGTCTGAGTATGACTCCAGCTCATTGGCAGTGTTGCTGATTGGCAGGTAAATAGGCAGACTAACTCCCAGTTTGTAAAGGGTGCTCTATAATATTGAATCACAACAGACATTTGTATAATCTACATAAAGCAAAAACTACACTGAACTAAAAATGTGTCACAACAGCGCACCTTTGGTGTCTTCAGTGTAACATTCAAGCTTGTCTCGTTGGCAACAGATAAAATCAGTTTGATCTCTTTAGCTTTATTAACAACTCTTGTCTGGTTTACTCCATACTGCACAGCAGTACGAGAAAGGTACTCGGAGATCCTAAAGAGACAAGCAGTTCATGGTGTTAAACTTTTTTCTGAAGGCCATCATGCAAGTTATTAAGAAGTGGTAGACAAGTATGAGAACAGAATGTGTTACTGAAGTAAGTGATTCCCACTTTTCAGCCACAATGTCTGAGAACATTTACAAATATTCCTCAGTTTGTAATGTTACCATTTTGCATATCTTGTCATGCCCTCAGGGAGTCTGGCCCAGGCTAGCTTCACACGGACGGCAGGCTCTTTAGCAACGACACCGGTCTCAGCTGTGATTGTAGCGTTGTACTGCTTGCATTCAATGCCCCAAGTAACCCTGGCCTGAATTAAAATATAATCCATTAAATTTCAAGCAGCATGTTACTTTCCTCTCTCTTGATGGAGGCGTTTAGTGAATACTTGCCATCAGCTTGTGGTAGCTCAGCACGACACCGTCGGCACAAATTCTCCACTTGTCATCTTCAGTGAGGTTGGCGACGATGACCTGCACTCTGGCATCTTCTTTGTCGTAATAAGCTGCAATCTGATAACCCTGACTCTTGTGGTCAACTCTAACAGCACGGATGACAATGGTGGCTGCTGGCTTGATAGTGTTGGAGAGGTATTTGGCCTGAATGTGTAAGGAAGAAATGTGCATCAATTTTATGCAATATATTTTTCTTTTGTATTTAATTTCACAACTATGTACACCTTGACCTGTTGACTCACCTTATTGTAGATGTCTTCAAAACTCTGGGCACTGCTCTTGCTGCTGGTGCGCTCTACAGAGATGGAATGCTACAAACAAACATTTTCCCTTGCTCAGTAAGGCTTGTATATTAGTCTGAATTCCCCCCTAATAAGTTAATCTCTTGTCATTTTAGATAAATGCAACTAATGAATGAGAGAAATCTGATTATTACCTGGTGGATGTGGTGCTTGGTGAAGTTCATTTCATACAGTTCTTGCTGTAGTAGAAGAATAAGTAAATACAAAGCTATAACTTGCTTCAAATAGTCGTRGAAAAGCTTTTCTGTTTGGGTTTTGACACAAGACTCACTTTAGACATGGAGCTGGAGGATGAACTGCTGGTCTGGAGAGATGACCTACTGGACTGGAGAGATGTCCGGCTGCTGGATGAGCTTCTTGAGCTCCTGCTGGGGGAACTGCTGGATGATCTGCTGGATGATTTGTCTGATTTGATGTTGATGAGGTCAGTAAGATCAATCATCCTACTCTTGCGGCTAGAGGAGGAGATGGAGGAACTCTTGGACCATCTAGAGGAGGAGGCGCTTGAACTCGAGCTGCTGGTGCGAGAGTTGGTGGACTGAGAGCTGCTAGAGCTAGACGAAACTGATGTGCTGTTCTTCAGACCAGGAACCAGAATCTTCTTTAGTTTCATCAAGACATTTTTGTCCTCAAGAGGCTCCTCCTCCTCTTCCTCCTCTCTCAAGTTAACTACCTTGATGAGCTTATCTGCTGCTTTTTCTCCGACCTGAACCTCAATTTCAATCTTTTCAATAGCTGGTCCAGCAGCTGAAATTTGGATGAATTAAAACAAAACAAAACAAAAATTAATATATATTTTTTTCCATTTCTCTCATTGTCACTTTGTTTAAAAACTTGAATTCACTAGTTTTACTTGCCTGGAGAAACTTTAACTTCAATGGCATGCTTCCCCATCATGGCATAGAGTGGGGACTTTTTCAAGAAAATGGCATTGCGGGACTCAATCTCAGTGCAGGCTTTGATTCCAAATGTTTCAGTTGCAACACACAGTTTCTTCCAAAATGCTTTGGGGAGCTTTATTGTGTTGACCATTTGACTTTCCATGTTAACAGGAAGGATTTCAGATGATTCAGACTGTAAAATCGCAATTAGGAGTTACCTAAAATTTTCTTGAACTGAAAAATATGATGAAAATCCCACCTACCATGCTGTCATTAAAAGAGGAGGACATCCATGAAGACTCTGAGGTGGCATTCCTCCTTAAAGTCTCAGCTGGAAAAATTGGTGTGATTTTGGCACCTGCAAGGTCTTCCACATTTCTTGCGATAGCCACAGTTTCAACACTTAAGCAGAAAAAAGAAACGTGTTAAAAAAACAAACAAAAAAAAAAAAACACAATATTGAAGTTTTCTTTCTAGATATACACATACAGTGCAGATGCAATTGTGTTAACTCCCTCAACAGGCAGGAGCTGGAAGTTAAAGTAGCCATCCTTTATATCAAGTCTTGCCTCCATCTTCTCAGGAACGATTGAGTGAACTTTGGCTTTTGTCAACATAGTAGCCTGGAGGAAAGCTGTGTTCACACCCATAACTGCATAGGTGTGCATGGAAACACTGCAAATGAAGAGAAATTAACAGATTAAGCAAGGTATAGTGTGTTTGTTTTCTATTTATAGAGCCCCATAAAAGTGGGTTACCTTGGAGCAATTGCAGACTGCAAAGAAATGTCTGATTTAAGAAGCTGTCCAAGATGGAAGTCCTTAGACAGAGGTGGTGTCACTGTGGCTTTTACTGTGAAAGACAAGATTTTTATATGTTCAGTTTAAACCATACTCTTAGACACTCAAATGTWACACTGCATTACCTTCAATGGATGCAGCAACAACAGCAGCAGTGTAGAAACTATACTCCATGGGTAAACCAAGAKTGGTGGGGAAAACACGACGAACCTCAGCGGCCAGTATCGGCATAGAATATTTTCGTGTGTAACCAGACAGCAGAGCTTCCAATACCTTTCTGCCATATGTGTGAATCTCAAGTCCACTTGTAAGCTGTTAAAAACAAAGTTAATTATGAGACCAAGCTTCTATATTAAAGTTTATAAAAAATTTCAAATATAGGAAACTGTAGGTGATGTTTAACCTGAATAAGCTGTTCCACCATTGCTTTGTCGATGTTTACAAATGCAACTTCCTGTCCAAAAACCTTCAGAGATAGAGAACCCAGGGGATGTCTTGAAGGATTAGCTCTCCATTCAGTCAGCTGTATGAAAAATAAAATGTTAAAAGCAGCTATCAGAAAGGCATATAGCAGTTGGTGTTTTCACTGTGAAAATGTAATTTATACTTACAGCCTTGATGGCTTGTTTCATCTTAGTGATCCTGTCTGCGCTCTCTGGAACATCACGGATTTTCAAAAGAGCCTCTTGCAGTCCATCGGTTCTTGCTCCAAACTGTAAAAGAAAAAAAAATTCCCAAAGTTTTTTTTAAATAATAATACTAGAGTGTTTTTTAGCTGCATTAAAAAAATTCTATTTAAATCTAATGTAAATACTTTACTGTAACAAGTCTTTACATCTAAAATAAATGTTTAAATATGACAATCATACCTCAAAAACATCAACGTGAACTCCAGCAAAATAAGTGCGAGCTTTTGTCATAATGGTTTTTGGCAAAACGGTGGCAACATCATTAATGTAGTAGGCACTGGCAGCAGCACCCAGCATCCAAGGATCTAGGGGACAAAAGACATAAACCATCAGACCCTTTTTCAATGCATGTGAAATCTGTAAGTGTACACTGTAGTTCTGTAAAGTTCTTACTGTAATAAGTATCATAATAAAAAGCTCTGCTGAAGCGGTAGCTCAGCCTGTCAAGTTTGGGGCTGAGCATCCTTATGGCAACAGTGCAGGCAGCAGCGCTGTAAGGAAAATATAAACATTTAAAACTCTTGCTACTTATGTATTTCAAAATGTTTCATAAAATGTACAATCAGTTCTTACACAGAGGAATGGTCTGGTGTGGTGGCCCTTCTAAGGGCCTTCATGTAGGTGTAGACAAAACTGGTAACCTGTAGGTTTGCTTCATTCAAGAGGCTCTGAGAAAGTGTGGTGACCAGACCCATGGGCAGTTTGGTCTCAAAAAGAACAATGGCAGCAACCATACGGAGCTCTGGCTCAAGATGCTTGTCCATATAGAGCTGAACAACCATGTCCTGAGTCTAAATCAGAAAAGACAATCTGAGTACATCTGCATGCAAGAAATAGGCCTTTGACATTTTCATCATAAAAAGAAGAAAGTTAGAAGTGTTGCTTTACCATCTTGGGTTCCCTCTTTGCAATTTTCCGCAGTGCCAAAACAGCTTCGATGTGAACTTTGTGTGGGAGAGTGGAAGCAGCGTTGCCAAAGCCGGGCAGAAGTTTCATGATTGTCTTCAGGCTGCTGGGATGTCCAGCATTACCCAGAACTTTGAGAGCAAGAGTGAGCTCATCATTGTCACGTTTTTCAAGGGCCCGAACTACGAGATCATGAACAGGCTATGGAAGAGAGAGAGAAGACCAGTAAAATTAACAATGGAAGAACTTTTTTGGTTCTCTTTTGAACACAAATACAAAAACTACACACACCCTGACAAGCTCGGCTGAACATGAAGGGTTCTCAGCGCAGTATTTATCAATCATGGTACCAAAGCCCAGCATGGCAATCTCGCTCAAGAAAAGATTTTCTTTAATCTTGGGGGTCACAGCCAAGCCCTGAAGAGAGGTAAAAAAAAAAAGACTTTATTATATGAAGCTGTTCATAATGCAYTGCAAATAAACAGAATGACTTTGTACTGTACACCAACTTGCCTCCAAAAGCTTGATGGCCTCCAGGTCTGGTACTACTGACTGTACGGAAAGCATTAAGGCTTGAGCAGCTTCAAAATAAGTTAATTCCCCAGCAATGAACTTCTCCTTGATAAATTTAAGAGTGATGTGATTACCAAYGGCTGGGAAAGAACTCAGCATCCAATGTCTATGAGACAAAAATGCAAAATGCAATCACAGTGATTTATCCATATGCATTACTTTTGAGATTATTTTCTGAGTGCAAGTGCCATTATTACCTGTAATCATTTCTGGCTTTGAACTGGCTCCAGAGGGCTTCAATAGTCTCATAWTTGGCAACACGCAGCAGCTGGACGAGCTCAAGAAATTTCAGAGGTGATTCTTCACTGGCCTTGCCCAAATTGGAGTTTACCAGGTAGTTCAAGGTCTCAATGATCTGTCATAAAGCATGTTTCCTAATTAAACGTTTGGAATTTCAAGAAAAACCAGAGTGGAAAAGAATGTTTCACAAAGTACCTGAGCCGCAACGTTGCTGATCCTCAGAAGTTGAATTGGTGTCTGGAGAAGCTCAGTGCCCATCTCGTACTTAAGCGATCCGCGAGGAAGATAGTCAGCTTTGATAGGCTCTATTGTGGTCATCTTGATATCCAAAAATTTCAGGATTTGCCTGTGAACATATCGGATTGTCAAATGATTCAGCTGACTCTCATAGACCCTTTCTGAAAATTTTAGAAGAATTTAAAGCACATACTTAGTTTCTGTCTGGGCAGCACCATTTATGATGTTGAAAGGCGAGTACTGGATAAGCTCTGATGAGGTTGCTTCCAAAATTAAAGAACCAGAAGCTGAGGGCTTCAGGGTGTAGGTCACAGCAGTTGCTCCTTTTAAGGATTTTGCCCGCTGCATTGATACAACACACAGTATTATAGATCCAGTAATTTTGCTTTTGTTAAAGAGAGTAGGAGGGAAAAGGAAAACAGTACTTACAGACTCACATTCCACACATCTGTCAGCATATCCTGCCAAGCCAATGTCCATATAAACTCTATCGGGGCAATTGGTCAGGTCCTTGGTCTTGGTCAGGTGGATGCGGTCAGCCTTTGAGTCTTCATTAATGACGTAGTGGGTCTTGCACACACCCTGAACTCCAAGCTAGTTTGAGAAAAATAAAATAAAATTCTTAATGAACACTGCATTGTTTGTCAAGTAGACCGATGWAAGTGAGCCATTTGTACCTCTTGCATCTCATACACATTTTGTGTCTTCTTGATGTTCATCTGAAGGATGTTGAGGATTCCCCTGTAGATGTTCAGCACGGTTGCAGAGACGCCTTCAGGTGCATACACTTTACCGACCACACCGTTGGCATACTCAAACTTGATAGGAGTCAAGAGCTGAGCAGACAGGACTGAAGTGAGCTTGGTGGCGGGGCGGTAATCCTCTTTGGGCCAGATGCCGCTGTATTCATAAAGCATAGGATCTACAAGCTGCAAGTTGGAAATGGARTTCAATTGAAGGATCTGTTTCTTTGCATGGATAAAAGTTTTATTGTGGAAAAATGTTGGTAGTGAAAAATGCTCTTTGCCTTCAGAATGTAGCTGTCTGAGTCCGTTGCGCCAATCAAGACTTTGCTTTGAATTTTCACCCCAGCTCGTGCCAGGCCCTCCTCAGGCAAGCCCCCCAGAAGATGTGCTTCATATTTGTACTCATAAGTTTTTCCAGAAGCAAACTCTGGGGCTATAACAAAAGAAAAGTTTAATTTAAGCYGTACAACACAAGAATGCTGCTACCTATACTGTTTTATTTAAAACAAGAAATAACTTACCATAGCTCACCTGGTTACCAGCTGCAAAACAATAAAATATTAGTTTGGTATTTAAAAATAATCAATAAATATTGTAAATGGTTCAGTAAAATGTTATAAAGATCAAGTTATTTTTCTTTAACTTCTTAGTTGGATATTGTATTTTTTCTCTGTCATTTGGAAGCTATAAAAACATCTGAACTTTCTTACACTATCATATTTTAAAATGAAGGTAATGTCTTTTGTTTTTGTCTTGAAAAGGACAATTTCTCTGGCACGGTGTTCACTTTTCATCCAGTTTTATCTCACAATAGATAAAGAAAAAAATGCAGTTAACCATAAGCTACACTTTTGCATCCTATTTGAAAAAAGGTGTACTCACCCGCAAGGGCTAAGGTAAGAGCTAGTACAAACACCTTCATGCCTGGCTGGTGTRAACGTCTGCATTCCAAAGCTCTCTTTTTTAAAGCCAATTTTTGCTGACGTTGTCTGTCCATATATAACATTAACTAAATGTTGACTGTCATTACCGCTAATGTTACTGTGCCCTGATCATGAAGATTAGACTGAGTAAATAAATCAACTGAAAACGTTAGTGCCTTAACCTGACTCCTGGTTTCTCTGAAGYCCCCTTTTTTACCTGACTGTGGTATTTTAAAGATATTAAATGCAATGGAATCTCAAAGTACTTAAACTCTTCAGTTAAACTCAAGTTATACAAAACCGCACCCTGGGAGGTAAAAAAAAAAAAAAAATCAATGTTAATACCGATTTGTGTCACACATAAAGACCAGATGCTCTCCTGCTTTGACAGTGAAATGTCACAATGTCCTGACCTGTTATTCTTTCACAATACTGCCGTTTTAGATTAGACACTGTTGACTCTCCAAAGGCAATAAATGCAGGTCTCATTTTAATTTAGAAAGACAAACTACATGTTCTCTGTTTGTACTGTTGTTTCTTAATATACGTGTTTTTTGACTATTTCCTTGTATTTCTTTGCTTGCGCGGGACATTTAGATTCATTTAAAAGTTTTTGATTATCAACAAAGTCTGGATTTGAGTCCTCCTCACACAGTAGTCTACACTCAGCCTCTTAAAAATAATTTCATGAGTTTGAAAATTTGTCAAAACTTCTGATAAAATCTGAACGATCATCTTCAGGATCAAAGCTTGTGGAAGAGACATCGTCACATTCTTCCAACTTCAGCATATATTCACAAATTCATCAAATCTTTGAGTATATCATTCATAGTTTTAAAGCAAAATCAAAACATCGCTAATCAAAAAAATGGTCCACAAATATGGGTAAAACAATAAACAAACACAACTAGTTCAATTAGAGATTACTGTCCATCCTTTTTGGTACCTACTTTGTTATACAATTAATTATTTTGTCTTTATCCAATGGTTTGTTTATGTATATTTAAAAAAGTAACTCCAGCACCAACTATCTCAATGTTTTTTTTAGCTGTTGCCATTTTATCTTGTTAATCCACCTACAAAATTTACCAATTTGTACAATAAAAACAGATATTTATATGAGGCAGCATCAAAAGAAACAGTGGTAAACTGGTGTAATAGGTTAGGTTTTTTTATGCTGTTTGTCAGTGAGTATCTTCTGCTGTACCTTGGAAAAATAAACAAACTCTCAAGTCAGGTTGAACCAGTGACAGGTTAAAAATAATTCTTGAAATAAAGATAAACTTGAATTTTGTATCTGTGAAACTGTTCCTGAAAGGTCACGGGTCAAAATGACCTGTAAATAACAGGTACAACATGTAACAGCCTACTCACAACTATGTTTTTAGTAATTCCACCACCGCTATAAGAATTTGTAAGATTTAAATGACACATGCAGGGAAATATTCAGATTGACCTTTATTTTATTTCTATTTGAAAGAAAACAATTGAGAATGATGTTACTTTTTGTTTTAAGAGAGAAAAATACTTATTTTTCCTAACCCTATTTACAAAACAAACCTTTATTTTAATAACTTCATTACACATTCTTTCCAGTTACCTTTCAAAATAAAATACTCCATTGTTTGCCTTTCAAATTTTCAGCAGAAAAATAAAACGACACGTTATTTTCAAACATCGGGCTTGTGTTACAACATCCAGTTTCCCACCACTGTAGGTTATACC
>NW_013952410.1:2905224-2907533 GCF_001266775.1 Austrofundulus limnaeus | reverse complement strand
CACACACACACACACACACACACACACACACACACACACACACACACACACACACACACACTGACAGATGATTGTAGCTGTTTACCAATTAAAACCCCCACTTTATTCATTGGCTTCCAAATGCTTTACTTGGTATTAATTTGAAACTGTATGAGTAATTGCAGTGTATTAACTAGTACTGAATTCTGCTTCTGCACCTGTGCAAACTGGTTCTTTTGTTTTTGCMAAAGCAAAACAGCCTTTAATTGAAACAGAACCCTCGTGATTCACCTGTTTGTCATTTTGTTTCAAGTCACAATGTATTCTAATACGTACTAGGCCTTTTTGCCTTCAAAGCAGGAGACTTTAAAGTCCTAGATGGTTCTTGCAAGACCTGCTGATGTGCTTCCCAAGAAGAGGTTTTCAAAATGTTTAAGCAAGTGAAAAGTGACTAAATAATATTCATTTGGTCACTCAAATGCAGATCAGYACATCAAGAAAGAGAGGCTGCAAGAAAAACGTCTTGAATGTTAATATTTTTCAAAATGACTTATCTGTTGTATGTTTTTAGGTGTTTGTATTTGATGTAGGTGGAAAACAATGGAAGTCCTACAACTGGACAGTGGTGACAACTGTGGCTGCGTTTGGAAAATTTGATGCTGAGCTCATGTGTTACGCTCACTCCAAAGGTGCACGACTTGTCCTTAAAGGTAAGCTAGCTTCCTGCTTTGTGACAGCTGCACGGACTGTCAGACAATAATGGACGATAATTAAAATTGTTCTCTCCATTTATTCAATAATTATCAATAATAATTTTATTTCATGCTCATTAAAGGTGATGTTCCCATCTCCTCCATCGTGGACCGAGCCAACMGAACCGCGTGGATAACGAAGCAGGTAAACTTAGCCAAGAGTCAGTTTATGGACGGGATCAACATCGACGTGGAGCAGGCGGTGGACGAGGGCTCGCCAGAGTACTTCGCTCTGACAGACTTGGTCAGAGAGACGACTGAGGCGTTCCACAGAGAAATCCCAGGTTCCCAGGTGAAAGAAATGTTTCAACTTCAATCTGGGAGGATTCAAACGAGGCAGTTTGTGTATTTCTACCTGATTGTCACCTTTTATTTTCAGGTGTCATTTGATGTTGCCTGGTCACCAAACTGTATTGATAAGCGTTGCTATGATTACATCAGCATCGCCAAATACTCTGACCTGCTGTTTGTGATGTCCTATGACGAGCAGAGCCAGATCCCTGGTGACTGCATCGCAATGGCAAACGCACCTCTCAACCAAACTCTGAAAGGTTTGTTATCCAGGTTCACCTTTACGGTCCGAACAAATCAGATTGTAATTAACTAGGATGTGCTAAGATATTTTGTTTTCTATCTTTTTTTAGCTTATGACGACTATTTGGCTCTAAATATTGATCCCAAGAAGATCGTAATGGGAGTGCCGTGGTATGGCTATGACTATCCTTGTGTCAACCTTTCCCAGGTATGATGAAGTTAATTAAAATACTAAACATTAAAGTTCATRTCAGTGGAAAATTGATCGATTTGTAGATTAATTAAACTGATCATTAGCATTTTGAAAATAATCAACACAGAGCATGTTTTTTTTTTCTTCCCCTATAAAATCTAGTAAATTGTAATGTATATTACAGTTATGGGTTAGATATACTGTATATCTATAATTTGCGATTTTAATTTCTAAAGATGGGAGCTGGGGTCAGTTGTTCAACCTCTAGTCCATATTTTTATCCCACTGAAAGAAATAAGCTGTAGTTTCTAATTAATCTAAACTTGGCCAAACTTTGTGGATAAATCAATTAGCAATGTTTTTTATGATTATTTCGCTTCTCTCACACCCTGGTGGACTTCAATGCCTTCTCCTATACTGCCACCTTGTGGTTGAACATGCAGACTCATTAGCAGTACATTGTTGCTTTTGATCATTGATTATCTGATCACAAGGAGTTTATATAGAACAGCTGGAGTGCACAGAAACCACGTGACCATGTGATCGGCTGGTGAAGCTAACGGCTAATGCTAAATGGTCAAAAGTCTGGGTTTCTCATTACTGTACATGTTGACAACAGAGCAGAAAAAAAGGACTGACGATGTAGAAATCATAAAAACTGTTAATAATAATACTAACCCAATTATTATTAATATTTTACAGTTTCTGTAATCTATCTAATGTTTTAAATGTCAGAAAAGCTGTTTGTTATGGATTTATTAACAGAAGATAAACAGGAAAACGTCTCATTTCACAACACAAGTCAGCAGATTTGATCTTATTTAGCTCAATGAGATCTGAGCAGAACATAA
>NW_013952410.1:2897832-2905214 GCF_001266775.1 Austrofundulus limnaeus | reverse complement strand
TTTATTGAACTGGTTAGCAGATATTAGCTTGTGGAGCATATATACAGATCTGTTGAATCATGCTACAATTTAACACAAACTATTAAATATTGCAGTTTATTTGTCTTCTGATTAATATTTAGACCTACAGAGTGTAAAATAATATTATAAATGTGAGTATTTTTAGGTTTCTGTTAGAGGAACCTGACCTGTTAAGAAGATGTTAGCTAATAGAGACAAGTTTCATCCTATAACCAGAGAACATTTTCTAACTGTTGCCTGGTAAATATAAATATTATTTTTATGACAGTAAGAAGAAATAATAAATATACTTTATTACTAGCTGAAGTCATCATTTTTCAACTAGCTAAAGTCTAATTTACAGGCTGACTTCAGGTCTGGTTTAGATCATTGTTATTTATAAATTATATATTTTTTCTGGTATAAGTCTGATGTTTTACATGATTGTTGAATGAAATTAACATAGTTACTAATTTATTTTAAAAACATGACAGATAATCTGTGAAACAGGCTTAACAGATCCGGTTCAGCTTGCTGTTTATCTATTAGTTTCTATGGAGGCTGTAAGATGTTGCCCTTTTTGGACGCCATTTCTGCTCCTCCATGCTGTCACAGACGATACCAGTGGACCGTAAGGGCRGKGCTCAGTCTAGTRTTCTATATTTAAGTCTATGTCTGATCCACACAACCAAGAATGGTCTGACAGTTAATAATAACAGACTTGTTTAGTTTATTTTTAAGTCTTTACATTTTCCTGTCTGAAGTTCGACCACATATTGTTAATGGTYCATCTTTTAGGCTTTTCTGCCAATTCACTTGGAGACAATCTTACCTCTAGTAGTAAACAACGTTAATAAAAGTTTTATAGCTTGAACTCCAGTTCCTGCAGTCTTGTTTGTATGTGCGTAATGGACAATTCCTCCTCTTGGAATTAAGTATGGAGCAGATTATATTTTTCAGTACTGTGGTGCTGTCTTCTTTCCTAACAGGAGGGTATATGTTATATACCCAAAGTTCCCTTCCGTGGAGCTCCCTGCAGCGACGCAGCTGGAAAACAGAAACCGTACAGGTGGATCATGAAGCAGCTCGGCAGCTCGTCAGGCAGGAAGTGGGATGAYGAGCAGAAGGCTCCCTATTTCTATTACAAGGTGCACACTTTTGTTAATAGTTAATTTAAGTTAATCCTTTTGTAGTTGAATCTAGGAGACATTGCAGACTGAAGGTTATTCGAGTAGATTAAGCTTTTGTTCTTTTTATTCATTCATGCTAAGACACTCCATCTGCATCCCTGAAAGCGACGTCCATTTTTTCTATTTCTCTGTTTTGCAGGACCAGGCCGGGCAGACTCATCAGCTCTGGTACGATGACCCTCAGAGCATCTGCGCCAAAGCCAACTATGTGACRAGTAAAGGCCTGAGGGGCATCGGCATGTGGAATGGCAACATCTTGGACTACAGCGATGATCCAGTTGCCCAGCAGCAGACCACCCAGATGTGGAACGCCCTGTTTGGGTGCTAACTAAGCTTCATTTACACCTGCTGCTGTAAAGAAATAATTTAGGAAAAGAACAGTTTTGTTCTCTCCTCAGGGATGAATATTTGCACTAAATCATCAATTGTTGCTTTTCTTGCTTGTTTTCTAAATTGATACGTTAAACCTTCTTTTAACCAGAAAAAGCCTGTGATTTTTTTCTACAGATGTTTTCATGTTTTTCTTTAAATTAAGATATACACACATTCTTTTCATGAACGAACTTTTTTTACTTTGTTTATAAGAGCAATTTCGAAAATAAAATCACAAAATAATTCAATCTTTTACATAAAGTTTGTCACATTTATTTTCTAATGTCAGAACAGTCATCACACTGTAGATGAAACTTTGAGTTTGTCTCGTGTCGTGTTTCCCATCAGTTCTGGATGAGACGATTGGCTCCTTTTCTGAGTCAGCTCGGCCCTCAGGGCTCTCAGCTCTGTAGCAGCCTGCTTCCTCAGCTACACGGATGAAGAAATGTCTTTACATTGGGTTTAAATTGTGTTCAGAGTCAAATGTTAACAGTTAAGAGGAAAGTTACCTTCATTTCTGTTAGTAGCTTCATTTTGGCATCTTCTACTTTCCTCCTCAGGTTGTCGATCTCACAGTTCGCCTTCATAATCTGAATGATGATCTCATTCTGAAAGCAGAACAATTTATAGGACATCAGTGATGGGAATAAAAAAAAATTCACAGGATATGATAATACTCAGCTGGTCGCTGTGATCTGAGTATTTCTGGTAATGTATTATTTTTTTCACTTAAATCTAAATCTTAAGTTTTTTCTGATCATGAGATTATAGCATTTTGATTAGATAGTATTGTGATGAAAGCATTTGGCCTTCTTGCTTAYAGTCCGATGGGGATATTCTAAGCATTTGGTTGCAGTTGCTCTGCTAGACCTCTCCTCATTGTGTGATTTTGTTCAAACCTTTTCCAAAGCCTTCCTCGGTTTCCCTCTGCTCTCCCTGGCGTGGAGCTGGTGCAGGACTTTGCTGTAAAAAGTATCCAGTTCTTGTTTGACGTGTCTCAGTTTGTCCTCCAGCGGTGCTGTGGCCTTTTTGGTTTCAAAGTACTTCTTTTTCCAGCTGTCACGTGCTTGACATTCAGAGAGAAGAATTCAATTGTTACATATGCAATCTTAGCACAAAGAGTAAGGTCAATTATGTTTGGCAGATTGTTTCTTTGTTGTAACAATGCTTCTCAACAATAAATCTTGCCCTGTTGGAAAGCCTGTTAATTTTCCTTTTAAATGGGGCCACATTTGTAAGGAATATGCATGTGGGATGAGCAGCAGAGCTGGGTATGTGGATTGTGCACATGAACAATTTGCCAAATCTCTGCCAAACCGTTTATTTTGCTGCTGCTGTTATTGACTCTTGTTTTGATCTTCTGGTAACCCCAAGTGCTGCCAATCAGGTGTGCAAAATAAGGATTTACTGTCAAGAAGCATTGTTGCAAAAAAAAATATATATATATAGCAGTCTACCAGACAAGTTTTATGTTTATATACTGTATACAGTATGCAGTATATAATTAGGGGTGCAAAAGTACTGTACATGTACCTGTATCGAACCGTTCAATACAGTGCTTTAGGTTCAATACACACTTGTATCGAACGATACAGATTTTTAAAATTTATTTTATAAACTTGTCTTCTGAAGATGCTCTGTGTTGTAGGATCAGTGGATCTGTGTTCGACTACTCTATCTAGGCTGTATTTTCGAGCGCAGATCCTCCGAAAAACTTGCTGTTTCAGCAAAATTGAAGTTTAAATTTAATTTAAAAACGTACTTTTGAGGTTAAACAAATGTTCATAAATAATTTCAATAAATTACAAGTTAAAAAGGGCATGGAAATTTTGGTTATTTGTATCAAAAACTATGAACCGTGAGACTAAAGTTCCGAAACGAATCGTGAATTTTCTGTATCATTGCACCCCTAATATATATATATATATATATATATAAAGACAGTTGGGATTTCATGTTTCTGGCTGAACTAAGTGGAGATCATCCAAAGTTTTTGTGTGGCCACCTTGGTTCCTGCGATGTCTGTTCTGGGCCAACAAGTCTTTCCCTTTTCTCAGGAGCTGTTGTCTCGTCCATTCTAGCTGCTTCCTCTCTTCCTTCACCAGTTGGAGTTCCTGGATTAGCGTCTCTTCTTACAGAAAGAATACGTGTTTGCTGTATTGAATCGGAGGAGCGTTGAAACTGAGAGCGTGACCTTCTTACTGTTTGCAGGAAAGACCAGAGAAGCGGTTGTTCTCTTGGCGACAGATGCCAGGTCTAAACCTGGAGGTGGGGTCGTACAACAAGCAGGTCGTGAGAAGACAGACTGACTTTCTGACACCTAAAAACAATACCAAAGAACATATCAGATTGTTCTCTGTAAAAACCGAACACTGAAATGTATTTTGTTTGTTTGAATGGCGTTACCACAGCTGTTTGTTTGCTCCTGAGCGATGTCAGTGTGTGTGCATCTTTGGATTTTCTAATTGTGCAAAGCAGAAAAAAAAAGTTTTAAAGAAGTGATGAGAGTAGTTGGAGTCCTGCAGGACACGGAGTACCTGTCTGTGAGGGAGAAACATGAGTCCCTCTCTGCTCCTGAAGGCCCCATTCTGTCATGTTTTGTGTTTTTGCAGAGTTCCTCCTGAGCTGAATCAGCTTCGCATCCGTCTAAAACTAGATTTATAACCAGGAAATGCTTTGTAAAGTAAGCAAAGTGGGATCTGATAATGTACTAAAGATGGGCCCACTGTTTTGTCTTAATTCTACCTTTTTTCAGTGACATAAGCTGCAGCAGTCTCGGATTGTGAGACTTCCCCTCTTCTCTTCTGATGGAGCACAGAGCTTCGTTCTCTCCCTCTGAAGAGCTGCAGCTCTGATCCTCCTCCTCCCCGTCCTCCCCCTCCTCTTCCAGCCCGGAGGGAGGAGGTGGCTGCTGGGAACACTGGGGGATGTGAGGGAACCTAACGGGCTCCTTTGTCCCTGTTGGCACGCCGCACGTCTTGGGAGGGCGGAAACAGATCTGCTGCTCTGGGGAGCTGCTGCTGGTGTCCGTGGCGAAGGACTGGGAGCAGAAACTGCTGTCTGTCTCCTCGGCGGACAGCAGATAGAGCTCCGGCTGAGCAGCCTGCCGACGGGTGACAACAACATTCTCACAGCAGCTGAACAAAAGCAACAATCTGATGAATGGAAACAGTTTTACGTACATAAGGAGGAGCGAATGTTTTCACTTTCAGGTCCTCCTCCTGTCTGCTTTTGACCTGGAGAAGACAGATGCAACAAACACTGCAGTAAAACTTTTATWCTCAGCAAACTCTTTACAAACTTCAGTGTAGCCCTCCCCCCCATGAATAGAGCACAGTCTGTGAAGCACAATCAGCTTTACAAAAGGGCATTTAACTACCAGCATCACTCACCAATGCCAAACTACGACCCACACATCTCAGGAAGAAGTATTTCTTGATGCTTGTCTCGCTGCCAAAAAGAGCTCCTAGTTGACTCCTCAGAGTTTTTAACGTGATGTCGGGATGAGCCCTAAAATCATGTCGGAGAGAGGAGAAACATGACCACACTTGTGTTTTTAGTAAAGCGTAATACACATTCCAACGATGACACTTGGCTGAGTATGTAAAAGATGAGCAGGGTCTGTACAGGAAGTTTTGCTTTGACCTTAGATGGCAGTGTGGTGATGTGATGGAAGGACAACTTTTATCACTAACATCACTGCAGAGACAGCATACTTAGACGTGCAGTCACACAACTGTTTAATTTGACATTATTTCATTAAACATTTTCATCAGTTTTACCTGATGAATCCAGCTGATATGAAACTCTCCGTGGCTTCCACTGGGACTTTATTGAGTTTCACATTCCACTGATCTCCTGGCACATACAGCACATGAAGCTCCACAAACTGCACAATCAGGAAATTAACAGATCGGTAATATTATTATTTTACAAATGTGTGATTCTTAAATATAAACCGAATTTGCAGAGATGAAAAACGAAGCCTTACCTTACAGCTGGCTTGTCTCATGCTTCCCTTTGCTCATCTCACATCCAACAAGAGGAAGGGAAGGAAACACAAAGAAATGGATGTTTTCTGTGTACTCGCTGGAAGACGTGCATTTACGTGCACTGTGAATACTGAGCCGCTCCAGAAGCAACCTGCTGTAATTAAACTGGGTCACCCAGTGGAGTTTCTTTTATGAGCGTGCCAGCCTTGGTTGCTCTGGTGCTGATGCAGGCTTGTTGGAAAGGAAAAACTTAAAACTTGTGATTAATTCAACTCCAGGAGAATTTAAACCCTGTATATTTTAAAGGTTATGTTTTTCACGAGTTTTTAAAACATTTTTAACAACAGCTGTATTTTCTACTTTGCATTTGTTTTATTAGTGTGAATTGACAGTTTCACCAGTAGATGACGCCAGTTCTTCGCATATGATGCTGCTTTCAGGGACAGTAGGATTTTAAAATACAAAGAAATTGTTCTTCCTGAAACAAATCTGTATAGAATTGTGTTTAAATCATAGAATCAAACATAACCTTTTTGGAAAAATAATGGATAAACTTTGGGAAACAAAAATAGATTTATCATGCTTTTAACACAAATAATTTAATTTCTAAGCACGGACTGCAAAATGCAATTTCAAAGACTTATGGAGAATAGTGCCTTTTAACATATGAACAAAAAAGTACAACCAGTTTGTTTTCGTTACTTCAAATGTCACAGTAATAAAAAATAAAATAAATTTGCTTAAAGTTCCGTATATAAATCAAACAGGAAACGCAGTTAATGTAATTTCTAATTGTAACCTGAAGGCAGCAGTCGCTGACGCTCCTACACACCGGAAACAGCGAAGAAGGGGGAAAAAAAAAAGATAGCGGGCCGGCTACCAACAAAGAGTTCTTTCCGTAAACATTCTTTTTTACTTTCGTTGCCTGAAAATTGAAGCCATTTTGACGTCGCAATAATGCCGGGGACAGCCAACATAATCGCGATGAAGAAAATTGTCCAACAGTTGCGTCTCGAAGCTGGCATCAACAGAGTTAAGGTATGTGTTGAAACTCTTTTGTTACTTAGTTTTACCCCTCTAGGGCGTGTCTTTCTTGGTCATAGTCTGTTAACATATTCTGCGCTGTTAACTAAAACATAACGAACAATTTAAGAGTTGTTTTAAAGCTTTGGTTGTTCCTCCCCCTCCACAGGTCTCCCAGGCCGCAGCGGACCTCCAGCAGTTTTGCCTTCAGAACGCCCAGCAGGACCCCCTGCTCAACGGCATGTCGTCCAGCAACAACCCGTTCAGACCGCATAGAGCCTGCTCTTTCCTATAGCACCGACAGGCCGAGCCCCGCCACTGTGAGTACCACCTCTGTCTTGTTCATTCGGGTCTACGAGGTCTTTTAACCTAACCTACAATGTAAATCCTGTAACTACTCCGAGCACTTCTCCCCAGTTCTTTCCCCTCTCTCATAGGCTAGCTCAAATACATAATAGGAAATTTAAATTAATTTATTGTCCTGTGTGTTTCTCTGTAAATTATCCTACTTTTACTTATTAGAAATTGAGCCACCACTAGTAGTTAAGGACAAATACTTAAAAGTGACACATGACTGGAAAAGTGATTGAAAAAGAAACCATGGCCTGTCAAATTAAGATACATATCGTAGGTTTAAAAAAATCTACATTTTTAGCTGTTAAATACATTTTGTTGTGTGCTTGGAGTCTCTAGGAGTGCAGAAATGTTGAATTTAGTCTCTCCTGGTGCTTTATAAATATCTTATATTTTTCAACTTGTTCTTTTTTTTATTTCTATGACATTTTCTGAAATATTACATCAGTGT
>NW_013952410.1:2890824-2897175 GCF_001266775.1 Austrofundulus limnaeus | reverse complement strand
ATTAGTCGACTAATCGAATAAATAATCTGTGATTAATCAATTATAAAAATAATTGTTTGTGGCAGCCCTACATGCAACTGCCAAATAAGGTCCACAATTTCAACATCTTCATTGGCTTCTGGCTCTGGGTCAGACTCTGGTTCCAACATGTAAGGCTGGATGGACAAGTCTTCCCTTGTTGACATCTTTTAATTAATTTGTAAACAAAATGTTCTTCTGCTGCTATATAGTCGTAAACCCCCTCTATCAAACTAGAATGGACACTGTAAACTGGAGAGGGCCGGGGTGTGAAGCCTCTCGTTTGGAGTTAAAGAGACAGCATCAAAATGAGTTTATCTGAGACACAGCTCAGAAAAGGGGTGAAAGTGGGGCTTGTGGAGCTACAATAAGAAGGAACTCAGACCAAATCATTGCAGTTCCACTTTATTTATAGACTCCAACTGAATGATTTTAAATGTGAAAATGTGAATTTAAAAGCACATGTCTCCTTAAAGTTAACAGCACAATACTTACGGACAAAAATTAGATTTGAAAAGCTGAAAATATGATGAATTTCCTGATATTTACTAAATTTTATTTTGGTTATGATACAAAATGTGTCAACACTGTAAATGTATACACATGCAGTTTTTGGCCACATTGTCCTGATCAGAATAATAGTTTGTCTTTATGTAGATAAAACTCTCAGTTGAAGGTGGTCAACTTGTGTACATCCTGATTGAACTAAAAACACTTTTTTTTTCTAATTGTTTAGGTTTTGGAAGATGTGATGCGTTGTCACATCGATCAGCAGGATCCTCCTTCATGGACTGGAATCGTCTCAGGAGTGTTTAAGGAAATTTGGGCCAGACAACTAACATAAGCTTGCTTTGTTTAGTTTTTTTTTTTTAACAAAAACTTGTACCATTTTGTAAAATCTCCTGCAGACTTTTTGTCTAGTGCAACATTCACATCTTAACCTTTTTGCTTAGAACTAACCTGTAAGAACACGTGTGCCTTGTGAAATGTTCATTTTTTCATAACTAAATAAATGTTTCCACATTTTATACTTGCCGCTACACGTTATCATCTTTATGAATCTGTTTTAGGTTCATGTGGGTGGGGGGTTTCTCTCCTTTGAAAACTTTGAGCCATTATGAAGTCAACATATGCCAGTCCACAAATATGCTTGACGTATATTAAAAACTTTATCAAGATTTAAGTGAAATCAAAGCTGGAACTTCCGCCTGGAGGCCTCCATTTCATGACGCTGGAAAAACAAGAAAAGAAAATTGTTACAACAAGTAAAGGACACTGAAAACTAATGTTCTTTACTTTGACATTTTATTTTGAAAGGTTCTCTTATATAATCCGCACGATTGTTCCTTTCGTTCTACAAAGAGCTATATGAAGATAAAGGCTGTGTCCAAAACGACAGGCCGGGTCCTCCGGAGGACCCAGACTACCCGACCGAGGTGGGCCGGGTCCTTGGTAGACAGGGAAGACCGGAAAAAAAGAGGCTGAATTTGGACGGTCTAGCCTCCCGTCCTTGCGTCATGTCACCTAGCAACTGTAACAACGCTAAACAAGCAAACTTAAATCAAAACTAGAAAAATATCAATATATTAGCATTATTAATATCACAAAACTATAAAATTAACTTAAAGGTAACATTTGAAGAACTAATTGACCCGCTGTAGGTKCATGTTTATTTCGCGTTTTTTATGACAAAAATATTTAAAAACATGTCTATACAAATGATAAGTGTTAGAATTACAACCGCTAAAAAAGTTTAATTTTTATATCGCCATATTTTTATTTAAAACGTATTCTTTTCTCTCGCTTCGTCCGCAATTACTAGCATAAAAAAATCTCCGGTCGGGCCGCAATGCATTATGGGATATGCTGGGCCGGGAAGGATCCATCGGACCTGTCCTTCGATTCGGGCCAAAGGAAGGACGTATTTGTCGGCTGCATCGGAGGAGTCTTTGGTTTTGGACGGCCTTCGTCGCAGCGCTGTGACGTTTGTGGCCGACCAATTCGGCCTTCGGAGGACCCGTCCTGCCGTTTCGAACACAGTCAAAGTGATTTTTACCACAAATTCTCACCTTCAGCACCCATTCATACTCTCCATACTTTGAGTCGAAGGTGCCTTTCTGAAGAGATCGGAGTTTGAGTGTGAAGCGGGGTCCCAGCTCCTGAATCCCAACTTTCTTCTCATTCTTGAAGATGTACCTTTTCAAAACAGACACATTTTATTTAACCTTAAAACACAGCAAAATACTTTTTTTTTACATTCCTTGCCCATGTGTCCAAATCTAGTCTTCTGAACACAAAGATAACCTCTAAAATGTGAAGTCAAACAAATTTTGTGATCAAAGAAAAAGTGTACTGCTTTCAAGTGTTTCGACGTTTTTTTTGTCCTCGATTACACTTTAAAAAAAATCTTTAAAAAAATTGTAGGCGAGTTGTGTTTTAAATTTGTAAAATTTCCAAATACTGGTTTATGTACACAATTTGTATTATTTTTTTAATAGGTCAGTTAAAACGTTTACCTGTGGAATCTGAAAAAGATGAAGTCTCTTTGGTTGTGAAAGGTGGCGACCTGTCGACCCACAAACTGGGGATTCTGTGGAAAGAGAGCGGCGAACAGACGGCCGATGGTGTGTCCCAGACGGGTCGAGAAATTATTGAGGATCACCTCTGGATRGTGTTCGGTCGGTTCTTTACCTATTCTCTGTACAGATGAAACAGTGAGGCTGTCATCATGCCAACAATGGAAAACGTTTGATTGGTGGTAGGACATAAGCTTCAGTTTCTATGTAAATAAATTTGCAACACTATAATTTCTCTACTTTCCAGACAAACACTGCAATTGACATTTTCTGTCTGCTCTAACTTTTACAGCAAAGATCAGGCCTCGCTTATCAGTGAAGATGGAGGTATAAGACTAGTCAGCAGATTAACACAAAATAGACCAATAATAAAACTATAGAGTGGAGAAGTGCGAATAATGGACACTCCCATGAAAATGTTGGAATATGCCCACATACTGCTGCTGAACTAGAGGAACTGAACTTGCCTTCATCTCTTTGCGCAGTCGAACACTGCTGACTTTGAAGTGTGCAGTTGGCCCATCAGGGAGGTGACAGAGAACCAACCCATCTTAAGTGGCAGTTAAGGATGATGACATTTAGAAAAACATTTTTTATGTTGATACATAGTTTGGCCAATGTAACTACCGCCCTTCAAAAAAGGTAGAGAAAAAAAAAAAAGCCTAATTTTTTCCCCTGTGTTGACTGGTTGTGAGGATACTGGGCGTTAGACGATCTTCATTGATAACCATCAGGTAGGTAAAGTTCCTGGCGACACACTGAGGAATGATCTTCTTCAGGGCCAAACCTCTTCTGTAGTAAACATGAGCATTTGGGATAACTGTGGCCAGCTGCCTACAGAACCTCACGGTCCTCTGCAAAGGCACAAATCACATCATAAAACATTAAAGCCAGTTTCTGACACTGATTAATATGTTTTTTTTTTCATCAAACAGCAGCAACTCACCCCTCTAGGTCGGTCTGACGTGGTGATGAGCACTTTGGGATTCGTCAGTCCGTTGAAATAGGCAGAAAATTCATCAGTTGCTTCATCAAATGCAACCTGGACACATGCAACAAGTTATTAAAAGTTCCCGTGAAGGATGTGGCAYAGATATGAGCGAGAGCCGCTGAAACAGTCCGCACCTCTTCATCTTCTGGATCGACTGTGGTCTCGTCAAACACTCTCTGGTTTTCTATCGTTTTAGGAACCTCCTTTGGTGGCGCCTGTAAGTTTGGGACAGAACAAGTGAAAACAAAACCTGAAGCAATAAAACAAATGACTGACAGCAGAAAATACTCACCTTGTCACCTAAAGCTTCTCTTTCCTTCCTTCTCTTTTTCCTGATTTGCAGCTTTTGCTACAGAAAACAAGAATAAATGGCATTACAAACACTGAATAGGTTGATTAGAAAGATAATAACWGGGATCTTTAATATGTTAACTATTGCTTTTTATTGTTAAGTACAGACATGAGCTATATGTTACTCTAAAACGAAAAAAGAAATGTGTCAAGAGTTATTTTAGGTTTGCTCAGTTTTAGCAAACTGTACGTGGTGCACTTTACTGAAGGCCAGCTTAAGACACAATRCATTCTGTTTACCTGTCTTTTCTCCTGCTTGAGCTTCATAAACATGACATGTCTTCTCTGTTTGTTCTTGACTTCAGCAATACTGAATGCCGGCGGAAACGTCGCCATCGCTGCCTCGGTCTTCTTCTCCACTCGGCTGCTTCCTTCGTCTCCCTCCTCTTTTACATCCTTCGTTTTTACTGTCTTCTTGTTCTTTTTTCCTTTCCCTTTGCTTCCTCCACTCACGGGAACTTCTGTGATATCCATTTTTTTTTAACAAGCCGCGTATCTTMGATTATTTTCTCACGTGTGGAACAGGTTATCGCGTCATACGGGTTCACTTCCGGGGACGAGAGGTGAAATAGCGTCGGTGGTGGTTCAGCGCACCCCCTAGTGGTGAGGAGGCAGACAGCATCTCACTGCTGTTATCACAAATCCACGTTGTTTCTGTTTTGCAAAGACTGACTTTCAGAATGAATATATTAAATATGAAAGCTCAAACATTTTTAAAAACTGGACTGTCAAGTAAAGCTGTGAGAAACTTTCTTTTTAATTTTTTTTCCTGCCTTCTTTTCAGCTATTCATAATGTGCTGGACTCAGATGGAATATTGTGACCGGCGCATGGACTTCATTTAGGTAGGACCAAATCCATTTTTTTAAATGAAATGTGCACCAAGTGAGCTACAGTTTGTGTTAAGAAGAATGCTGAAATATGAGACATAACTCCCTGACTTCTGCCAATAAAATCTCAAACGATTTACTCAGTAGGGTTCATATATTTAATTGATTTAGAAAGGCAATCTCACTGAGAAAGGTATAGTCTCATTAACAAGGGAGACTGTAACACAAACACATATCAGTTACCGGTAAACAAAATCATAAAACATTTTGTCGGGATTTAAATTAAAATAGAGGTAAACAAATCTAATAAAAAACAAGAACAAGCTTGAAATGACAATTTTTCCATTTTCTTTAAAACATGTTTAAAATCTCACAGTGGGATCTGGCCGGGACATTCACATCACCATAGAGGAAGGTTGCAGACACAAGATGCTTGTGAGCCACAAGAGGGAAACCTAAAATATTTCTAATAAAAGAAAATCTTAGTTTTGGCTTCAGCTGATTTTTTTTTTTTCTGATGGAGTCGGTGACTCACCAGCCATGAACTTCACCGCACTTAAATCAGAGATTTACTGGTCAGTCAACCCTGCACCCTCTAATTTTTTTCTCTTTTAAGCTATTTCCAAGCAGAATGCTTATTTAATTGTAGTGGAAGAGAAAAAACTGCAACTACAGGCAACTGCTTTGCTATTTATGACTAATCTGTAAAAAAAAAAATAGTGGCAAAGAAAGTTTTCATGTGATTAGGGTAAGTGAGTAAAATTTCTTTAGCACCTTTCACAGACACCAACATCACAAAGTGCTTCACAGAAAAACACATTAACAACAGAAAACAAGAAACATTAAAATCAATTAAGAACAGAGAACAAAATGGTTAAATTAAAAACAAAACACACACAARAAAGAAAAGAAAACAGATTAGCTAAAGGTCTGTCTGAATAAAAACACATTTGGAAAAAAATATCAGTTGAGTTGCCCAAGTTATATGTTGTGGAAATCTTTATTTTACCCAGGCAGAAACACGAGATCCAAGAATAAAAAGTACTTCRTGAAAATGGTCAACAGGTTTTATTGCAATATGCAAGACACACATCATGTCACACAGGCAGTGGTACAGAACGTGTGCACCGAGGCAGTTTCAGATACATGCATTTATACAGATTATTATCAAGACAGACAATAAACATCTCTCTTGGTGCTAAAACTGAGCCAAGGAGAGAATGATGTTTGAYAAAACAGCAACAAGAATGATTACTTCTAACAGATTGATCTTAAAACACTCTGTCCGAGAGAAAACAACAGATAAAGGGTAAAATCACAAAACATGATGACCTTTTAAAACAAGCAAAAGAGCTCACTGACTCTTGGCCTGAGAAGAAATGTAAGACTTTAAAAGGATAATTTATTTTTCCAGGACATAAATATAAAACTAACCAAAAGGAAAGTGCAATTTATTCAGAAATCAAATGGTCTGAGGACGATTATTTAGTCTCGCTATTTGACAAAATAGATTTTAGGAGATCAGCATGATGTCTCTTTTTACACAAGGACCCAATAACTAGTGTTGTCCAGTCACAGCTAAAAGG
>NW_013952410.1:2886648-2890717 GCF_001266775.1 Austrofundulus limnaeus | reverse complement strand
AAAAATGTAATTAATTCAGAAAATCTTTTCAGGACCCCACCTTGATGTTTCGGGACCCCACTTTGGGTCCCGACCCCAACTTTGGGAAACACTGATTTAAATAACACCTGGATATTTTCACTTTACTATTTAGCACAAAAAGTAAGTAAATGTGTGTTTGGTAGATCATTTCTTCGTTGTAACAATGCCTCTTGACTATAAATCTTATACGCCACCTGAAACTACCAGAAATTCAAAACAAGTGTCAATTGTAACAGCTAAATAAACTGCATGAGAGAAAAGATTTGACTTTTTTATGTGCACAATCCACACACTCAGCTCTACTGCTCATCCCACAAATGCATGTTCCTTACAAATGTGGCCCCATTTAAAAGGGAAAGTAACAAACTTTTTGACAATATTATTGCCAAGAAGCTTTGTTGCAACAAAGAAACAATCTACCAAACACAGGTTTCCTTACATTTGTGCTATAATGTAAATAGCACTCACCATCTTTAAAGCGTCCATATTTTGCAAAGCTGGTGAAGTTGCGCCCCATGACAGAGGTCAGCATCTGCACACTGGACCAGGGATGTGTTTTTGGGTAGCAGCTTCTCTGTGCAACACACCGCAGCTCCTCAGGAAAAGCCTGAGTTACCTCCGAGTCGAACGAATAAGCATGGATGTATTTGAGCTGCACTCCTGAGAGTTCAAATAAAATCAGCACAATAAATAAAAAAACTAAATTAGTCCAAACAAACTGGTATTATTAACTTACCTATTGCTTTAAATTGTCCTTTGGGAAAATGAACACACAGAAAYGTTTGAGCGTTTGTGTTCCCACTGTTTGGCCAGAAGTCTTGTTTGCGATAGGCTGGGAATTTAGGTGTACTGTGTGAAAGCCAAAGGCYGCTTTGTCGATCCAACATCACAACCCCTTAAGAAAGTAAACGCCAGACAACTTTTAAGAAGCATTTTATCTGCATGTTTTTACTCTAACTTCACCCACCTTTGCTGTGTCCAAAAGAAGAAGGAGCAGCATATGGATCTGGAGGTTGATCATTRTAGAGTATGTAACCAAAACCTTCAGTCTTATAATAAAAACACAACAAATCTTAAATTTGCATCACTTTTTATAGCCGTACCAWCAGTATTCATCTCTTTGGTTGGGATGTTACCTTTCTTTTATAGAAATCAAGAAGAGGTTTCAGCGTGTTCCCTAAAGAGCCAGTTCTACTGTTGATTTTCTTTTTGCTGAGTTTCCACCCATTCGTGCTCTCGTCCATGTACAAATACGACAAACCAGCATCCTTCTCATTGGGCAGCTTGTACAAAATAAACCTAACGGGTCAGACAGCAGCAGAGGTGTGATCATTTAAACAGCTAAAACTGAAAGTGGGGGGAAATGAAGAGGAGGACGGATGGAAATCTTCGCTAACCAGTCAACTTCCTCCCCATCGTCRTTTCTGCATTTCACGTCACAATCACACAGCTGAAACAAGATGCCAACACTGAAGAGGGATCCCATTAATGTCTGAAACAAACAAGCAGGATCACAGAATCCCGAAAAAAACAAGCAGCAGATCCTTATTTATGAGCTAACATGGCAGTTTTACTGACAAGGTTGAAGCCATGCTGTTTAGTCTCACAACTCAACAGTGAGTAAAACTCTTATGTTTACTTCTGTATTAGTCAGTTGTACACATAGTACTTTTCAGTGTTTATAAGGGTGCTTTTCTATTGACGTTCTGGTCCGGTTCCGGTGGATGTGTTTTGGGCGGTTGGTGGAGGTGGTTTTTGAGTTTTTCGAAGAAGAGTTAATGCGCAAAATGTGAGATGGAAACACATTTGGTGAATAAGTTCTGAAATTTTAAAAATTTGCTAAAAATTTGAATTAAAATAGAATAGAAACATGACTAATGTCGCTGCTACAATTGAAAAAAAAGAAGGTGCCTCGAGTTGTTGTTGTAAAGGCAGCTCAGACGCTACCAGTGATTCCACCCCCTAACCAATCAGTGACGAACTGTGTTCTGATGTTGCGTTTTGGTGTCGACTGGGACCGCTTGGAACCACAACCTAGTAGGTCCTAGAGGACATGTTAAAACATTGTTTCTATGCAGGAAATACCACGTAGAGCTCAGTTATTGTTTGTTAGTAGCTGTAGCAATGAAACAAGGAACGTGACATTTTCTGTTTAGTCAAATTTAAACATGAAACATTCAAGTTAATTACAGCTGGCCCTTCGAGGACCGCCATAATGCTCACGTGGCCCTCAATTTGACAGCCCTGGTGCAGTGTGATAAAAGTCTTATCACATTAGTTTGAAGTCAAACCCTCAGTCACCCCCTTGCTGAGCCAAGTCTTCWGTTTATTTTCTTTACCTAAAACTTGTCCATATATTCTGTAAATCGTCATATAATCTACGAATAATAGATTTTTTTAAATAACCTAATTCAGTTTATTGGAATTCTTATTTTCTAGTAATGAGTTCTGGTTTTCAGCACAGCCACTTCCTGGACTAATAAAAACGAGCGGTGAAACACAACTTCCACGTTCAAGAACAAGTCAAACCGAGAGGTGAAATGTAAACAGAAAAGATGCACAAGATCACGATTCATCAAAAATATCTCCGATATGTTCATTATTATTTGTCATATGTCAAAATATAGAGACAAACCATAAACCTTTCATTTCTAAACATTTATTTATCTCCTGTAGGAAGTGAAAAGAAACATTTTTTTAAAGAGTCACTAGATTAATGTGTAGAACTGACTGACTGGAATGAGTCATTAATTACAGTATATTACATAAAAGTGCAACAGATGTATATCTTTGTGTTAACACTGGGTTATATTTAGTAGTTTTAGATTTTAATGAAAACATAAATCCTTACTCATATTCAGCAAATCAGCTATTGATTTATATAATTTTACTTACATGTCCAGTCATCTTCACTTCCTTTAAGACTGAACTATAAACCTGTTTAAAAAGCTGCTTTGTCACATGAAAGGAAATGCACACCCACATTTTCTGCTGCTTCCTTGTTGCTCAAACCGTCAGTGTAAAAACCTCCTGTTGTGATGAACGTAGGCCTGCTGACAGTCCTGCTGCACACCCAGTTTCATTTCAGAWTGGAGRTGATAAACTGACTTAGACGTTTCTRAAGAAGTGTAGTCACAGTGAAACCAGTGAGAGGTTTGACACAGTCTGAACTGCTGCAGACACTTTCCTGGTCTTTCAGCAAATGAGAGCAGAGATTATTGCTCAAATGACTCAGTGACCTGCAGTGAAACACGTTTTGGAATTAAAATAAGTGCATGGTGTGTGCATGTGTCAGTACTATTGTTTAATTAAAATCAAAAGATTTATTGAATCAGTAAATAATGAGGAAGTRAACTGATGTTTCACGTAATTTGAGCAACTCATATTCAGAGACAAATAATCTTGTAACAATACATTTTGCTGGAACCTCATGCCACATATTTACCACCCCAAGAAAACCTCTTTAGATCCACCAGTGAGGCAAACGGGGCAGATATTAACTTAGAGACAAAGGAGACATGTTGATTTTGCAACAATGAAGATAAGATTAAACAATTTATTAAGTTGTGCTCAAAATAAAAGCTCAAACAAGACTGGGGATGTCAAAAGGGTGTCACAAATGCAATTCTACTTGGTGTGGCCTTTTCTCAGAAAAATTAGTCTTCTTTAAACAAGACAGAAGAAACAGATCCTGGGATTATTACTGAAATTTTAAGGACCAGCAGTGAAACTAAAAATACAGAAACTGTTTTAATCAAACACAATTCCACCAGTCTGACCAGKAGATGGCGCTGTTTACCCCAAACAGTTTACTTATAAAGCTTCTCAATAAAATAAGTWACTAAGAAAAATTAAATATTAACCTGGCACACCATTCATTCAAGGAAAGTTTTCACAAAACCAATTAGCAGCTGGATGAYCTTACTTATCTTACTTTCTAATCAGATCAGCCTCTGCCTTTTGAAAATTGATAATAAACAGAACAGGAAGTGTCTAAACCAGATGTGTAATTTCCTCCCAAAATAGCCTGAAAGAGGTGTCAGTGGAA
>NW_013952410.1:2885237-2886376 GCF_001266775.1 Austrofundulus limnaeus | reverse complement strand
TACATATATACATCAAAATAAAAGTTTAAACATCTGCTTTAACTTAAATACAGGGGTGAGAAAATGTGTTTGAAAACAAAATTACATTTCACTTCGAAAAACAACAAATTATTTGGTAAATTTATGTAATCATTTGTGTGTTTGAGAAATACACAATCCACTTTTAATATTACCTTTTTAAATGGATGCACTGACTTCACAGTTGTGTGCAAAGATTTGTGTGTTGGGTTCTATAAAAGATTCAATAACCGTTTTAGACTTTCAAGGATCTAAAGTTGCCACAATGTCTTYAAATCAGGAGGGAAATGATGAAATAGCTGTCACAGAAGCCAGCGTGCTCATTCCAAATGTTAAAACTTGTCATTTGATTTTCTGTCAGTTGTAACAACAACAAATTCRATMTTTRCAATTTGTCCACAAAAATCACAWAYAAACCCCAATCATTAYGTTTKTCTAGCAGCTAATGTACCAATCCACCACCTGTCTGAAGGCTTTGTAAATCACAGGGTTGTAGGTGCAGATCAACCCCCCGCCTCGCCACACCTGAGCCCTCTCCCTGTTCAGGTCTCCCACGCAGGTCACCTGGTCCTCGTAGAGTCGTGAAACGCACCACTTTGAGTGGTCGTAATGAGACTGGAAGTGGACTGACGCCAGGAGCTTGATCCTCTTGATGTTCATGGYGTGTTTGGGCAGTGAGCAGTTGGACGGCAGCTCATGGCCTTGAGTCTGCCAGGACTCCACCAGGAGGTCTGTGTCCAGGACCTGAGCCACCCAGCCTGTGTAGATGTCTGAGGGCAGAGCGGTGAGATCAGTTCAGCTGCATCAAACCTCAAAAACACAGTTCTGTGAGTCAATGTTTCATTATTTCTTTATATTATGTAGCCAGACTTTATCATCTGAGCTTTTGTTTAAACTTTCTAGATGTTTCATGTGTTTTCATTATTATTGTCATCTTTTCATATTTCATCCCTTTATCATTCAGTCATTATGTATTCACTCACTGGAAGTTAATCTCTAAAACAAGAAGAGTTTTAATTTGTAGTGCTTCTCATGCAATAAAATAAACAAACAAAAAATGCCAGTAGTTCCTGAGGTAGATTTCCAGTTACAACAAAACAATTTAACTTTTACTTCTGAAA
>NW_013952410.1:2879772-2883183 GCF_001266775.1 Austrofundulus limnaeus | reverse complement strand
TGAATGAAAAGGGTGCAGAAAGAAAAAAAAAAATCTGCCCCTTATAAACGTGTAAAAACGGTGGCATCGTTTTGTTTTGTAGATGTAATTTTTTGGAGATGTGATTCTGCTGTAATGAGATCACATGAAGCAACATCTTACCATCTACATAGTCCTCAGATTTCACAAAGCTGATAAACTTTTCTCCTTGTGCAGAAAACAGAGGCTCCATACTCCGGGTGGAGGTCAGTGGAGGCTTGGAGCCCCCACACAGCTGGACAAGCTGCGGCAGGTCGGCTGAGAACGATGGGGGGACCGAACAGTTGTAGAAACGTGGGTAAATGTTGGCCAGCTGCTTTGCTGCAGGATGGCAGAGAGAGGGAAGGAAAAAAAACTGATGCTAAAAACTCTAACCAGGAAGAGATTTTGGAGCTAATTTGACAAATATCTTTATATAATAACTGTTTTTTAGTACCAAATCTTATTATTGCCTAATCATAGTTTATATATGAACTGTACAGTAAAAAAGCATTTAGCAGAAATGTGTAGCCTACAGCTAAGGTCTTATAGGTTTAAATTACATAAGATAAGGCCCCTSATTTCATTTCATGTGTTTGGTCCACAGAGCAGGAGCAGGTCAGGGTTGCTTCATGAGCGTTGACTCACCTATATAGAGCAGCTGTGAGTACCCGTAGGTGACACACAGGGCAGTCTGGCCGTGCACTTTGCCAGAGGAGGGGTAGAGGTAGCCCCTCTCGGGGAACGAGGGGAAATGTGGAATGCTGTGCGACAGCCAAAAGCCCTGAGAGCGGTCAAAGAGCAGAGTCCCTGCAGGATGCACACAAGCCAGGGTGAAAAAGGACACACAAACACACACAGACTCACAAACTTTTCCATCCAAGTTGAGTCAGAGTGGTTGGTAAATTCGAGTCAACAGTAGTTATCAGGCTGATGCTCTTTGGACATTTCTTTCCATATTGATCTGTTCTTCATTGCAAAATCAGGGCTGCAGCACTGGACTATCGGTCAGAAAAAAAAAAAAAACCTGCCAGTAACTACCGCAGATTTAAATCAATTGTATTCAGGACATGCTTTAACGTGTATTCACAAAACAAAACATAAGTTGACTTTGATTTTATTATAAAGTCAAAATTTGCTAAAATATAAGAACAATACATGAAAATGTGCTGCAGGATGCTTACTGCTGTAAARAAGACAATCTAACATGGTTGCACCTGTAAAATTAAAATAGTCATTCATTAATCTAATATAAAATTTCCTAAATGACATGTACCTTTAGTGTGTCCATAGCCTCGGGTGTATTTCAGGACTGGTGGTCCATCATTGTAGAGTGCGTAGATGGAGTTGTTAGACTAGAAAGAAAACTTGTTTAATACAAAAAAAATTCTGGAGGAAATTCATCTTTCAGGATGTCATTTGTTTTTCAATTTTATTGTTATTTTATTAWTGTAATATTTACTGCACAAATGTGTAAGTAATATAACTCTTTTGATCCTAAATAGTTTTTTAATCTATGTTCTTGCTCCTGTGTTGAAATCGACACCCATGAACAAAACAAACTGTGAAGATTATTAAAGTCTGACTGCAGGAAACAATGAGCCACACTCAGTAAATGTCTCCTCAAAGATCAGAATCAGGGCCTCCGTGAAGAACGGGGACATCTCACCATGTAGGTCTTCCCCGAATACAGCTGACTCAGCGTGTTTCCCAGAGCTCCTTGGCTGCTGTTTACTGTGAATTTACTCATCTGCCAGCTTCCAACCGATGGGTCCAGGTACATGTACTCCACCCCACTGCCAACCTCGCCAATCCTGTACTTGGGCAGTTTGTAGATGATGAACCTGAAAAAGACAGAGTAGATTAAAAAAACTAACAAAAACTTCAGCAATGTGATTATTGTTCTGTATCATCAACTCACCAATCAACAGGTTCACCAGCTTCATTCCTGCAGGAAATGTCAGTTCTGCTCAACGTAAAACACAACAACACGAGAGCTGTGTGGAACCRCGAGGTGAAGTGTGAGACCATCCTGAGAGGCTCGAGGAGCTAAAGAGAACACAGCTGTGAATGAGGGAAAAAGAGGAAATCTGCTGTGTATGTGGTGCTTGTGTGCTTTCTTTAATATGARCATGATGCACATCTGCTTGGACATGCAAAACAAGGAAGTCACAAGCTGTGATCACATGATGGAAAGAAACGAAAGCAATGTGGCCATAAAACTATTAAATGTTAGCATTTCCCTCTTTTACTAAATGAATTTAATGGACCCCTCCCCCATCTGTTTTAAATATTTGCTCTTTATTTTGAAAGATTTGCTTCTCTTCACACCCGGCATTTTCTCATTGAAACCAGATCAATGTTATTATTAGTAACACAGTTGCTGTTCACTAAACTGGAGAGTGTTTGGTTAAAACTATCACACCATGCAAGTGTTAGAAAGTTACGCAAGGAAATATTTTCACTTCATCTATTTAGGCTGACTAAACAATGGCTTCATTTTAGAACATAAATAATTCTTTAAAAAAATTTGGGCAGTTAGTGTCCGTCTTACAAATATTGAATTAAGATGCAAAAGAAATTAAAAAATTAAATATTTTTCACATTTTTTACATGATCTATCATATAATTACAGTTTCATTAATGATTCATCTACAAACATAGAATAAATAAACAATAAGATAGAAACTTACTGAATCAAAGTGGGGCACATTATAAACTCAACCCAATTTAAATCATAATAATGATATGAGTTGGCTGCAAATAATAGGGAAGCTTTAATTATTATTATTTTTAACTAAAAAGGTTTTATTGTTAATTAACTAATGATGTGGAAAGGGAAATGACCCTGAATCTTTAGGATGTTGATTAAGCCCTCAATACTGCAGAAAACTGACACTTTWAGGGGGCTGGACTAAAAAAAATCAACACAGGTCAAACATTTTTTTTGTCTTTTTTTTTTGGTCAAACATTTTTAATTTAATAACATATTGGATATAGCAAATGTATATCAGTGATTACATAAATTCTACTCTATTTTAGTTAGGTGGTTAAGGTCTATGACATACTCTGTGTCCCATCACCTTTTAATTACAATAATATATATTCAATTTTGCTTTATAACTAAACAACTTACAATAAAACAAAGGGGAGTAAAGCACCCTGTCACCCTAGACAATTTATGCCAACTTTTGAAACATGTTTTTATGTCTAAATGTAGATGTCTTTTAAAATGTTCATAGGTTGGCATAAGTTGTCTAGTGTGACAGGGTCTGTAATAGAAATAATGGTCAAGAATGAAGGTACTCCGTGAGATGATCACTCAAGCTGAAGGGGAGTGCTCAGATCTTGGTGAGAACAGCTTTGGGAAAAAAAAAACACTGAAACATAGATTTTTGCTATCAAATAACTGCC
>NW_013952410.1:2877191-2879375 GCF_001266775.1 Austrofundulus limnaeus | reverse complement strand
CATCTCACGGAGTACCTTCATTCTTGACCGGTGTATTTCTGTCTTTGTTAAATAAATAATTACCATAACAGGGTCCTTAGTGAGAAACTGGTCCACTTCTTCACAGAACACCATGGAGAGTTCAGATCTGGTGTGATTCTGCATGTTTAAGCGCCAGATTGCGTACAAGTAAAATGGGCTGAACTCCACCYGCAAACATCCAATAGTGTGCATTCAAAGGTGGTGACACCCTCCTTTCCAAAWATTCCTCAATCATCAAAAGGTTCTTTTTTTGTTGGGAACCAACTTAAGGAGACGAAAGCATCATGGCATCTGCAGCACATCAGGTAAACTTTTATAAATATGTGTGTAAAAAAGGTGAAACAGGCCAGTCGGATTAATTTTAGTTTTTAGGTTAAATGTACTCTTAATTGTTCAGCACTGGAGTTTTACCTCATTTCTGGGGTCAGTGACCACAAGGCTAAAGCATAACCTGCAGTTTTTCAACCTGAGAACCCAAGTCAAACACTAATTGTATCAAAAGAGTTCAAATGCCTGTAATAAAAGATTCAATATTTCTTTTCTTCATTGTTTTTAACAAACTGATAGAAATGAGCTGAGTTTGTAACTGAAAGTCCAATAAAACAAACMGATCAGACCAACAGAAAGTTGGTGGAGATGCCGTTTTTGCCACAGAAACACAGACGGTACTTCTTGTCGTAACAGAACGTGGAGTTTGTCCGAACAGGCTATGGCAAGAACGCCGTGAGGGTCTTGTTCATCAAGAGGCGGGGGAACTACCACGACATCGTGGAGCTGAAAGCCAACGTGGAGCTCACGCTCAGGTCTCGCAAGGACTATCTGACTGGGGACAACTCTGACATCATTCCCACAGACACCATCAAGAACACTGTCCATGGTCTGGCCAAAATCAAAGGGGTGAGTCCAGCTGCACAGGAAAAGAAAACAAATCTCAGCTTGTAGCCTTAAAGTAAAAACAGCAGAATTTATACAGATAATATGAATGTGCATCAGAATCAGTTTAAGTTATTCTAGAACGAAGTCTTTTGTGAAAATGTTTTAAACGTGAGAAATGTATAACTTCAAGGCTTTAAAATAAGTGCTGCTTAATTTGAAACAGGATGGAGGGGTTCATTTCCACACCCTATTTGTAGAAATAAACTGCTGCAGAGTTCTGTTTTTTTACATCCTTTTACTGTCTGTTCAGGTAAAAACCATTGAGCAGTTCTCACTGGATATCTGCCATCATTTTCTCACCTCCTTCAATCATGTGATGAGGGCCAAAGTGTACATAGAGGAGGCTCCATGGAGAAGGCTGGAGAAGGTAAAGCCCATAATTCAGTGATTCGCCCAGAACAAAATTCAGATGATCACTGCTGAAGTAGCTCCATGTGGTGGAAGAGGCGGCAGGAAAACTAACGTGTCAAAAAGTGATTTATGCTTTCTGCTGCCATCAGTTTACTGCTCCTCAAACTGCGACCCATTCAGCTGTTTTCTTCTTCTTTTTCCTTCTACAGCCGACACCACCTATAAAACTAATTTGAGGCATAAATCTATGTGCAAGAAATAATCAGGGAAGTGCTTCTGAACAAAGATGAGAGTGGACTTTATATTCAATGTTTTTAACAAACGCACTTTTGAGTGTCAAAAAACCCTTGGCTTAAAAAAACAGCTGAAAATGCTGAACAGTTCAAGTAATAGTTCAGACAGTGATGAACTGCTCGACGCTAAACCTGGATCGGGTCATTCTAGTGATGACCAGCAGGTCATTTAAAGCTCAGCAGGTAAATGAGAAATAATTGCAACAAAAATTAATGGTGACTCTTCAGTGAGTAATGTCCTCTTTTTCTTTGCTTGTATTCTCCTTGTTGTTTGTAAAATGAAGCATCAGGTACAAAATGAATACAACTTGGCATGTAGCTTCTTTATTATCAGGTGTTCATGAAGCTGTTTGTGACCTGATGTGATGGTAGAGTCAGATCCAATCAATAAAGCTCTCTGTCTGTTCAGATGGTTTATTTGGAACCAACTAATTCATTGACTGGACAGTACATATTAACAAGTTTTGTTAAAGGGATCCCTGATTAGTTGTAACATTAGACTTTATATGATAAACATATACTTTAACTGTAAAATAAAGACTGTAAAAATACTGTTCAGTTTTTATAATTTTTAAACTAAAAG
>NW_013952410.1:2872859-2876575 GCF_001266775.1 Austrofundulus limnaeus | reverse complement strand
GGTGTACCTAATAAAGTGGCCGGTGAGTGTATATGAGTTTGTATGTAATGTATGAATATAATATACAAGTTTCACTTTTTAAATGGAATTACTGAAATAAATCTACTTTTTCATGATATTCTAATTTTATGACCAGCACCTGTATATCCAACATGCAAAACTCCATCCAGAAAGGCCCCAGGCTGGGAGGTGAACCTATGATCTTTTCACTGAGAGGCGACAGCTCCGCTGTACCAACTAATACCTTCAATGCATTCCCTAAATTTTATTCAGTATCTACATAAAATAGATTGATGCAAAAGAAAAAAAAACAAACTAAAACTCACCTACCAAATTTAAAAATGAAACACCTTTTGTGACTTTTTGACACATTAGTTCTCCCGTCTCTCGTGCACTCCCATGTGTTACTGATTACTTGTGCAATAACCTGCTACACAACCTGTGCAATATATGTTAAGTGAAATCTATACCATGTGCAACCCAATCCTAATATAATCAATATTACCACATGTGAAATACTCTACTTAGACTGTATTTACTCTGCCTCTGTTAAATTTTAATGTATTTTTTGTAACTATTTAAATTTTAAATTTTTTATTTTGTGCTTSTATTGCATGCCATTATTACTTCCTGCCTTTTTTTTAAGAGTTGGACGTTTTTTTCTAATCCTAAGAATTTCATTGCATTGTGACTTGTGTTAACCTGCTTATGACAGTCAACAATCCTGAGTTCTGTACTGATAACCATGCTGAAATACATTTAAGTGTAAACAAAATACTTTTTTCACTTTGTCTTTCCTTTTTTTCCTTCAGGATGGGGTACAGCATGCTCATGCATTTATCTACAGCCCTGAAGCTTGTCGTTTCTGTGACGTTGAACAGAACCTTGATGGTAATCTCTCACATTCACAGAGACAAAGATAGTGAAAAATCTATTTGCATGCTTGCTTTTAGTTCTTGGAGAAAGGTAAAACCACCTCATCTGCTTCTATACACCATGCTTGTACAGCTCAAGTTCATTTAAGCTACACAGGTTCTTTGGTTTAGACTAACATTCGGTCCAGTATCTKAGGTAAACTCRWGGAAATTTCCTCTAACTCTGCAGTTTGAATGCATGTATAACATGAGGGAACACACACTATTGTTTTTCTTTGTGCTTTATTCTAAGACTTCTTATTAAAGTCAACTGCAGTTTGGTCGTGACACAATGTCATCCACAGGTTTACAACTAAACCTTTAACTTAGCTTCTTTTCACAGTTTAATTTGAGCCTGTTTTAAAACGTTGAATTCTCAATGCTTCCTCACTGGCTCTGCACTCCACACACAGGTCCTCCTGTGCTTCACAGCGGAGTGAAGGACATGAAGGTGTTAAAAACCACCCAGTCTGGCTTTGAGGGGTTTCTCCGCGACCGCTTCACAACACTGCAAGCCACCAAGGACAGGTGTTTCTGCACCACTGTCTATTCCAGGTGGCGCTACAACAAGACCCAGGATGTTGACTTTGATGCTGCRTGGTAAATATCAGTGAAAACAACTTTCACCACTCTAAACTTCACTAAACATCTTATATCAGTATGATTTGTGCATGAAAAGGGTGCACAAAACAGAATATTCCTTCATTCGGTTGCAGACTCATGTGTTTGTCACTATTTTAGGAAGTGTGTGAGGGATACGGTTATCGAGAAGTTTGCTGGCCCCTATCACTGTGGAGAGTACTCTCCATCTGTGCAGAAGACTCTCTATGAAACTCAGGTTCTGGTTCTGGACAGAATTCCTGAGGTAGGTCAATTATTACACAAGACACAACCTAAATATCTAATATAATCATAAACTGTGTATTGGGTAGATTCTGTCTCATTCGTCATATTTTCCCCATTTTTAAATGTGGAGAATCATTACAAATATTTAACGTGTAGTTGTATTATCTTCTGTCAAGCTGGACTCAACATATTATATTTTATTTAGGTGGAAGAAATCGAGATCGTCATGCCCAACCAGCATTACTTCACCATAGACATGACAAAAATGGGTATTGCCAACAAAGATGAGGTAAATTTTTGTTTTAATCTAAAAATTTGCAGGTTATTTGGAGATGAAATTGATTTTTAATATATATCTATATATATTTTTTATTAGGTCCTTCTTCCTCTGGATAATCCCTCTGGAAACATCACAGGGACGGTGTGTCGGAAACAGAGAGCCCGACTTTAAAAGCCACATCACAACCTGAAAGTACTGAAGCTGTCCTCAGATATTTACCTAAATGAGCTAATTAAAAAAAAGATCAATGATTAAATGTGGATTATTACGTTCTGAAAACAGTGACCCTCAAGACTTGCCAAACATGACTACATCTGACCTTGTCATGTACATGCTGCCAATCATAATGTACTACAATTGCTCTGATAAGGAAATAATACGCAAGATTTTGTTGCATTTATTTAGACCCAGTGCTACGATCAATTTAAGCGTTTAATACGGTTACACTTTTGTGTAAAGTCTTCTCCAGCATCAAGTCTTTTAGTACAGTCAGGTACAATTATTTGTGACACGTTTTCATTGCTGTAGAGTCCAATCTTTATGTTCCTCAGCCAATCAGAGCCTTTCACACCAGCTTTAGCTCTTTTATCCTGAGTTCTAAACCACATTAAACATGTGGAAATGCTACTACTTTCAGTAATAAACATTACAATGAGTTCTAATGTTGTATTCCTTCAACTGCGTTTCACCAAACACTAGGGCAGGGCTCAGGTGCGGGGGTGGGAGGGGTTGTCCATTAATTGTAGATGAACTGACTGACTTTTACATTTTAAATTTATCTGTTGAATTGAATCATATTAGTTTTAAATGTATTTTTATATTCAATTTAAAAATTGTTAAAAAAACAAACAAAAAAGTTTTTTTTGGGGGGGGGGTCTGACTGGGTCTGACAGGCCAGACAGAAGTCACCCCACAGGCTGGATGTGACCCGCGGGCCACCAGTTGAACAGCCCTAACCTAGGGCGTCTCCAAGTCTTTCAAGATTTTCTTTTTTCATTCTTCCTCCAAAGATTCCCCTTGTTCTTCCAGTTTTTGACCTACTTTACAGTTCCTAGTTAAATTAAATAGCTTTTATAATCTGTGGATACAAATAAACTGGACCTGTGCTGCAGTATTCTCTTAACAGACATGAGGATTAAACCAAAATGTCAAATAAAAAATCAAACTGACATCCTTTGGTGAGAAAGGAGCACCGTTTATCACAAAGCTCAAATCCTGATATCCAAACTCCAGTGTTATGTTACACACACACGTTGGTCATTTACACTTCAGTACAATTCTCTGTGCAACAAAGCTGAAAGCACCACAGGTAGGTACATATGAACAATATTTACACAATTTTATATCAAAAGCCTCGAGCTCAGTAATGCAACATCAGAGGCTTTTCATTTAGGTTCTTGTGCCTGGGAAAACAAAACGCTTTCGTTGTTACGTGCTCAGGACAACTCATGGACTCAGATGTGCAGTTTAGAACAAATAGGATGGATTTAGGGAAAAATCAACGCAAATAACTTTCTGCGTRTATCAAAAAAGTTAATTCATGACAGAACATACTGAATTTTCAACTATATATCATTTCTTATACAAATACTCTTAAAAAACATCTTAGGTTATTTGACTTTACACACACACACACACACACACACACACACACACACACACACACACACACACAC
>NW_013952410.1:2866839-2871051 GCF_001266775.1 Austrofundulus limnaeus | reverse complement strand
TACAAATACTCTTAAAAAACATCTTAGGTTATTTGACTTTACACACACACACACACACACACACACACACACACACACACAAATCATACCCGCAGAGTACTCACTCCAAAGTTTCTTTCTTTTAAATAAAAACACACAAAAAATACATATCTCAAGCAGCAGAAATACAAATGGCTGAAAGGGTAAACAGCTGAGTGGACACCTTGTGCCAACCATTTTTTTTTGGAGGGGGGGTTCCTGTCTAAGGTGCCACTGTGGGCAGTGGAGTCTTTGTGAAGCCGGAGCTCACCAGGAGAGGGGTCACCTGACACTGATGATTGTCACTGAGGTGGTTGRGCGGGAACGATCGGCGGTGCTACGAGGCGTTGCTTTTCAGGTGCTGAGTCTGCAGCGGCTTCACGTGGTACTCGTAGATCTTCAGCGCTGGGCCGAGTTTTATCGACAGCCCCGTTAGGACGTCATTACGYGTCATCAGGAGCAAGGACTTTCCGTCGATTTCCTGTCAGATAGAGAAGAAAAGAGGAAATAAAGTTTAGGATCTGACACGATGAAATTGCGATACCGTGAAATAAAAGCAAAAATAATCAACCTGATCCTGGAAAGCTGTAGCTTGCTCCTCAAACCCTGTTGCTTTAAAATAATTGACGACGTCGGTAACTCCCCAGTTGGACGGGTCTGGCAGCTGACCATTCTCCACTGGGCTGTGGGGTGAAACTCACCTTAATACACACTGACTGAAACAGTAACTGGGTAAGTCATTTCAAAACTTTAGTCAACGAAAACGTAAACTCGTTGTAGACGATACCTTTTKGTGTCGACTGAGCCATTTGCCTTTTCCTCCATACTGGCTGTTAAAAGAAATAAAGGCAAATATGATTTATGAAACTAATCATCAAATCAGATCAGCTGAAATGATGATTTAGATGAAGTAAATCAGAAATCGATCAGCAATAAAAACTTTTGCYTTTGTGTTTCCMTTTTCATTATCTGCTAAGCTACAAAAAGTTCACTGAAATATAAGTCATGAATAATCCATTTTCTACTTTTGAGGGAACAACGAAAACAACAGCTTTTTCTGCCTGCTTCTGCCAATGAATCATTTCCAAAAATRCCATTATGTTATAATTCTGTTTCAGCACAAAAAATATTGCCTCAAAATGTAATTATTCAAAACTGTGATGAAATGATACAAATTAAATAAACATGAAATTAATATTCTACCATTATGCACTGTGGAATGTGCATTTAGCAGATTAWGGTTTCAATTTTTAAGGTTTTTCACTTTTAATTCAGTTTAATGTGCATCTTAAATGTTAGGTATCTGAGAATAACACTGCAACACACAAAAAAAGCCTCAACAAACTTTTATCATAGCTTTACTTCAATGATTTTAAAATTAAAGTATTTAAAGTAAAACAACAACAACACTGTTGTTGTTTTACTTTAAATACCAAGATTCTTACATTTTGTGTCGTTGTAGTAATTTTTCATTAGACTTCTTCTTTGGGAGAACTCAGTGTTTTGACAATTCAAACGCTATCATCGTCAGTCTGATATTCACAGTGGATGTCTCCGCTAAAAAAAGAAAGAAAAAGTGACAAAATTACCACCGTAAATATACTTTATTAAAACTAAATCATGACTTCATCTGTTGCAAAATACGAGCAGGAACCATGAAATGACGACTMACGTTGTTAGCTGAATTTTAAATGGGAGAAAAATAAAAACACCCCCAAAAACAAATACGACAGTATTTCTAATTTAGTAGAAAATACTTCGGTAAAGACAACACAGTACAACACAGTACAAGCCAGCGTTACTTCTAACGACGACAACATGTTTTCATCATTACCTCTCGGTAATTTGTAGTAACGCTAAGAAGGATAGTTAGCTTCGTTTGCTAAAGCCAAATTTAACACTTACCTTATTTTCAGGAGATTCAACCTCGAAGAAAATTGCTCGTCCAAGCTGCAAACTTAATTCAATTAGCAAAAAGTTTTGCAATCACTGGAGTATTTTACCATTTAAAAAACGGCTAATTTTATTTGATAAAATCAATTTATAATCAAGTAAGACAACTAGCTTCGTCGCTTTCGCTTCCTTCGCCCACAACATCTGAGCATCATGGGAAATGTAGTGTTTTACCGCTTAATCGCCTGCACCGTTTTAATGCCAGCAAAAAAACAGATAGACGAGAAACGTGACTATTTTTTTTTATAAAAAATTTGTTTTATTATAATGACGTAACCTTTGTTACATAAAATCTGCTACAGCAAAGTATATTTCCCTTGCAAACACAAGTAAATATGATTGGGAAAAATGTGTCAGCTTTCAGTGATGTGCAAAAAATTTTCACAAACTAAATACAGACACATCAGATTATTGATCCCATACTGGCACGTGTGACTAGCTACAAGGACTCACAACTGATTTCCTTCAGTCAAGAGCGTGAAGTGGCTCGGAGGAAAAGGTGCCTTCATTTACAGCAAACCCAACAAACAAACACACAGAGAGGACGGGTGGAACAGATATGAAAGAGATGTGGATCTCCTACACATTTTACACACAAGCAGTTTGGACAGTGACATGCTTGTCCCAGGTAGAGTTTCTAAAACTGGTTGAAACTGGTTGTACTGGGAATAATCATCTGTTCACCCTTCAACCTGCAAATATTGATGATTTTTTTTTGATAAAGTTGATTTCACACAAAAAAAAGATTGACAAAAGAGGTGTCAATGTGCATCAAATATAAATGTACTTTTTCAAATAAATAATTCCACTTATCCGTTTTCATAATTCTTTGGAAAATAGATTATTTTCTAATTTTATTTTGACCCACATAAATTTTAACATATAATTAGACATTTCTAAATATGAATAAAAACTGCATATGAAGTAGTTGTGTCTTTGAGTTAACCTAGGGCTACATAAAACACATCGTGTGCTCATTCTGACATTTTTTCCTTACAAACTTGATTAAATTGCGTAGTTTGTGGACTTAAAACTGACAGTCAACAGTGCATTTTGAACACTTCCTTATCTCCACAGCTTTGAGGGTCCGAACAGCAGATTTAATGTCAAACTTTGGCTTCTCTGTGACTGACAGGCAGAGAAAGAGAGGGACTCTCTAAAGCAATAAAGGGTTTACAAAAGCAGAAATTGTCTGCCATCTGGAAGAGAGAAAAGCCACCAAGAAGACACGATGCCTGTGTAAGTACCAAACTTTTGACCAAGATTCCTCAGATGCAATATGTTGTCCAGCCACAGTGGAGAGTTTGCAGAGTGAGAAGCTACATTTTATAGCAGCAAGAACAACCAAAACTTTGAATGGTGCCAAGTGCAGAGGAATCTCTAAYAAATGCTGCATTTATGTAATGGAGGAAAATAAACGGACAGCAAATATATATAGAGAACCGGCAATTAAAAATAGACGTTGCTCTCATTTCTTTACAAAAAAACAACCAAACAAACATATTTGTCCATTGGCTGTCTCAAGCTGACAAGTCTTGCAAAGCAAGCATAAGCAAATCTGGTTAGAAAAAGAAGCAAAAGCTACAAGTTATAACTGCAAAAAGCAGATGGGTCAGTGCAGCAGTGACCAAGATAAATTAATTCATTATGATTCCTTTGAATTGAGCTACTATTAAATAAAAGTATGTGGCTTTGATGTTTTGCCTGCAGGCCGAACTATCTCTTATCCTGCTTTATTGTCACATGCTCTGGCACAATTGGAAGGTAAGAGAACAAACAAACAAACAAAAGAAGTTGGTAATATGTTTAACTTGCTGTGACATGACTGTACAAAAACATGCAAAAGTAAAAAAAAAAGAACAAAACACATAACTATGTTGAGTGCTCTGCTCAAACACAGCTGTTAAAAAAAGGAAACCACAAAACAAATGATCTGTTGTGTGCAGAGACAGAACAAAAATGTCTTTAGATTGAATTTATGTGAACAAGATTTGTACCTGAAAAATATTACCTTTCTTTCCATGAATTAAAAACAACTTGCCATGACTGAGGTAAAAAGCTGTGATCAGATATGGATAAACAATGCTGCTTTCAATTAGCTAACACAGCTAAGTGTTTCTGTTTCCTATTCATCACTTGTCCATGTTAGCTTTTGCAAACTGAATGAGTCAAAGTTCCCTTTCCGCCACAGAAAAATATCTGAGTTGAAATTTTGGTCATGCCTAAATATATATATATATA
>NW_013952410.1:2856424-2864165 GCF_001266775.1 Austrofundulus limnaeus | reverse complement strand
GTATATATGTTTGTATATGGACACATAGGACTTCAGGTTTTAAGGACACCAGAATGATGAGTAATGGTTGCAGTTTTGACATATAAATAAATACTCAAACCAAACCCTGAAAGACATTGGGGAATGTAACAGACAACGGATAAAAGTAAAAAAAAAATCCAACAAAATAAATCCCTTCATTCAAACCAGATGCATAAAACCTGCTAATACTATCACTCTGTGCCACTTGTAAATGGAAGCAACTTTTGTTTTGCATTTTAAGAAATAAATAAAGAGTGGATACTCAAAAGTGGCAAGCATTACAAAAATAAAAGACAATAAAAAACAGTGGGACTAGTACTTTGCGTCGCAACACAAGGGGGTGTCTGCATAATTCGTCTGTGTGTCAAGCGGTGCTAACAGCACCTGGGGGAGGGGGCGTGGCAAAAAACAACCTCATTCAGCTGTGTGGAATGAAGAAACGAGGCAACGATTTGGAGCACGAGACGGCTTCAGTTCCACCTTTAACACTTTAACTGTAGTAGCGGAGTGCAAATATCCCAAAACAGCAGAGCCCTGAGGGCTCCCGAGCCCCGTTCACTAAAAGTCAACAAACTCCTTTGCACACTTTTCCGTTTGCGAGACATGAATGTCCTCCTCTTCGTAGTCGTCAAAGTTGCTCGTGTCTCCTGGTCCTCTGCACTTGGGCAGGAAAGGGGCTTCTACCTGTTAAAGTAGATGTAAAACTTGGGTAACTGCATATTTCTAGACTCAAACAACTGGTTATGACATTCCCTTCTCTTCAGTGGTGACACGAAGCCTCACCTTGCGTTCATAGATGGCAATCCAGTCGGTCGAGGAAAACCACTTGTGGTTTTTGATGTCATTCACACCGTTCTTCAGGTTGCCAAATCGCTTCGTCAGGTCCACCTGCAGCAGGTTCCTCAGCAGGTCTTTTAGATCAGAGCTAAAGTGGGAGGGGAATCGTACCTAGAAAGAATAAATTAAAAAAAGCAAAGAAAGACGAGGTGAGATCCGGCAGTCAAGATGAGAACCGCAGCCAAACCTGCACAACTTGAGAGCAAGAAAAGATACCGTGCATATATGCATTTTAATATTTAAACGTGAACTTTTTATCACTGCATACCTTGCCAGACACAATCTTTTCATAGATCTGGATAGGCTGATCAGCGAAAAATGGAGGGTAACCAGCAGCCATCTCATAGATGAGAACTCCAAGTGCCCACCAGTCCACAGCTTTGTTGTAGCCCTAAAACACAAAACAGTTCTTATAAAAATGTAAAATTACCTTATATGACAAACAAATTTAAAGTTTCATCTGATACAGACGTATGAATCATACAAACTGCATTCATTGTGATCGCTCAATAATGTATTGCTAAAAATTTGGGCCTCATTTCTGCCTCATGACTCACAACAGGAAGGATATTTATGTCTTTTACGATGCATTTAAACCTTTATGTGAATTTTTTTGATTCGCTGACATCAAAATGCCTCAACGCTCAGTTTTCCCTAAGTGATGATACGCCAGGCCTGTACACAACAGTCAGCTCCAATTCTTGCTTGTGTCAAATCCTGACTTTCAGWTGTTTTGTCTGAGTCAAAAGAAACACAAACTCAGCTCCACTGAATTCAGCCGACTGCCCCAAACGCTCAAAGGCAATCCACTGTTTGACAACAGAAACCATTAATCTGCCCTCTTGAGCCATTGGTTGCTCTGTAGGTACATTTTCATGCTCAGTTAAGCAAACAAACTAAAAGAATCAACCTTTAATTAAAGTTTTGTAGACTGAAAAGTCAGTTTAACTTATAAATATTGCCAGTCAAAATGTATCGGTATCATTCTCTTGAGTCCTTCGAGTATTTCACATATTGTTGCTCTACAAATGGCTGCTAAGTTGTTTATGAAGAATGTTGTCCTGATGCATCTCAGTAATCTAGGTAGAAACAAATCAAAAAGAAAAAAAAATGAGTAGGTCCTCTGGATGGGTTCTTTTTTAGTGAAACGTTTCGTCTCTCCTCCAAGAGACTTCTTTAGTCTGATGAGTTTCAGGTGAACTCAGACTTATAAGCACTGCCTCCACATGGACAAACAGGTTAGTCACAAACCCAACACAAATAGGGAAAGAGAGACAAAAACAAGGGGACGTCGAGCCCCGCTTGCACTCACTACATACACATAACACGACACAGGTCAGGTGATGGGGCATATGACCCTTTATAAACAATAGAGCTAATCGAGCCTATTGTTAGGCGATGGTCCTCTTTTGCATGTGACTAACCTGTTTGTCCACCATGTGGAGGCAGTGCTTATAAGTCTGAGTTCACCTGAAACTCATCAGACTGAAGAAGTGGAGGAGAGACGAAACGTTTCACTAAAGAAGAACCCATCCAGAGGACCTACTTATTTTTTTCTTTTTGATATGAAGAGTGTTGTTTCAATTTTGCTCTGTTGTTTCAGTGCTGTGGCTCGTTCAACCACAGAGCACTGAATTATGTCTCATAAAAGAGGTACCTAACTCAAAGGATGAACCACTGTCGTGTCCAATTCTATATTATTTTTTAATTTCCTTTTATGAGTAGGTGGCTGGTCACAAAGAACCCCCTAATTAGTTTCTTGCCTTCAGCAGCAGTGTAGTAACACAGATGAAGGGCTCACCTTGCTGAGGATGATCTCTGGAGCCAGGTACTCTGGAGTTCCACACAACGTCCAAGTCCTGCCTTTTACTCGTTTGGCAAAACCAAAATCTGTGACCTGAGGAAAGAAAACAATAATAAAGAATAAAGAAGCTAAATGTATTTGGCTACACTTAAAAGCCATATTCTTAATAAAAAATAGCTTGTTTGATATTATTAAAATATGACTTTGACTCCACTTTTCTTGCGCTCTTTCCTTTTGTCTACAAACAGTCTGCAGATGCACTTTTTTTCGTTTTTATCTTCTAAACTCAATACCTGGATGTATCCATGTTGATCTATGAGCAGGTTTTCAGGCTTCAGGTCTCTGTAGATGAGGTCTAAAGAATGAAGGTACTCAAAGGTGAGCACTATCTGAGCTGCATAAAATCTTGCATGGTGTTCACTAAAAGAGGCAAAGAAATGTGGACGTTAATGCACGACACAAACACACGCTTCCGCTGGCAGAAAGAGGCAAATAAGTAAAGAAATGAAAATAAATAATACCTGAACCTTCCTGTGCGTCTGAGGTGCGAGAACATTTCTCCACCCGGGACATATTCCATCACCATGTAGAGGTTTGAGTTGTCCTGTCCGAAGGGAAACATAATTGTATAAATTACTTAAAATAACTAAGTAACAATACCTTAACAGAAAATAGGAACAGGCGTCAGCGTTTTGGATGCTCCACATTTGAGCAGAACATCCAAAACGCTACCACTGACGCCTGTTCCTGTTGACAATTTTCTTTTTTTACTTTCTACATTTATTTCTTTTAATGCAAATGTTTGTTTGTGGTATGCTCAATGATGTATGTATTGTATGTTTTTATTCATTCATGCAGCCTCTGGGCTAGGTCATATTTGTAAATGAGAAGTGATTCTCAAACAGTTTACCTGGATAAATAAAGGTAAAAAAAAAAAGCGGCTTTGTTAAAAGTGAACCTCCCTGATAAGCAAAGTACTTAAGTAGAAATCATAAAACTGCTCACAAAAATTGGGAAAGTAATTTTACACACACTCTAAGAAAAGAAGTGCTGAATGTACTTAACCAAGTTATGTCAACTGGTTCCACTAGATCGAGTCGAGCAAACTTCAAGTGGTTTAAATTACACAATTTGCTCAACGTGGTTTAGTGGAATCAGTTGATTTACCTTGGTTAAACAAATCCAACACTTCATTTTTAGAGTGCATAAACAACTCTTTTCATGATGACTTTGGTCAAATGTTATTTTCTTTTGTGTAACAAGGTGTTTAATTTTAAAGTAAAGAAGAAAAAAAAGCTTTTTTTGTTTTGAATGTAACAAAATAAAAGTAAAAGTTTAAAGAAATGCTTGGTAAAAGTTCAGATATTCAAAAAAGTACTTAAGTATTGGTTTTAGTCTATGCTAACCTGTGTGTGTGTGTCTGCTGTTTTGTGTTTTATTGTGAACCAGGATGGAGAAACCTGCTAAATTATTTATTAGAATTTTTCGCTGTAGCCTCTGATTATATTTGAACAAAYGTTACATCAAAACAAAGTAGCACTAGAAAAAACAGCCTGCCTTGGATTAGGAATACTTTTTTTCATGTTRGCTGCCCTCTTTTCTGGCAAAATCGTGTGACCCAACATGACAAGGGAAACTACAGAAGTACTATGTCATCAAATTAAGAAATAAGACTGGTAAAAACTTTCTTTTTGATATTGTTTCTTGCTCAAACAAATTTATTATTTAATAGCTTTATCACACAGCTTTATTTTTGCTTTAGTTTTTCAATGGTCTACGCCAGTGGTTCCCAAACTTTTTGTCTTCTGACCCACAAAATATCCATGGCAAAAACTTGTGACCCCAAATATTACTGGTCTGAGTACATAAACTTAGTTAATAACCCTAAAAACACAGGCTTTTTGACCATCTAAACAGCTTGTACACAAATATAAATACTTATTTTTACTTATTTTGTGTTTTTGTAATAATTATAGGGAAAATATTACATCAGCAATTATTTTATTACCCTTTAAATTGATTTCTGGAGATTATCCAAGGTGCTTCATGACCCATAATTGGGTCCCAAGCCCAACTTTGGGAATCAAAGTGCAGTGGTTCCCCAACTTTTCAGCTTTTGACCCACAAAATAGTACAAAACAGTAGCAGAGACCTGYGCCCCCAACTATTTTTGGATGATAAACATTTGTATCAGGTCAACAAAACATGGGCATAGTAACAATATTTTTTATACTACATTTATCCATTTTAAATATACTAACCTCACTCCTTTGTACAAACTAAGGCAAAAATGTAATTAATTCAGAAAATCTTTTCAGGACCCCACCTTGATGTTTCAGGACCCCACTTTGGGTCCCGACCCCATCTTTGGGAAACACTGGTCTACGCCAAACTTCAGGGATCATGTACCTAATGGCCTATTTATGAGGCTTATTTGTTTTTTTATTCTCTTTGACCCATAAACAGATTCATCCAGATGTCTTAGATCCATCAGTACCTTGAAAGCATATTCCAATTTGACGAGGAAAGGGAAGGAGACGGCCTGTAATATTCTCTTTTCATTTAGCGTGTGTTCAATCTGCTTCAACTTCACCACCTGAAAATACAAAGCAAAGGAGAAATGAATGAGAATATTATGAGAGGTATAATTCAAGACATCATATACGATTTTAAAACCAAGCATTATGTGTTTGTCTTTGTACATAGCTTACTAATGATGTGGTTGAAAACAAAGTTTTTTTTGTTTCGTCATCATTAATACCATGTTTTTATTTCTTGCATTACAACATAGTAAAGGAGTTGAAAGCACAGCAGATGCTTGTCAGTTTGTTTGAAATCTAAAATACCATTTCAGAGCTCTTTTTTAAATTTTCTTTTGCTGAAACCTTACTTTAAGGTCTAGTATTTATATTGAGCTTCAACATTTGCAAGTCAACACAAACAGAGCGGCATTAATCTAATTACGACACTGTAATAAAACAACAACAACAACAACAACAACAACAACAACAACAACAACAAAAAAACGTAACACTTAGCCTAATATCTGCTGTGATATGATTTTGACCCTCATGGAAGCAAATTAGCATATTCTAGAGATGGTCATCTTTAAATTTTGAGAGCTACAATCGAAAAAAAAGAAGAAAAAAAAACCCCACGTAAACTACCTTTTAGTTTCACGCTTTAAATAATATAAACACGACCGAGAGGAGTTGGTGAGAGTTTTGCAAACCAAGTATTAAAAAGCAAAAAAGAGACAGAAGATCGCAGCCGTTCTGTTGAATTGAAACCGAAAGCTGAACAGGTCCACTTCTTTTAAGCGAACAGACGTGCACTAGAAGTAACACACAAGAGGACATGCAAGCCGGTCTTTACCACTTTCACATCATTATTTAAAGATCAAAACTCTCATGYAAAGGTCCCTCTGGGTTTTCAGTGATAATATGCTAGCAGTGCACGAGAGGAAGCACTCCATTTCCTTTCATCAGATACTCAGCATCTGCACGCAAATGAAGCAGCTTTGCAGGCCTTTCACTTTTACGAACATGCTGGGTTTGCAACGGCTCGTTCAGATGGATTTTTATTTATCGCCGTAAACTCACTTTTTGTTTGTCCAAGATCTTCATGGCATAGAACTGATTTCTTCCTTTATGCCTTACGAGCATTACTCTTCCAAATGAGCCTGTGCCCAGAGTCTTGTACCTTTCAAATTCGTCCAGCGTCGTTGCGCACTGAGAAAACACAAAATGAATGGAAATAAGGCAACAAAATTAGGATTCTGAATACTTTCCACTTTTATGCAGGCCATAAATATTTTTAATATTTTGTCTTCAAGAAACTCAAGGTGAAATTTTAGTGCAATTTTTTTTAAATAAGGCATTTATCCAACCGGACTGCAATTAATTCAACATCAAAGCTACTCCTAACAAAAGGAACAGGTTWTTGTATCAAACATTTTATTTAATTTTTTGGATAATAAATAGATGTAACCAGTGGGCTAAGAAAGACACACAAACAACTTACTTGTGGCGGACACTCCCATTTTCTTAAAAAATCTTCTTTGGCTTTAGCTAAGAATTCTTTCACTATATAAAAAAAGACAGAAATGCAATAAAAAATAAATTAGAGCTTTTGAACCCAAACGTTTGTTCATGGAAGTTAAAAAGAAAAAGGCAGTTCACACATTCAGGGGAATAAAATGCACTGAGGTCAGGCACGTGTCAAGTATTGGGGAGTGAGGACTACGCTCGAGACAACAACAACAAAAACATATTCATGTACATTTCAAAACCACACACCTAGGCAGGAAATCTGAATTCATAAAGTGATGCAAAGAGCTCTGCGAAACTTTACGTAACTGGCCGAATTGGAGAGAAGCTATTCTGCATCTCTTTCAGGAGTAGGCGGGGTGAAGGAGAAAGACACCAACAGTGGGCAGAGAGAGAGAGAGAGAGAGAAAAGGCACAACATACATGTAACTGAGAACACAGAGCAGGCAGCAGAAACACGGTGCATTGGTAAAGTCATAGCTGACATGAGATGTCCAAAGTCAAAGAGTCGTTAGAGTGGTCTAAAGTCTCGCTGACGTTAGAGCTTGGCCATCTGTTACTTATTTATTTGCATTGATTTATGGGTTCTCTACTGGCTACTTAATCTGATAATTCCCTAATCAAGTTAAACTCACAATGGTTTAACAAGAAGGTGGGATTGTTGAGCCAAAGGTCTATAAAAACAGATATGTTGTCTGTGCACTATCAAATGAAGCTTAAATTGTCTGCAACTTAGTGAATTCTATGTTGAAACCGACATATTTTTAATGTTTAAATAAAAAAAATTATTTTGAATACATTGCTGGAAAAATATGTATGTATGTATGAGGCGACAGAAAATCAAATTTCACAACTTTTTAGATTAAAATGTACAAAATAAAAGTGTATAAAGGAACGCAGACATTCACATATAAATATTGAAATAAACTAATCACTATGAGAAAGACTGTGGGTTAAAAGCAATGGGCCTCATGCAAGAACATGTTTGTGTTCTTATCCTAAATTTCTCTTTTGTTCGTACAAAAGGGTT
>NW_013952410.1:2854002-2856414 GCF_001266775.1 Austrofundulus limnaeus | reverse complement strand
TATATATATAAAAGTGTTTGCATGAAACCAAGATGAAATTTTTGAGATTGGGGTTATCAAAAGATGACAGCAGTCTACTTTAGTCTTCGTGTGTAGCTAAGCAGGATGTAGCTGGTAACTTGTCAGTACATGCAGATTTAAAGTCTATTTTACTAAAGCGTTATCTACAACAGGTAAGATATTAACTGTTCATGACCTTTCAACAAAAACCTTCAATAAAAATGAAATCTTGGTATTTTAACACATGCCCTGATCAAACAAAAATATATCTTTGTTAGGTTTGAAATCTACGAATTATAAAACTATTCAAAAGATAAAATTGCACTATGCATTTTATTTTTAGTAACCATATTGGTCATAATATAATCAGTTTCAACATCTAATACATTGCTTATTATATTTAATTATATAGGTTTTATTAAAATTCCATAGCAGTGAATTTTATTATTTTACTTTTGAACTGTTTCTTAACTTTCTGGAAAACRGGGCCCTACATGTCGTGCACATGTACAAATATTCTCTCTGTGACTTGGGATGTCTTGCTGAAAAATGAGCATACCAAAAGTTTCTACAGTTCACCCAGGGATTGCAGGAACATTCACCCGCATGGATGGAAATGACAAAAGAAGAAAGAGAGGAAGAAAAATTCATGAGGAGCTAAAAACCAGAWCATGTTAGAAACACACACATAAAGAAGCAACACTAGACACAGTGTAAGACACCCCTGCAACGTGTTTAACCCTGTTAAATAATCCAAGATTGATATAGGATTAATTTTATTTGATTGCCATTGAATTTTACCACAACATTTGTGTGTATGTACAACGGCAACATGTAAACTTTTTGTAAGTTACAATTTAAATAGATAAAGAATTTATTCTACTTCAAACTTCAGCTGCTTGTCTTCAAAATTGCTTCCTATTTCATTTTCTGCCCCTACTGGTGGCTTTTATTTTTCTGCCTAGACAAAAAGACAACACTGAATGAACAGACACCATTAAAAGCCCAAGTAGTAGCAAAACATTGCACAAAAACGAGACGCATATGTTATAGAATGATATTAATTCTTAAAAAATACAGCAAAAATTCTAAAAATGATTGAACCAAAGCCTGCAGTAAATTTAGAATGTGATGTGTAAATGTGATTACAACAGGATCTGGGAAGCTTTTGAGGAAGGAAATTCAAAACAGCTAAACTTGTCAAAGHAGCTGACATTTGATCATTGCAAGACCTGATGAAACATTTTATACGGAAAAAAAAAAAATTTAAGATTTCAACAACTTTATGACCTAGAGTTTATGCAGGCGTGCCAGTTGCTTGATACAAGTTTCAAGTAAATGCTGTCAGTTTTCCAAGGCAAGTAGCAACCTGCTCAGAGCTACAAAAGACATTAAACACAGATAGGACAGAGCAAAAAGAAAGAAAGAAAAAAAAAAAGCACCACACTTACTCGACTTATCCCACAGGACGGCAAACTCAGAGATATGAGGCACCTCACTCTCCTGTACTTTGTGCTCTTGTCCACTTTTAAGATATTTATGAATTAAACGGCTGGCAAAGGACTGATCCTTTCCCTGGGCCATTTTTTTGGATCAATTATCTAGACGTGTGTGTGTGTGAGAATACTCACAGACAAAGTATCTGTCAAACCCTAAAGTCAAAGATGCTAACTTCCTGTATGCAGGCTCTGTGGTTGGTTAACCACATAAAGTTACGCTTCCTGTTCATGTACTCTGCTTCAGTATCAGCAGCCAAATGCACGTCCAGCTTCTTGACGTGTGTCAACGGAAGGGACTTTGCTTTGTCTCACATGCAAGCCGAGAAATGTTGTTTGGACAGAGAAATGCAAACCAAGCAGAGTGAGCTAAAAGTCGAAAACACAGGGAAATAAGACTGTTGAAGGGAGGGAAAATGTAACACCCACAAACTGGCTGAACAAGTTATCTCCAGGTTGTTGTGCTCTCTGGTGGATATCTTTCACAGTGCAGCTCTTGTGCTTAAAGTCAGACAAGTCATGACCTTCTGCTGCACAAATTTTTAAACTGGTGTAGTTTTGATAGGAGTTTGTTTTGAAKTTTAACTAGTTTGAACCACAAACGAAAGTTTTAAACGTAAATCAAAAGGCAGTAGGCACCCCGCAATAATTTACTAGTTTGGGTTTTTCAGTAGTGTTGGTGTGTCCTCAACTTCACCCTGCTGGAACTACTGACTGACTGACTGACTGACTGACTACAGTTGGATTAAGACAGAAGTCTGGGAGACAATGTAAACTGCCACCAATCAGGAAGCAGGTCAAGATCAGTACTCTCCAGACAGGCCACTGTGTATGGCACACTTTACTGGATTAGGCTGGCCACTCACAACACACAACAACAGTGTACTTGTGACTAAATTATTTCAAGGAATATATA
>NW_013952410.1:2829594-2853822 GCF_001266775.1 Austrofundulus limnaeus | reverse complement strand
ACTGTATGTCATCAGCATACAGATGGTAGGACACATTACATGTACCCGTGTCGAACAGTGCTTTAGGTTCAATACACACTTGTATCGAACAATACAGATTTTTAAAATTTACTTTATCAACTTGTCTTCTGAAGATGCTCTGTGTTAAAGGATCAGTGTTCGACTACTACACCTAGGCAAAGATCCACTGAGAAACTTGCTGTTTCAGCAACATTTAATTTAAAAACTGTACTTTTGAGGTTAAACAAATGTTCATAATAATTTAAATAAATTACAAGTTAAAAGGGACATGGGGATTTCTCTTTTTATATCGAAAGAATATCAAACCGTGAGACTAATGCATTGAACCGAACCGAATCGTAAATTTTCTGTATCGTTGCTGAGTTTAGGAACAGATGCAATTTACCTTAAAAGAGACCATTTGTTTTCATTTAGGTTGATATCACTTTAACAAAACCGGGTCCACTGGACTCATACTTACAGGAAATAAAGATAGATTAACTGCATCTTGTTTGGTGATGTTATCTTGCTCCACCAACACAAATATAACAATTAATTTAAACACATTGCTTTAAAGGTACATGGATCTGTGTGTATCCCCTGCTGTGTGGACCCCCCCACAGTCTGAACTGTCATTATGCTCAGATAACAATAAGCTGGTTTCATTATTTCTAGCACACTTTAACTCACATCAGCAAAGTGACGTAGTTAGCAGAAGGTTGTGAACTGCTCTAAACATGGTTCTTTCTGTGCAAGGTCTGCTGCTAAAAGGATGCTGTCCACTGTGACATGCAAGCTCACATCGTGAAATAGTTAGGTCAAACTGCGCTGTATGGCTTCCAGATGCTCACCGCTTTCTTGTTCATTGCCTTTCTTGGCAGCTGCTGCGTTTCCCATCGTAGGAAGACAGACGGGCCGATCCACAGCTGGCTAAAGAAGAGCGATGATGGTGGCCGTTAGCTATCAGCCTGGTCCTCTGTTAGCTAGCTAACAAATATCAGCTTCTCTCTCAACTGGCAGGTTATAAACTACATGAATGTTGTTCCTCTGTGGACAGAACCTCGATGCTGACTGCCTCACTGCTCTTTATTTACAAGGCCTTTTTTTTCTGTTCACGTATGCCTCCGCTGGAATGACAACATGATCCAGACTTTTCACCTCTGCCTGCTGTCGTCCCGTGCTGCGTTCACGTCAAATGGGAAYACCAGGGATGCACTTGATAGGGACAACGCTGCATTCACGGACTGCTCGAAAATAAGACACCCTGTCAAAATATTACATTTCTGAGGGATAACTTTTACGATATGCGCGTGTGTAATAAATTAAGTATGCATCTTTATACCMTCAGCGACCATTAATTAAAAATTACATCTTAAATCTTTTAAAAAATAAAAATAATATTGTGCTGTATGATTGTGTGACTACAACAATTGCTACAATTTTAATAGTAGCTAATCACTTAGAACTATAGGTTCATCATAGAATTGAATAGCTAACTAAACAAATTAATTAAACAAAACAAAACCAAAAGTAGATATATGCTTATTTGTTTTGTTTTGATTGTTTTAATTCAGAAACAAATTCAGCAGAAGAACACACAAAACAGCTGACATTCTTTTTTGTATCTTGTTTTTGTAATATATTTTTAGACAAGTGTAATAATACTAATGCCACACATGCAAAGTTGGGCAAAGAAGGAAAAAAAAAGGAGACATGACACAACAAACCAAAGCATGGCCAATACCCATAATGTGTTGCAGACAGAGATGTCRGCCAAAACCTGACACACCAAAGGCTTGACAAAGATGGGCTTAAACCTGAAACAGAAGGATTCATGTTGGCTGCACAAGATCAAATAAAACAAACTACTACRTGCATAAGATTATTGTCTCCAACTCAGTTTGCAGCCTATGCAACAAAGGTCAGGAAACTACTTGACCATCTAGTTTCTGGGTGTCCTGAGTTAGCCAAAAGTTTATTCATTCACAGACACAACAAGGCAACTGCATACCTGCACTGGAACATCTGCCAGGGACATATCATCAAAATATTACAACCCCAAGCCCCAAACTGTTTTATAAAACAATACCACCATCCTCTAGGACATGCCTATTCAAATGGATAGGGGATATTGGCACTAAAAGGTGAGACATTGTCATAAAAAAGAAAACATAAACCTGCTTCCTCATCAGCATTTCAACCCAACCAGAAAATAACACCTCTTTCCAAGGTATTGAAAAACTGGCCATGTAAAAAGTCCCCATGTGGGGCCTTAAAAACTTTCAAGTAACAATTGTAGCATGGGAACTTGTCAAAAACAAGGTAATCAATTAAATCATTGGCAACAGCAAGGTGACAGAAGAATTTATATATAAAAAATTCCAATACTTGGGATAGCATAGCACATATTTTAAGAAAGACACAAACAAGCCTTGTCTCCAGTTATGCCTCATTATGACCTTATAGGCTTTTGGTTTGAGCCTGGTTATACTATTAAATAACACGCAAATTCAAAAAAAAAAAAAAAAAAAAAAAAAAAAAAAAAAAAAAAAAAAAAAAAAAAAAGAACAACAATAATAATATTGGATGGATAGATGTTTATCAATCTGTCATCCTTGCATAAGTAAATACGATTAAAATATAATTTATCTTTATCTAGCAGATGTTGTTTTCCAAAACAACTTTTAGGAGAGGAACTGCTTTTTGAAGGAAGACACCCAAGCATCTTCATTGAGAAAGTTCATCATTTCTTTTTTTGTCCTCTACTCATCTTCAGTGAACTTACAAAAAAAAAGCTTATGGATGTGGGTTTTTTGTGTTGGTGTGAGTAAGCCTTAATCATTAGAACCAAGAAATACATGTTTTTTGTAACACGTGTTTTTGTATTTAGGAAAACAACAACAAAATTTGGTATAATCTTTTAGGATTTGTGCAGCACAACCTCCAATCTAATGCAGGCAAACACAAATGCATGTACCAAGTGTACTATTTTGTTCCTGACAGGAAACTTCCACCCCTGGAGGAACACAGCTCCTCACAATTACATATCCCACAGGGATCAGTGCAGCATACATTAAACAAAGACTCATGCTTGAGAAGTGTTTTACTCACCCTAAACTAAAATATGTTGAATTGTTTACATTTTTGCTGTCAGGGTTTTGAGTCTCCACATGAAAAACATGAGAAGCACTGCAAAATATATCCTAAATATAAAGATGAAGTAGTGTGTTAAAATGATGCTTTTAAATGATGGAATGACATGGTAATGAACTCAGAGGGACGCGCCCATTAGCGGCAGGGATGTTTTTAGCACCACGGCCAGCGACAGTTGCTAGGCTGCTGCGTCTTGTTTGCATCAGCGTGTAGCGACGGACAACCTGCTCCTGGAAATTAAATAAAACCCGCGTAAGCGGTTCGAAATTAAAAGGTAAAACTTTTTCCCTACCTATAAGTATTTAATATGTGATAATTTTGTGCAGTGGTAAGTGAATGGCAGTTTGTGAACGCAAACTTCAGCAGTTCGCTCGAGTCCTCCCCCCTCCCCGGTTGCAGAAATGGTTTCGCCCGCGGACTCGCTCCAGCAGCACTCACACACACAGCGGCCAAAAAAGGACTACAATACACAGATTTATTTGTTTTTGTTAAAAGACAACGCCATTTTTGTAGTAGCTACAACTCTACAGAACCTTTGAATCATTTTAAATAATATTCCTGGAACCGGATGTTTTTTTTCTTCCAGAAGGCCTCGGTGTTTGGCAGCTGGAGTCCGAATGAGAGCAGGAGGAAAAAAAAAAGAGTGACTGAGCTGCACCACCAGCGCTAGGTAGGAATAATAATATACGGTAAGATTGACGGGTCCTTTCCTTTAGAGCAGCTTGGCCGTTCGGCTAGGCTAACTGCAGAACAGTCCGGTCTCGTTTGATGCTCTTTCAGTTTTGAAATCGGCTTCCTTGTTAGCTTGTTCCACCTGACCCTAAGCAAGTGGCTAGCATCCTAACGTTAGCAAGTCATTCCTGCCCCGGCTCGGACAGGTTTTATTTTGTAATCGCAAGACATTTCCTTTGAAAGCTCCACCGTGAAGAGTTCATATGTGAGATTAAAGGATTTCAGTTTGGACTAATGCTGAAAAACGAGGAAGATATCCCAAAGGGGGATGGCCTTTAATTCTTCTCCCAGTGATCTGGAAGATACCATATTGACTACTTTGCTGAGGCAGGCACACAGCAGGTCCCATCTCTGCTGCTGTTTGCAGCACAGCGCCCTGGTTAACTTTGCAAGACCCCTTCATAAATCTATCTTTGACTTTTATGCTCACGTATAGGGCAATAGGTTCCTAAAGCATGGGCAATTAGTTGGAAGATTTGATTTATTCTGACCTGTTTGTAGTCCAGCGTGCCACATGCAGACACATGCTGTGACAGAGCACCCTGGATTATGTAAGAAGAGCTTAACACACGAGTTCTGGCTCACTGCCTTCTGGCCATAACCCAGACATATGGCTTAAATCGAATATGATCTGTAAAATCTTTTAATAGCATAAAGATGAGTTTTTGAATCAGAGTGCTTAAGGTTTTTTTTTTTTTTTTAGGTGCCTGGTATTTGGCTCATTTGTAGTCATTTCAGTGATGCAGCTGAGATAAAACTGGTCTGGGCCTCTTTAGAGTAAACTCTGAGGTTTGAGGTCAATCTGTGGCACTTTTTTTCTTGTAGTTTCTAAATAGTTTATGTCCTGCTGCATCATTAAACATCAGCGCAGCCCTTGCCGTAATCCGAGTTGATGGTGTGCTTTATGTTTTACTGTGTTGTTTCATAACTTGTAGCTGTTTTGTGTGTTTGTTTGCCTGTTGTGTTTGCAAAAGGGATCTGTGTATTTGGCAAGAGTTTGGTGATACGATACATATCACGACACAGAGATCAAAATATGATATATCGCAATACACTCACCGGCCATTTTATTAGGTACACCTGTCCAACTGCTCGTTAACACTTAATTTCTAATCAGCCAATCACATGGCGGCAACTCAGTGCATTTAGGCATGTAGACATGGTCAAGACAATCTCCTGCAGTTCAAACCGAGCATCAGTATGGGGAAGAAAGGTGATTTGAGTGCCTTTGAACGTGGCATGGTTGTTGGTGCCAGAAGGGCTGGTCTGAGTATTTCAGAAACTGCTGATCTACTGGGATTTTCACGCACAACCATCTCTAGGGTTTACAGAGAATGGTCCGAAAAAGAAAAAACATCCAGTGAGCGGCAGTCCTGTGGGCGGAAATGCCTTGTTGATGCCAGAGGTCAGAGGAGAATGGGCAGACTGGTTCGAGCTGATAGAAAGGCAACAGTGACTCAAATAACCACCCGTTACAACCGAGGTAGGCAGAAGAGCATCTCTGAAAACACAACATGTCGAACTTTGAGGCAGATGGGCTTCAGCAGCAGAAGACCACACCGGGTGCCACTCCTTTCAGCTAAGAACAGGAAACTGAGGCTACAATTTGCACCAGCTCATCGAAATTGGACAAGAGAAGATTGGACAAACGTTGCCTGGTCTGATGAGTCTCGATTTCTGCTGCGACATTCGGATGGTAGGGTCAGAATTTGGCGTCAACAACATGAAAGCATGGATCCATCCTGCCTTGTATCAACGGTTCAGGCTGGTGTTGGTGGTGTCATGGTGTGGGGAATCTTTTCTTGGCACTCTTTGGGCCCCTTGGTACCAATTGAGCATCGTTGCAACGCCACAGCCTACCTGAGTATTGTTGCTGACCATGTCCATCCCTTTATGACCACAAAACCGTTGGTGTACCTAATAAAGTGGCCGGTGAGTGTATATTGCAATAAGGCGATGTTTTGTTTTCCCCAATTAAAAAAAAAAACTCACCATACATAAAATCTGATTAAATTCTCTTTATTTGTATGCAATCAAAAGGACACCAAACTAGAGTGAGAACTGTAGTTTAATTTCTCATTTCTTCTTACAACATCCACTTATTAAGCCTTAATAAAAACTGATGCAGTGCTTTTGAGAATAGATGCAATATCGATACAGAATCAGCTTTCAATGAAATATTGCAATATTTCAGAGTATWAATATTTTCTTAAACCTCTAAASTGATTAACTTTTGGAGTCATGCACATTATGATGTCCATCACAGCAAAGMGACCTAAGCAAATGTAAAAATAGCCACAACTCAGTCAGTTGTCCAGATATTGATCTAAACTTTGGTGTGGTAGTAGCTGAAAGTCATCCCAAACATATACTCTGAACTCATCAACTAATTATTCTGTGTAAAGTTCTAAAGCTCTATTGCTGCATGTTCTTTAGAGACAATCTCAACCCCTTTTTTTCTTTCCCTGTAATTGAGAAATGGTTTTCTTGTGAAGGCACATTTTTGTATCACAGTGTTTTTTTTTCCCTTATCAGCTCTGCAGCTTCACAGCAGTGAGGTGTTACTGTGTTTACATTTCTTTCTTTAGATTAGCTGTTAATTTCACACTGGAGATTTTTGAAGGGAGATGCTAACCAGCTCTGTTAAACAGATATTCAGATTTCATTAACACTTTGGAAAATATATGATAATGAATCTTTCTAATCATTTTCCAGCTCATTTAAACTAAGATTGTGTCTGTCCTTTTGTTTTGTTTTTTAAACCGTAGTTGATACGTTTGTCAGTTTTTTTTCTCTAACGGTATAAATTTTCTCAGATGACACATTCACTTGTGTTTTGTAGTGTATTTCAGGACTCCGTGGGCTGATAGCTCCCACTCTTGTTCCTCTTATCTGGAAGAAGGCGCAAAGCCAGAGTTGGGTCACTAGTTGGTGATAATTTTAGATCCACTGGTTTTTCTGAACATCTACTTTCTGCGAGAATTGTTTCACAAATTCAGCTATCATTTTACTTGTGTGCTATACAGATAATGACAGAATAATTATCAGTGTCTTTACACATTTTACATTTACTTCTCAGAGATTAAAAGATGTTCTAATAATAGTACAAAATGCGTTCATTCCTTCTTTTCTCCCGGGAGKACATACAAGCACCTGGGCCAACTTTTTGTGTAATAATGAGAGGAGTGCACTGAAAAGCATGTTTAATCCTACACTTTCATTATAAAACAAGRTAATGGGGTGTTTCCCAAAAACTTTTGATTGTGTATTTGATGCATGTTTTCTTGATACTGGGTCATGCAATGTGTATATAACATAGAGCAAACTCATCCTCTGTTGTCAGAGGTGTGCCATAATCTCTCATCTAAAATATCATCTGCTGCAGGGTCCAAGTTTTTCTTTAGATAAGACTTTTTAAACAGCTTTTTTTCTGTATTTGCTTTTGGATTTGAAAGGCAGTTCTCTCAAACTGGCTATTGGAGAAAGCATTCGACTGTGTCCCTCGGGGACTCCTGTGGGGGATACTCTGGGAGTATGGGGTACCAGGCCCATTGATACGGGCTGTTAGGTCCCTGTATGACCGGTGCCAGAGCTTGGTCCACATTGCCTGTAGTAAGTCAGACTCTTTTCCGGTGAGAGTTGAACTCCGCCAAGGTTGCCCTTTATCACCGATTCTGTTCATAACTTTTATGGACAGAATTTCTAGGCGCAGCCAAGGTGTTGAGGGGATCCTTTTTGGTGACCTTAGGATCACATCTCTGCTTTTTGTGGATGAAGTGGTCCTATTGGCTTCATCAGATCGTGATCTCCASCTCTCACTGGAGCAGTTCGCAGCCGAGTGTGAAGCAGCCAGGATGAGGATCAGTGTCTCCAAATCTAAGACCATGGTCTTGAGCCGGAAACCAGTAGGGTGCCGCCTCCGGGTAGGGGAGGAGATCCTGCCCCAAGTGGAGGAGTTTTAAGTATCTCGGGGTCTTGTTCACGAATGAGGGAAGAATGGAGCGGGAGAACGACAGGCGGATTGCTGCTGCGTCTGCAGTGATGTGAGCGCTGTGCTGGTCTGTCGTGGTGAGGCGGGAGCTGAGCCAGAAGGCGAAGCTCTCGGTTTACTGGACAGTCTACGTTCCTACCCTCATCTGTGGTCACAAACTTTGGGTAGTGACCGAAAGAACAAGGTCCCGGATACAAGCGGCTGAAATGAGTTTCCTCTGCAGGGTGTCTGGGCTCTCCCTTAGAGATAGGGTGAGAAGCTCGGTCATCCAGGAGTGACTCAGAGTAGAGCCGCTGCTCCTCCACGTCGAGAGGAGCCAGTTGAGGTGGCTCGGGCATCTGGTTAGAATGCCTCCTGGACGCCTCCCTGGTGAGGTGTTCCGGGAACGTCCCACTGGGAGGAGACCCAGAGGAAGACCCAGGACACGCTGGAGGGACTACGTTTCACGGCTGGCCTGGGAATGCCTTGGGATTCCCCCGGATGAGCTGGCCCAAGTGACTGGGGAGAGGCAAGTCTGGGTCTCTCTGCCCCCGTGACCCGACCCCGGATAAGTGACAGAAAACGGACGGACGGATAACCTTTTAGCAATAGGGTAATAAACAAGTCAAACTATATTAATATAGTTTCAGTTTATTTATAGAAGTGTTTCACAATAACAACAACAACAACAACAACATGTCATCATATTTATTGAGCTAATTCGTGGTGCCCGCTCCCACATGGGCTTTTTGTTTACATATAGGATAGTTTCAAGTACACACACAATAAAACCCTTACTAAGGCCAGACAAATGTAAATAACAACGACAAAAAAGAAAAATAAAGTACAACATAAAAGAAAGGATTCAGCAATGAGGCAGACAAGACTACTATGTTTATTATTGTATGAACAAGATGAATGGTAACAACCTGTACTGGATAATAGTTAGAAAATTGTATAGCTTTGCACTCGCAGACAGATTTACATTTGTTATATTGTTCAGTAAAACAGAGAGAGGGATGCACATGAGCATCACAAAGAGCTGACTCTTCACAATGAAGCCTTTCTGTTTTGAGCAGCAGCAGGACTGAAAAGCGGCACTGATCCTTCAGTTTTATTGGTCTTTGGCTCCCTCTGCTGGTCAAACTGATCCTTCAATTTTATTGGTCGTTGGCTCCCTCTGCTGGTCAAATTATGTTGCATCGATGGATGGGCTCATTTCTCATCGCAGTGAGGCTCATTCTTCCTTGGCTCCACACAAAAACGTCCAAAYTATAATAAAACAATTCACAGCCCCCTTCCCCCACACATTATCTGATTCCCTATCACTATTAATAAGTCATAAAATAGCTAGCAGCATTAAAAATAAATTATTTTTAAGCTAATTACGTATGGCATAAGTTTGTAATTTGTAGTATTAGGATTTTATATAGTTGAAATAAATCAAGCATCTAAATTTGAACATCTGTAGCACTGTTTTAATCATTTTTCTAAATGCAAAGAATTAATAAGGTGTGACACGAATAAACCGGCTGTACACACTTGAAGTTACAGAAGAGGTTGCAGCTTGAGTTTGACATTGAAATGTTTCAGCTTTCAAGAGGACGCAAGTTAAACCAGCTGGCTCCTTAGTTTATAATTATCGCTACCAATTGAGATGAATTAGGAAAACACCAGAAGAATTCATTTAGTGCATATCATCAATCATTGTTGCACCAGAGTATCTCAACTGCGATGCTACATAACGCTCCAGTCCAACCAGATAGGTTAGAAATCTGGGTTGATGTTTTATTTGAAGAAGGGGTACGGGTTAGAGATGCACATATTTACAGCAACAATGAAGGTACTGAAAAAAAACTATATTTTATTACACCATCAGCAGTAAAGAGCAGATAGTCTTAAAAAAAAAACAATGTGCATGCTGATATTTGACTTTATTTTGTAATTCATTTTTACAGTAGTTACTTTTTATTGTTTGAATTTAAATCCCTGCTGCATAATAAGTGATAACAACAGAGTTATTTATTGTGTGGACGTGGTAAATGCCATTTCAAATGACCTGACCCGGAAAATGCATAGCTAGAAAATCATTTTTGTTGTTTTTCGTTGAAACATATGTGTCTTGCACTTGTTCTGAAGGCTTACATGACACTAAGGGTTGGCGCTCTTATAGAGACATTTGTTCCCAGGATCCTGCACACAGTGCACCCCGGTACACCGTTGCACAGTGGGGGCAGATTGTCAGCAACACAGCTTGCCTCACTTTATCACTCTGGGTCTTTTGTTGTAGCTTCCCCCTCCCTCCCTCCCCTCTCTGCTGATCTCATCGTAGTCAGGATCAATGACCTGTGCTTACCACAGGCAGACCGAAGAGGCTGACAGTATGGACTGCAGAGTGATCAAGCAATGCAATCAGATTGTTTCCTCATTCTCATTTGTCTAGAGGCTGATGATGGAATCAATAAGGTTGCTTTGTAAGCTATCGTCTTAGGCTCCGACGCGCTCGCTGATCTAACAAAGTGGGCTTGTGGACAGTAAACATTGTTAGGCGAGGAAAAACATCTTTTCAGTGCACTCTCGCCACTAGAGGCCACTGTTGATCTTTTTGTAAAACGAAGGCGAGGGACAAGAAAATGTAGCCTGGTTGAGTTGCACAGGATTATATTACCTATGATTTATAATTCGTTTAGTCTACATAATGTTTATAGGCAGTATAATTCATTGGCCAGTCCTCTATAGCTTGTATTTTATTGTGCATTTTTTTATTCAAAGTCTTGACATAATATTTGGTCTTTAATCTTCAAACAATGAAATTTACTGCAYTTTATGGACAATGCTGCATAGTTTTTTCTTAACATATCAATGATAAAAGTGCATACATGTTGAATTTATGCTTACWTACACTTATCCATGAACACGTTAACACAGATTTACAGACATCTCTCTTTGAGGTGCTGCAGAAACTTTGTGCAGTCGTGTCACATTACGAGGCAGCTCGAAGCCTCGACGCACGACTCCATTCAAATCTGAGCAAATTAAACCGTCAACTCCCAGCTAAACTGACACTTGCCAGTATTTGCATCACCTCACGTATTTTTCAGTGGATCAATTTGTCAGGAAAATTAGCATTTCAGACGCAACTTTTCTGTCAAGCGTTGCTTCATGTTGCTTGATATTTTTGTTGATTTTATCTTGATGGCACTGCCTGAAATAGGCCCGTCTGATTACTGTTCCTGCAGGTTTTAGTTTATAACAAACACAGTAGGCGTCTTTGCGTTTATGTGACATTTCTTTTGTTTTGCAATAAACACCACTAGAATTTAAACTAAGAAGTCACTTTGCTCTCTTTGATTGCGATTCGCAGCTCCTATAAAGATCACTTGTCTTTTCTACCCTGTCCAGCTGGAATACTTTTATGGAAATGTTTAGAAATACATTTTTGCATTTTCTCCGTTTATGGTGATCCATCTGCTCTGTGTCACATTGGTATATAAGAAAGTGATCCATTTCCCCCCTCGTGTTTCTTTACCCTTCCCGACCTTAGATCTATCACACTTTTGAAAAAGACATTTAGCAACTGCACGAACTGAAATTATTTGTGAAAGCTTCAAAATATTTTCACAAGGTAAAATTATTAGTCTTAAAAAAACAAAACAAAAAGAAAACACAAATCTTTGGTGTGCAGCATGACCACTGTGTAAAATTTATCCAAATCAGGACAGATGAGCTTAAAAAAAAAAACACCAGGCAAGCTCCGCTAAGAACAAAACAAGAACAGTGGCTTGAATCGATGAGAACCCCTCTTTAACTTTGATGGAACGCTTCTAGTCACAGAGCCACTTCGCTGCCAAAGCCAGTAATGGCATTAATGTAAACAGGACATCTCTACAATGGCTGATTACTTCCAAAAATGGTTTGAGGGACACACTTAGTGACAAACAGAACCTGGCTGGTGACTGGTGATGATATCCCCGAGGCAGTGTTTTAATAAACCACTGTAAAAATGCCATCTGTTTGAATGAAGTGACCTTGCAGCCGCTGAGTTAAACCCAGCAGGCATAAGACACCGGGAGATGCTGGAAACACTTTATGTGACAAGAGCAAGATTGTTTCCCGATGATTCTATGAACTACCGATTATTCCTGCAGACGTTATTAGATTATTCAATCAGCAGTGTGCAGTGTCAGAGTATATGGAGCTCTTCCAGATACATTACGTTTAACATGTGTTAACCCTCTCCTGCAATACACCTATAATCAGTGTTGTATGAAGTACCTCAAAGTGATACTTGAGTAAAGTTACAAGTATCTTATCATAAAAATACTTTGGTAAAAGTTAAAGTCTTCTCTAAAAATATTACTTGAGTAAAATTCTTAAAGGCACAGTGTGTAGGATTTTGTCAATTCTTTTAGCCAAAATTGAGATAATCACTGATGACAATAATAAAAAACATGTCTAATCATTGCAGACAAAGACCTTGTTTTATTATTTTTACCTTATAAAAAGCTGTTTATATCTCCATGGTCGCGGGTCGCCACTACAGGCAGCCGCCATCTTGCACCGCCATCTTGTCTACGAAGGCTCATGAAGGACAAACTGCGGTGGCGGCGTCAAAAACGGTTTTAGTTGTAATACTACAAATGTAATATTTGTTGTCTGTCATTGTAGCTGGGATAATTTTACTTATTAAAGCTCATAATCTTACCACTTGAAACATCACTAGCCCTGAAGCTGCTGGTAGACATCGCAGTTGGAATTATCAAAGGTTTTTGACACCTGAGAGACACCGTAGAAACTTTTTTGTGTTTGGAAGGGGGTGGGTGTGTGTGTGTGTGCGTGTGTGTGGGGGGGGAACCAGGGAGGATGATTCAACCACTAGATGTCGCTGAAAACAACAAATCCTACACACTGTGCCTTTAAAGTATCTGATATGTTTTGTACTTAAGTATCAAAAGTAAATTTCTGACACAAAATCTACTTAAGTATTAAAAGTAAAAGTACTGTGTAAAAGTGAGCAGTTCGATTTTCCAAAATGACATTTATTGGGAGGTGACTTCTCCAAAATAAATTTTTTCCAACGGCATGCAGCTGTGTTGGGTTGTGTACAAGCCAATAGGGTGACAGAATGGTATATATTTATATTTCTCATCCAACCACAATTAAATTCACTCTATCCAGGAGACACAATTTATCAGGATAAATTTTTTTAAGTAATAACAACTCGGAATAAAATAGGAGTAACGACTTTCTACTTCTTACCTTTTTAAAAAATGTAGTGAGTAGAAAGTACAGATAATTGTGTAAAATGTAATGAGTAAAAGTAAAATGTACGCTGAAAAATAATTACTCAAGTAAAGTACAGATAACCAAAATTTCTACTTAAGTACAGTAACAAAGTATTTGCACTTAATTACTTTATGACTCTGCCTATAATGAATCATTTTTCCTCTCATTTACAGGACTTTCCACCCCCCCCCCCTCCCGTCCACCCCTTCCCCACTTTCCCCTCCTGAGCCTCTAAATAAGCTTGGGTTTTGCAGTCGCTTGAGGAATTCTCGCCTTCCCTCTCCTTTCCCACCACCGCCATCCACTCTGACTCCCCTGCTTTACTGCTGAAGGGGGGCCGGGGAGATGCTCAGATGATCCATTGTGCGATTCCGAACCACACTGTTCACACAGCCCCGAACCGAGAAGAGTAACTAGCGAGCTTGTGAGAACCCGTGGAGGGTGCTCTGCACCCTGTGAGGTCGCCCACGAAGCCTGGCAGAAAGCTCGGCTCGCCCCTTTCCTCCTTTAGCCCCTGAGATGCCCTCCCCTCCAAACGATGGAGGTGAGTCAGACAGCTTCATTCCTCTTAGCACCGACAGGGTCTGTCTGTCTTTGTGCATACAGTGTGACATTTTTAAATACAGCTGTGCGCACACAAACATACACACACACACGCACAGACATAATAATTTAAGGACTATGATGTATGGAACTCCACTAGGCAAGATGAATAATCCACTTACATTCTTCCACCATAAACAAACCCCTCTAAATCCCCTGAAGTAATAAGGAAAATACATTAGGCTTCTGTTCCTCTCCTGTTCTGGGGCACAAGCTGTGACTGTATCCAGCCTTGTTTGTATGCTTTCTCTCCTCCAGAGGATCAAGGAGCGTCCCCCGCSAACGTCCCATCTGTGGGTTCCTACCAGAGCAGCGGGAAGAGGAAAGTGCATTCCAAGAAGAAGAAAGGCACCATCACTGCCAATGTTGCTGGCACAAAATACGAGATAGGTATTACACTTTACCTCCAATAAGATTACAAAACTTTTATTTATTTTTTTAAATTACAAGAATATTTAAAATTACAAGCAAATAAAAGTTAGTGAGGAATTATACAATTATTATCTAGGGCCCTATAATTTGTTTTATTTTTTTTCTTCCCAAATTCCATTTGTTTCCATCCCCCCCTGAATTCCACATTTTTATTCTAACCATATTTATTAATCTTAAAAGTGTGTAATTATAAAGCAACTGAAATATAATTTAACAATGAATGGTCACAGAAATAAAATTGTATTGGCTGTTATTTCGCATTCACAATTATAACAAGTTGCTGTTGTTCAGCAGAACATTAAATGGTTTCGCAGTGTATTTAAAATTACTTGTAAACCATAGAATCTCAAATATCTCACACTGAAAAAGTTATATTTTTGTAAAATAAAAATGCTTTAGAGTTGAACTTAACATAAAATATGTCTTATGAAGAAAAATAAAACCTCTAGGAGTAACAATTTGTGCACACTTGCCTACTGAATAGAATCTAAGCTTATTTTTACTTCTCTTTCTGCAGAGCCCCTCCTTGTTTACAGTRCTTTATCAAAAAGGGACAAAGCTTACAGAAAAGTTGTTCTCCGGATTCATGAAAGTTGCTGGTTCTGCCTTTGTGCTAAGTTTCGAATTATTTGGAAGACACTGGTGTTTAGCCTCTTCGCCATAGCTCGGCAGCTAACTTTTTTATCTTTGTGTTGAAAGTAGAGCTCACCCCTTTTGCTCATAACCAGGTAAGGGTAAATATGGGAAGCGGCAGCGGTTACAATCTCTCCAGAACTTACTTAAATGAGCAGATTCTGTGAGATTCTGCATTTTATACTGGATTCCATTTTGTTTGGTAAATTCCCTGATTCAATCCGTGTTATCCAGAAATCATAGGGCTCTAAGTATCTTGATTACAAATCATAAAATTTGACATAGTTTAGCTTGTTTTTTTTCCCTAACTTTAGGGAAGACCTTTCATTGACCTTTGACCTGAGAGCTGAACTTTTTCCCCTGCATTAATTGCAGCTGTGGTATTATTGTGACATTTAAATATAAACAGGTAGGCAGAACTTTTGCCACAAAAACTCAGCCAAAATGACAGCTTTCTTTGTTGGGTAATTTTCTGATTACTTCAGCTGCATTGTGCTAAATTCTGAAAAAAAATTTAGGCTTGTGAATTCATGTTTTGATTTTCCTCATAAAAATGTCATGAGCGAGCAGTTTTAGAAAAAGCTCTCAGTATGGCTTCCCGATTCCTTCAAAACACCACAAATCYGATTCCAGTGTTGCCTCAACAATAAAATCTAATTAACTGTGAGGGATTGCTTGAATGAGTTTTTTTTCGTCCTAAATGAAACCTTAAAAGAAGCGGTCCAGCTGAACAGTTCACACAGCTGAGCCTTATATACATACATWAATCTTTGGTGAGGTAATTTAACTTGGCAGTGCTTTTTTTTTTTTGAGAGGGGCTAAAAGAGCACTGTAAGCACTCCACACAAGTTCAATATATTGTGTGGCAGCGGAGTTCTCAGGGGTGAACTACAACCTATGAAACTAAGGAGTCAGCAGCCGTGAGTAGAAGTTGGAGGCAGTCGGGATCCTGTCGGTAGATGGAAGTCCAGCTGTGAGTCAGTAAGCTCGCTGTGACGAGACCCTCACAGTGGCCATTCTGAGAGCAGTTCAGGTCTATTTTGAGGGAAAATTAACACCACAGGCCAGCTGGATGGCTTGTTTTTGCTGTTTTTTTTTGCACCTGTCCTTTTTTTTTTGTTGTAGGACAAGTAGTATTACAAATTAAGTTTTATGGTTTGGGAAAATTATATAGAAATTCTGCTTTTACCCCCGCCAAGGAGGGACCGCAAACTATTGCACTTAAAATGCTTGTTTTGTAACACAAGCAAGGAAAAGGATCAATTATAGCCTTGCTGTACTAAAGGACCTTACTGTTAACCATATGTCTGCTTTGGTGTAAAAATCCTCCCTGTTCCATTTAGCAAAACACTGTTAGTCTCTACTGACATTAACAGATGGATGGAGTCACATTGGAAACATCTTTTTCCCATTCAAAGTGCCATCACGCAACATTAGGCAGGCCTTCTCCAGGTTTGTGGAAGCTCTCAAGAAATTAATTAATACTTTGTTTTGTTAGGGCATATGAATTTTTCATTAACCCCTGAATAATGAATACTTGTAGGATTAATGTCCAAATGGGCTGCCACCTATCTCTCATACGATGGGCTTTCCGGTGGGATTTGAATGCATTACAGTCAATTAATTTATCTTTTTCAAGAGAGGCATTATGATTAGCTGCTCTGCAACCATTCCATGAATAGTAAATATTGCTGTGAGCTTTTTTGATCTATAGGCTCCCAAATTTATATTTCTTAATAGCTGGAAAACAATATTTAAGCCTAACAAAATGTTTGAGTGAAACACTGATCTGAACTCTGTGTTTTTTGTGCTTTAAGTGACATACTGTATTTGAATTTAGCGTTTGCAACATAAAGTTTCTTTTTTTTGTGACTATATCTTGTTAATTTTTAGGTAGTATTTAAAAAAAAGTAATAATTTTATATTCATGCAAGACTGCAAAGCTCAGATTATTCTGTTACTTTAACAGAAACTAATGTGTTCTTATTTGCACCTCAGTTCGTACAGTCATCAGCGAGATGTACTTCATCAAAGCACGGGATGATGATGAGACCGCCAACCTCATCTGGAACGACTCTGCTGTGCAGCACGAGAAAATTGCTGAGCTCAGGAACTATCAGGTATACAGAATCATGTAAAGTTTAGTGCACCTTGAAAGGGCTCACAGTGGMCTCAAGGTCAGAATGTAAGGAATCAGAGAAAAATCATTAATAATAAATTTATAATAGTTTTACATTTAAAAATCATATTTTATTCTTTTCATCTGTTCCCCACCCATTCAGCAGCCTAATAGATTTCTGTTTTGTTGTATTTTATAAAAATGTCCAGTTTAATAATGTGTGAGAAATCCAAAAATTTTTTTTTCAGTCAGTATTTAATACAGCTGGCAAAATAAATTGTTAAAATAGTGATCTGCTTCATTTTTCTAAGTCAACGTATTATAAAAGATAAAAACTTCTTGTTGTGGAAAAGACCCTCTTGATACAAGAGAAAACTTAGGTTTTTAAGAAAATGTTAGCTTATCAATTAATCATTCGTCATTTGATAAGATCAATCAAYTGTGATAACTTGCATCCCCAAAGTCACCTAAAAAATACTGAATTTCTTTAACAACAGCAAATAAAATAAAAWAAAAAATGCATGAAAAACAGACAAACTCCAATGGTGAGTTTATGAGAAATAGATCAGTGAGGGAGAGTAATTAGCATAACCATTAATTACCATATTAGAATCAGCTTTTGGTAAAAATGAATCAAAACAGAACGCTGGAAGTCATATAAACAGCAACAACAAAAACAGCAGGGAAATTGTGTAAGCAGATCAAAAAGCGGACACACTTCGAGAAATACAGCTCTGAAAAACAACAGATCTCGAAGATTCGGTAAGAATAGTCRGGACACGTAAAGGCTGAATTGTCAGGTCTATGTCTAAGTGAGAGAAAGATTCTGAATCTGCCAATCTGGTTTGTCTAAAACACCGGGTGGTAACACAGCAGACACGAAAATGGGTGCACATAGTGAGAGGCACCAGCAGAGGGAACGCAGGGATGGAGGGATTGACAGGTAGACTGACAGGCTGTGAACAACAGGGGCTGRTGGGGCAGGTTTCACATGTCACCAGTGATGTTGATAAGATGGACCTTAACAACAAGGGTTACTCCCAGTTTTTTCTGCGTTGGTTTGAGAGTGATTTTACCTTTGCTTGACCCCTCCCCCTGGCCTGCTGAATGAACTCGGCTGCCCTCCCTCAGCTCTGAGCATTAGCTGTTTCTCTTACGGAGATCTTATTTGATTAGACTGGGCACAAATGATCAATTAAATCAGGGGCTAGTCAGGAAGAGGGTGCCTTGTTAGGACAGGGGCAGCCAGAGTTCAGCTGAGAAGATTGAACACTGCAAAAAAACTGAAGCTGCGCAATGTGTGACGTCGCTAATGTTTTACACAGAACCAAGGCTCTGACATTCGTTTCCGTTTGCTCTTTCATGCTGATGTCATGAAATGAATTCTTAAAACAAAAACAGAAGTCCCTCAGCAACTGATTTTGATTTGCACTCACGCCATGTAGTCTATCAGCAGTGGCATCTTCAGATTTCTTAATTACGCCTTTCTCGTTTGGATGATAAGGACACATTTCTTACAATATTTATTCTTGTTTTTTCCCCCATTTTCCCCTTTCCTCTTTTTAATGTGTCCCGTTTTTGTTTTTTGGGGTGCGCGATGAGAGTTTGCCGTCAATTTTCAGTTCATACGAGCCTAATTAACGCCCCCCCGTTCAAGCTCATTTGGTCAAAGAATACAGAAAACTCYGAGTTTTTCCTTTACATCCACCCCCTTTTTACGGCACATTCAAAGCAATTCATTCAACTGTCACCACAGGAGCTTGCAATGCAGAACCAATTACCTTGGCCCCTCTGAGTAGAGATTGATTGTCTTCTTTTTTTCTCGCTTCTTTCCCTCCCCAACCTTTAAAGTATTAAAAAAAATAGGGGGGAGAAAAAACCTCACAGTAAACTAAATAAGGGTTGAGAAAGGTCTCAGCGTCACCTTTTTGTTTTGAGTCTGTAATTGGGCATAAATGTCAGAACATTGTAAGCTCACTTCAGGTTGCTGCCTTTAATGTGCTCATTTTTATGAAGGGGTGGGGGTGGAATTGAGTGGCTTAATGGCCCTAACAACATTATTATGTCTGCTTGTCCCTCTGCAGAGAATTAACCATTTCCCTGGCATGGGCGAAATCTGCCGCAAAGACTGCCTAGCGAGAAACATGTCCAAGTAAGTTTTGTTTGGTCTCTCTTAACACGTAAATGGAACTACTTTGGATTAGTTGTGAAAAAAACAAAAAAACAAACAAACAAACAAAAAACCAAACTTGAGCAACATAAGCATTTCAAAGAAGATATTGCTGGTTACTTGAAGCACTCCTCATCTTTAAAAAAAACCTTGCTTCTCGTAGGAAAGAATGCTTACACAATTGCTCTTTTTCTTCCTTTTTATTGCAGAATGATCAAGTGCCAGCCTCAGGAGTACAGCTTTATACCTAAAACCTGGATCTTCCCAGCTGAATACACTCAGTTCCAGAACTATGTCAAAGAGCTTCGCAGGAAACGCAAGCAGAAGACCTTTATAGTCAAGCCTGCCAACGGTGCTATGGGTCACGGGTATGTCAGAAGCCAGCAAGTCTCCCAGAGTGATCTATACACATTGACTGACAGAGGGGCCAAGGGTAAAAGAGGGAAAAAAGATAGAATGGAAGGAGGGAGGTAGTGAATTAGCAACAGAGCAAATAGAGGACAAGCACAACAAAAACAAAACAAATAAGAGGTTTGTGACCCTGGCATGAGTGTGTGTGGAAAGGGCATGATGGCTGGTACCAGACTGAGAATTAGGGTGGAGAGGGGGTGTTGAATCTCATTGTGGGCTTCATTGTCCTCGATGGTCACACTGTCTATAAATCAGAGGTTATCGCTACCAGCGGGACACACACACACACACACACACGCACACACACACGCACACACACACACACACACACACAGTCCCTGGCAGTTACTGTAGTTCCCTTCCCTCAAGGTCTCTGCATGTGATTATTGGATTCCTTTATGAGACCCCATCAGCAGAGACCAGTCAGACTAGAAAATGGACAAAGACGGCTGCTGCAGGGGACTCYGTCTCTCAATGGCATCCTTTTATCAAATGACAATCTGGTTGTTGTACCTGAATACATATTTCATGCTTGCACTCCCGTGGGGTGATAGCAACCTTAAAAAATGTAGTGTCACATTTTCATTGTGTGGTTATTTTTTGGAAGCTGAAATCATTAAGTACTTATCCATTATTTTTAATCCCAAACTGAGTGAGTGTTAGACAGAAGGTCCCGGTAGAGCCAGAGAGGTGTCTGAGTAGATATTAGCTATGTTTACATGATCAAAATTCTTTGATCAGACAGAAATGGATTCAGATTAAATAATCTGAATGTATCTTTTTATATGGGCACAAAATTAACTAATCCGATCATGACGAGCATTTACACTCGCAATGCTTTTATTCAGAATAGAAGTACTAACAGCTTAGAGTTTTAATTTTTTTCTAAAAAGAACACAGAAGTTCTACTTCTGTGATGAACATAAACAAASAATTCTGTGAGTTCTGAGCGGCCAGATTTGACCCGCACCAGGTTTTAATTACTGCGCTCCGTGTTGCTACATTTTCGACCATCAAGGCATTTGATAATTTTGATCTCGTTTAGTTTCTAATAGAAATGTTGCATCACTAACCAACCAGCTTTGCTTCCYGGACATATTAGCATCTAGCCAGGTGGAAATACGTCAGGTTGATGCGCACATAAACACACATGCGCAGACATGATCAGTTTTCTATAACCAGAAAAGCACGATCAGAATGTTTACATACTTGTCATTCAGATWATCAATAGAATTAAACCACTGCTGTCATTCTGATTACAAATTCATTCCTTTGAGCTGAATCAGATCAGAATATTTCGATTGCAGACACATTTTTATTTYGATTGACCATTGATTACGATTACTTATGTCCATGTAAACAAGTGTTAGCAATGTATTTTTAAAAATTTATTTTTAGGTGTGCAAAGGGAGGTAGGCTATTTTTTAAAATTTCAGTATGTCTTTAAAAGACTTTAGAAGTCAAGTTAAAAAAACACAATAGAGAATGAGTTAAAAAAAACATTAGAGAAGGGAGTTAAAAACATTAGAGAACGAGTTTAAAAACATTAGAGAACGAGTTTAAAAACATTAGAGAACGAGTTAAAAAACAGAGAATGAGTTAATAAACAGAGAACGAGTTAATAAAACATTAGAGAATGAGTTGCAAACATAAGAAGACGAGTTGAAAACATTAGAAGACGAGTTAAGAAACATTAGAAGACGAGTTGGAAACATTAGAGAACGAGTTAAAAAACATTAGAAGACGAGTTAAGAAACATTAGAGAACGAGTTAATAAAACATTAGAGAATGAGTTGCAAACATAAGAAGATGAGTTGCAAACATTAGAAGACGAGTTGGAAACATTAGAGAATGAGTTAAAAAAAACTTTAGAGAACAAGTTAAAACAACATTAAACTTAATTATTGATTAGAAAACAGACTTTCATCATCCATATACAATCTCAGAAATACTGACCATAATAACCCTTGGTAATAGTGTGCTGTGCTTTAAAAAATTGAGTGTTTGATACTGATTATGAATCTCCCTTACTTTAAAAATAATTAGATGAGCTGAATGAGATTTTGGCTATTCAGATAGAAAAGCTGTGAAGGTGTTTTATTGAATTAAAGAAGTAGAGTCATAATACTCATGTAAAGTTCAGAAAATTCCCAAGGAAAGAAGCATATAAACAACTCAAAGTTTCTTCCTCAATGCATTGATTTTTTAAGTTGCTGAAACTGACCATCAACATAATTTTTTATTTATTCATAAAATGATTTATTTTATGGATTCTAATGGTCCGTGTATAAGTTGAACCAGTTGTTTTGCACTCAACTAAAGGAGGCCAAGTCTAGATAAGTTAAATGAAATAAAGTGAAAATAAAAAGTGAAATTAGGTTAAAGTAAAAAAAAATCTGTTTCCTAAAATAAATGATAACTTGAAAGAGTGCGTCTTATTTTTGCCTGAAATTTCCTTTTGAAAAGAGCCCTTTAAATTCTGCGTCGCTCTCAAGAACCGTAAAAATTTTTGAAACTGCAAAATATAGTATATTTAGTTTTTTTCAAACATCTTATTTGAAAATGTGATCTCTGATGAAGTGTGTGTAGTGAGAAATAATTTGGATCGACTTCATCACTGGCATCGATAGMTGGGCATATTGAAGCACAAACAACCTCACCTCTCCTTCTAGTTCGCTTTGAATTTGTCCTTTCTAGTATAATGTGAGCATTACTTATAACTCTGTGCTGCACTAAGCCCTTATTTATTAAAGAATAAGGGCTGAATTATTGCAATACATTAAGAATATGAAAGACGATGAGTTTAGCTCGACCACTCAGTGGCAGGCGGCGCACAAAATTAGATTTTTCTCTCTTTTTTTTTCACAGTGTGATGCKGCAGGAAATTAAGTTATATCTACCCCCTGTAATTTATTTTTCTGTCGGCCAACTAAATGAAGTTATTGTTTATGTCTGAAGCCTAGCTTGTTATAACKGAAACAAAATAAAAGCGCGTGCGGAGCGTAAAAAGCCGAGCTCCCCTCCAGTGTCAAATTAAATAGGCAGGGGAGAGTGGGCTGTGATTATCTGACACTCCAGCTCATCAATCATGTCGTCTCCTCCTCAGCTTCTTCAGCTCTGCTAACTAACGTGGTTAACCCTGTCCTCATCATTCAGCTTGCTGTCAGCCTGTTACGAGGGGCCCTCACATAGTCGGTCAGGCCACTAACAACTTCTCCCTGATCTTTTTTTCATTCAAGTACTGCGATAAGCGGGTCTGTCAAGTGCTCGTCTTGTCGTAGAGCAGTCACTTAGTTGGCAACAGTAAAGATGTGATTGACACAAAAGGTACACCTTAAAGCAAAGGAGGCACAAAGAGAGAGAGATGAACAGAGAACTTTTACAAACTGAAAAATTCCCAACTAAATAGCTGGTTACATTTTTTTATATGTAAAATCTCCTTGGAAGCTAGATAATAATATATTTCGCTTTATTACATTTAATCAGAAAGGTCAATTATTCAGTTAAGAACAACAAACATGTTTTAGGATAAGTTGTCTGTAAAAATAAAAGCCAGTATATTGTTTCCTTTGATGCCTCAGCCCCACAGCCTTTCAATAGCAACAATTATTGAGCAATCAACTGTGCACATCTTGACCCAGTCTCGTGGTTTTTTTATTTTTTATTTTTTGTGTTACTGCTTGCATGTGTAGAACGGAGCCGGCCAGGCTGTGCATGTAACCAATTTAGCTTGAGTCAGCCTTAACTGTGAGTGATGGCCATATAGGTCAGTCGCATTGCTTGCACTATAGTAGAAGATTGTTTAGAAATGACCCCACACCCTCTCTGTACACATACATAYGTCTTCCTCCTGCATGCAGACTTTCAGACACACTGCAACTTAAAAAAAAACTGCCTCCAACATTTGCAGTGCCACACATATATCTACAAATTAACACAGCTCATTCTTTAGCCCTGCTAGCCATGGTCTGCGTACTATAAAACCTGAGTGCCAATGACAGGAGACCAAGGCAAATGAATTAAAGTGGGGGGTTGAAACAGAGCAGTGTCTTCACTGGTTAACTTGTGCATTGGTTAAAGACCTTACCAGAGGTAAGCAATGTGTCCATCCAGACAGAAACTACAATATTCTCCAGATGCCAACAGAGTGCAGCTCAGTTCATGCATTTATCAGTTCAATTCAGTTTATTTAWATAGCACCAAGTCACAACAAACAKTATCACAGGGTGCTGTAAAACAAAAAACAGTCTAAAGAAGCCAGACGACTGAGTTGAATCTTCACTTCATCACAGTCTCCCATCCTGAGCAACACATTAGCAACAGTGGAAAGAAAAACCTCCCTTTTAACAAAGAGAAATCTCCAGTAGAACCAAGCTCAGGTCGAGCAGCCATTTGGGCAGGAAAGACACACACAGATAAACACCAACAGACTGTTAGGTGTATTTTCCACTGGARGAGAWACAAATAAATACAACAGCAAACATGTAGTTGAGAGTGACCAAAGACAGCAGAAGAGTGAGGAAATGTGCTCAGTTTGTCCTCCAGCAGTCTAAGTCTATAGCACCATAACTAAGGAATAACTCAGGAAACCCAAGCCAAACTATAGGATTTATCAAAAAGGAAAATCTTAACTCCAACTTTAAAAGTAGACAGAATGTCAGCCTTATGGACAGAAACTGGAAGTTGGTTCCACAAGAGAGAAGCTTGATAACTGAAAGC
>NW_013952410.1:2825897-2827924 GCF_001266775.1 Austrofundulus limnaeus | reverse complement strand
GTCTAGATGTGATGAATGCATGAATAAGTTTTTCTGCATCATTTTTGGACAAGATGTTTTTAGTTTTAGTGATATTACGCAGGTGGTCGAAATTTAAAATTTTAAAATTTTAAACATTTTTTTAAAATAAAATTCACCCCAGGGAAGACAAGTGTTGCTCTTACTTACATTTTTTTTAAATGAAGGTTTTGTGGTGTTAAAAAGTCTCATGAATACCAGGGAACCTTGGCTCTGACCCTTTTGTCTCTTCATGCTAAAAATCTTWAATGGGAGTTTTAGGTTCATTATGTGCACAGTAAGGACACATTTTAATATTCTCCCCCATTGGTTGCATCAATTGCTTGTAAAATTTATAGTTATTGTCCATTATCTGTTACAAAAAGCAGAAGGCCAAAGTTAGGTTAGGGATGTGCAGACTTTAAATATTGCCAAAATGGGCAGAAGTAACACATCAGAAATATGCCTCCAAGTTTTACCAGTGACTTTGCAATGAAATATTGCAATGAAACATAAAATACGTATCTTGTTTGCCTCGATTTTTGGCTTCAACATGGATATAAGACAGTGCCAAAATCATCAGTCATGTTCATGGGCTCTGCTATGCTTCCATCTATCATTTTTTTAATTATCTTTTTTTGTCTTTGTCATGCCATATTTTATTATGCCACCATAATTTCCCCCCGCGAGGATTAATAAAGTCTGTCTCCATACAGGATCTCGCTTATTCGTAACTGTGAGAAGCTGCCAGCCCAGGAGCACTTTATTGTTCAGGAGTACCTGGACAAGCCATTTCTGATGGAGGGCTACAAGTTTGACCTGCGCATCTACATTCTGGTCACTTCCTGTGACCCGCTTCGCATTTTCCTTTACAACGACGGCCTGGTTCGTATGGGCACAGAGAAGTACCATGCACCCACCGAGGCCAACCTGGTGAGTCACTGATGCTGACCTTACAGTTTAGGATTAGCACTGAAGCCTCTGTGCATAAAACAATGTGCAACAACCTCTTTTAAATAATAATATTACAATAAAACTTACCTTGAAATCAAAATACTGGTGTACACCAGGGCTTAAACATAGATAGTGAATTTTTTTTTGCATCTATTGTTCAGTGAAAAATGATAGTAGACACACAAACAATGAGAAAACATTGGAAAAGAGTAATCTACAAATGATCAAAAAGCATGGATTTACTTTTATACACAGTCAGCAGAGCAAAATGCACACTGCTTCAGTTTAGGGCCAATATTGTTGCCATACACACACATGCACACGCAGACTGTGCAGACATACTGTATACACAAAGCTGAGCAAAACTGTCCACATACCAGATGTATCTTGTGATATCAAACCATTCATATTTGCCTCGAGGTTCTGCACCTGCTGAGGCACAGACTGTTGCAGATAAAAGGATGTCCACACACTCGCACACACACCGACCCACACAGCTTCTTATCAAGCATGAAGTTTGCTAAAATTTTGAAAACACACACACACTCACAAAGACATCCTGGTCGATTTGGGAAACAGAAGTTTGTATTGTCTTACCAAGAGTGTGACACATGATGGAGTGAGGCATGCCGTGGAGATGGATGTTCAGTTGCCCGGGGAGTGGTCTTCAGACAGACAGCAGGGGTTGGAGTAGCCTGCAGGCGAAGCATTAAATCCTTGTTGGCTAATGACATAGATGTATTGTATTTAAGTACGAGGAAATTACGAGACTTTTAAAGTAAATAGTCATAAATAGTAAACAGTTATTGACAAACTGAAAGACTATGTACAGTGGGGAAAATAAGTATTTAGTCAGTCACCAATTGTGCAAGTTCTCCCACTTAAAAAGATGAGAGAGGCCTGTAATTGACATCATAGGTACAGTGGGGAAAATAAGTATTTAGTCAGTCACCAATTGTGCAAGTTCTCCCACTTAAAAAGATGAGAGAGGCCTGTAATTGACATCATACGTAGACCTATGAGAGACAAAATGTGAAATTTTTTTTTGAGAAAATCATTTTGTCTGACTTTTAAAG
>NW_013952410.1:2818717-2824917 GCF_001266775.1 Austrofundulus limnaeus | reverse complement strand
GAGGAAAACATGACCTGTGTATTTATTTTAACTAAACTTTAAGCTAAACTGCAGCAGCACAAGCATGCAACACATAGAAATAAAAAGACTTGTTGGACAAAATTATATAAAAAATTCAATTTATGCATTCAAGTGACACAAATGCATGTACAAGTAAAAGGAAAAACTATGTAAAATATATTTAAAAAACATTAAAACCTTTAAATTGTGTTAAAATATATAATTTATTGGAACTAAGCTGGAAAAATAAATATGTAGGTCATTTAGATTATAAAACATGAGGTAAAGTTCTCCTTTCTAAGTTATTTGGTGCATTTTAAATGTTTTATTTAAAGGTTCATTTATCTATTTATGCTTTTATTTCTAATTATGTCAGTGTTGGTCCTCCAAACTGCAGAACTTGGAAGAGGTAGTTCAGTGACTGAATCAGGTGTGTTGGAGTAGGGAAACRTGTAAAACATGAATGGCTGCGGCCCTCGAGGACCATGATTGCCCACCCCTGATGTAGACCATAAGGCAATACAGATTAGTTTTTTTTTCATGAATGCCTAATAATGTTCATAATCTGTGAATAAAAACAAACATTGTATGATGGAAGGATTACAAAATGTTTATGGATCTTTTGTATCTGACCGCAAAACAAAATACTGAATTCTATTGCACCACGTTGTATTGTCAATATACAACTACACTAACTTTAGAATATGGGTCTTCATTGTTTTTCAGTCTGGGACTCCCAAAGTGATGGAGGGGTGGAGCAAGGACCCCATATATATTGTTTATACTGGCATAAGTGACTTATCATTAAGAGCTGCAGTATTATGGAAATATTGCAAAAATTACAGCATTAGGCCAATTACGGTTTATGCACACAATTCAGCTGGCRTGCTCACTTAATGTGTGCATTTCTGAATGAATTACATTATTTCATGCCTCAGTTTATCARTTTGCTACATGTTGGTTTCATGCTAATGTGTGTTTAAAGACACTACTATAAAAAAGGATTAAAAAAAGTTATTTTGCAACTCCCCTGCAGTACCTCCCCATTGCTGAAGACCTCTGCTTTAGATTATTAACTTTATTTATCTTTACTATAACTCTGTAAAAAAATGATTGAACGTGTTCTTTTACAAATCAAGAAGGCAGCAATCCATTTGGTGCAATTATTCTTTTTTCTGTTTGTGATTGTATGTTATTTCAGAGCTTACAGAAACAGGTTTGTTTATTTTAGGAAACAGACCTCTGATTCAGCTGTCACCTTTGATCAAATTGTCATTTGATACAGAGTCTACGACCCCTATACCAATCAAGTGTTGTGTAAAACCTAAATAAAAACAATACGGTGATTTGCAAATCTTTTCAACCTATATTCAATTGAATACACTACAAAGACAAGATGTTTAATGTTGAAATGGATAAATTGTATTGAATTATTTACTTGTTTGAATTTAATTCCTGCAACATGTTCCAAACAAGCTGGGACAGGGCAACAAGAAAAAAAAAAAACAAACAGGAAAGTTGAAGAATGCTCAGAAAACACTTTTTTACAGCAGTCTACAGGTAAACGGGTTATTTGGAAACAGGTGATTTCATGATTGGGTGTACAGGGAGCATCCCTGAAAGGCTCAGCTGTTCACAAGCAAGTTTAAGAACAATGGGCCTCATGCAAGAACCGTTCGTACGCACAGATTTGTTCTTAAGTTGTGCGTACGAGTGATTTAGGAGAATTTGTGGCATTCACCAATGTTTTCGTATTCTACGATTTTTTTTCAGATACGAACAAAATTTACGAGTGGTCCAGACCTGTCGTATATTTTAGGAGCAGTCAGTCTGCTGTTATCCAGACGGGTTTTCTTCACTAATAACTTTTATATTTCATTAGTTTGAAGATATTTTGAGTTGAAAATAAATTACACTCCATAATTATGTTGACAATAGGTTATTCTGCTTGAATTAGAGTTATAATTTTAAATGTAATAATTTTGACTAGCAATATAAATTGTCCGTTCGTCCGTTTTCCGCCGCTTATCAGGGATCAGGTCTCGGTGGCAGCAGCAAAGAGACCCCGCACTCTCCAGCTACACCTTCCAGCTCGTCCTGGGGGACTCAAGATGTTCCCAGGCCAGAGGGGATACACAATCCCTCCAGCGAGTCCTGGGTTTTCTCCAAAGTGCCAGACTTATTTTGAAAACACTTTAAAATGCTTATTTCAGACCCGCATCTGAGACCACCTGCGCCCCACAGCGCGCGGGGTGGGGGGCACGGTGCGCAGCGCTGTGTCTTCTGAATAAATGAAAATGATTTAACACAGTTGTTTATACTTTTAGCAGCTCTTTTTATCCCACAGCTGAGCTGCTAAAAATCACAGATTTTCTTTTCTGGATCTCTGACAGACGGACTTCAATCTCTGAACTCGTAAAGTTTTTATTTTTTCAGTTTTCGCTGTCATTTTTCATGAATGAACACTTGTCTCTGAGGCAGGAAATATAGCCTTATATGGTGTTTTTGGGGTGGTAATTATGTTAATCTCCTCTCCTCGTGCACGAGCAGCTGGATAGAACAGGTGGAATTTACGCAGCTCATTTACACACTTTTCCTGAAGATAGAAGAGTTTGTTGAATCTGACGTAGCATGTTCGTACGAACCCTTTGTACGAACAAAAGTAAGAGAAATTAAGGAGAAGAATACGAACATGTTCTTGCATGAGGCCCAATGTTTCTCATTGTACAACTGCAAGGAATTTACTGGTTTCATCATCTGCAATCAATAATGCATTGCCTGGCCACCAAACAAAAGGTCACATGCTCTAATATTTCCTTGGCTWATCATTATCAAAGCCTTTAGCTTTGATTACGGCACGCATGTGCTGTGGGATTATTTCAATAAGCTTCTTTATGGTCACAAGATTTATTTCCATCCAGTGTTGAATTAATTTTTCACCAAGATCTTGCATTGATGATGGTAGAGTCTGACCACTGCACAAAGCCTTCTCCAGCACATCCCAAAGATTCTCAGTGGGGTTAAGGTCTGGACTCTGTGGAGCCGATCCTTGTGTGAAAATGATGTCTCGTGCTCCCTGAACCACTCTTTCACAATTCCAGCCCGATGAATCTTGGGATTGTCATTTTGGAATATGCCCGTGCCATCGTGGAAGAAAATAAAACCCATTGATGGAATAACCTGCTCATTTAGTATATTCAGGTTGTCAGCTGACCTCATTGTTTGAACACATACTGTTGCTGAACCTAGACCTGACTGACTGCAGTAACCCTCGATCATGGCATTTAGTTAAATCCAGGTTGGCAACTTTTTTTGGCCGGTCAATGTATCATCGAAAGATTCAGAGAATCTGGACAAATCTCTGCAAGTAAGCAGCAAGGCTGAAAACCAACACTGAATGCCCGTGACCTTTGATCCCTCAGGCGTCACTGTCTTAAAAACCGACATCATTCTGTAATGGATATTACCACATGGGCTCTGGGACACTTGTCAGAAAACCATTGTCAGTGAACACACTTCATTGCTACGTCTACAAGTGCAAGTTAAAATCCTACCATGCAAAGCCAAAGCCATATATCAGCAACACCCAGAAACAGCTTCTCTGGACCTGAGCTCATCAGAGATGGACTGACACAAAGAGAAAAAGTGTCCCGTGGACTGAYGAGTCCACATTTCAAATGATTTTTGGAAATCAAGGATATGGTATCCTCCGAGCCAAAGAGGAAAAGGACTGTCTGGATTGTTATCAGCGCAAAGTTCAAAAGCCAGCATCTCTGATAGTATGGTGGGGGTGTTAGGGCCCATGGCATGGGTGACCTGCACATCTGTGAAGACACCATTCATGCTGAAAGGTACACATAGGTTTTGGAGCAACATATGCTGCTAACCAAGCCACATTTTTTTCAGGGACGTCCCTGCTTAGACAATGCTCAGCCACATTCTGCACGAGTGTGGGTACCTTACTGGCCTGGCTGCAGTCCAGACCTGTATAATAAATTAATATTTGTGAAAAAAACAATAATTTTATCTGTTTGAACATTACATATCTTGCCTTTGTAGTGTATTCAACTGAATATAGGTTAAAAAGAATTTGCAAATCACAATTTTCTGTTTTTATTTACGTTTTACACAACATCCAAACTTCACTGAAATTGCGATTGTGTATTTTTCAGTGTAAGTGAGAGTGTTGAACTTTTGTTATTCAGATCTTGTCCCACACCTTCAACATCAGAAGCGATATGTGGTTCTACTATATTATTTTGTCTTTGAAAGAGATTTGTCTCTCAGATAAAGTTGTTTTTGTACTTTTTGTACCTCCACAGAGCCAGCTCTACATGCATCTGACAAACTACTCAGTCAACAAACACAATGAGAACTTTGAGCGAGACGAGACCGAGGACAAAGGCAGTAAGAGGTCCATTAACTGGTTCACGGAGTTCCTCCGCACCAATGACTACGACGTGGCCAAGTTCTGGGGAGACATCTCGGTACGTGTGCAGTCCACAAAATCAAATGCAAACATAAGTCTTGGTGCAGCTGAAAAGATGTGTATCATGATAACAAAAACACTTCGCAAAGACAAGCAGCAAATGTCATCTCGTTGTATACTCCTCTATATACACACTCTGTTCGTACCAACCATCACACGCTGGAGACAGTGCACAAGTAGACCAGCCAAGGTTTGATGTGATTTGTTATGACAGTGATTTGGGGAGCTTGTTTAATTCCAGCAAGTGCTCAGAGGAAACAACATTCCTGGAGGTGAGCTTTTCCTGTCTAGCTCGACTCTCAACTCATCCAAACACWTTTTTCCCCTCCTAAATAAGCTCATCTATCCCTGTCATGTGCCTTTTTTTGTCTTTTCTTTTGTCTCTTAGTTACCTCTTTCTGTTTGAGCCATCTCTTCAGGGTTCTGTTCATGTTTCTCTCCATCTTAMTCATCTTTACCTTGMCTCTTTGTCCTTAGTCATGYGGGTTGTGTTGTTCCTTGGTGKKTTTTTTTGTCTTTGGTTTAAATGTTTGCTGTCATGCTGCACTCACATTTAGAAATCTCATTGGTTGTTGYTCTCTTCAAGTATTTTTTTCTTACAGCTTTTTTTTACACTTCTTTACATTCACATGCTCGGTGGTTTACCTGCTGGGGCAAGTTCTCATTTGAGTACCAGTTCTTTGTTCTTTCTTATTATCCATCTTATATAAGCTGTTCATGTGCTCTGTTTTGTCAAGGCAGTAAAATTTTTTGTTATATATTCCACTCACTTTTCTTCAACCTGATTTTTTTTCTTTWTCATCCTTTTGAGCCTCAGTGACACACTCGAGTGTCACCCTTTGACTCAACCAGCGCATCCAAGCTCTTCTCACGCTCTCTCTCTATTTTGTTTCTGCACTTTCCTCTGATGYATCACTTTGTGGCTAGTGCTGTCTATTCACACAAACCATTTTAAATCTGCTCAGTCTTCTTATTCCTTCTTTTATTTTAAAATGTCTTACATTTTGTTCTTGTACAGACCTCGAAGGCTGACTATATTTTTGATGTCAATGGTTTCAGCCAGAGATTCATGGCTTCTTTGTCAAAAGATTGTCTAGCAGAGCTAAGAGTGTTGTGCTTTTTTATGTGAAACACTGATCTCTTTTTCAGATTGATGTTTATATTAATGTGCAGAATGTGGCCAAGGTTTGAGCTGCAAAACATTTTTAATGTTGTTATAAATTATAAGAGAAGGTTTTGACCACAGATGGAAAAATGTTGTAGTTATTTGCTGCACACAAACACAAAGGCAAAAAAAAATGCATTTAAATGACATTCCATTGGAGAGAACACTTTTTTTTACATTTTCCATAAAAACACAATAATCTAAATACTTTGAACAACACCTTTAGAGTGATATGTGTTTTTTTTTATTACTATGGTGAATATTTGAAAATAACCATAAAACTTTGTGCCTCTTGGAGAACAAAATTTACAAAGCTGCTGGGCAGGGTAATAAGTAATTTATTAGTTTATGTGTTAGTGGATTTTGATCATTTTGATTTGACGTATTCAGCTCTGACTGCAGTTTTCACAGTTTTCAGTAAAACTGTACTTTTCTATACAAAGAACCCCATTATTAAGGCATGACTAGGCCTGTCACAATGTATATATAATTATTTATTTATTTTCAAACTTTATTTCATTCCATAAAAACAAAATTATATGTACA
>NW_013952410.1:2816974-2818574 GCF_001266775.1 Austrofundulus limnaeus | reverse complement strand
CACACACACACACACACACACACACACACACACACACACTGGCAGGGACTCGGGGCACTGACATGGTGGTGGGACCAGGTGATGGGGCCGAGTAGCCTGTGGGTCAGATGGTAGACGGCTCAACTTATAGATGGAGGTGTGCGAGCAACACACAGATTGAAAAGGGAGCAGGGAGGCAGCAAGCCTTATCAGGCGAGGGCCAGACCACCGTACCCCCTCTCCTGCACCCAGCAGTCAGACTGAACTGGGCAAAACTGCAGTACAGCAGCTCTGCGTGGGGCTTGCCTGGTGAAGGCAAGTTTCATTTCRTATGTGTGTGCGTGCGTGCGTGTGTTTGTGTGTGTAAGACTGAGCTCCAYATTTGAACAATGATGTAGGCCAGTAGGTAGCAGCCAGCAAACCTCGGTGCAAACACAGATGCACACCGGTTGGGCGCCACTGGCAACACAGATGGAACGCCACCAACACCGGTGGAAGTCTGTGCTTGCTTGAAGGAAATTCAAAACACTCTGTGCCAGTAATAGCTTATGATGCTCCGCTGTGGTGAACTGACAGCAACAAAGAAGAACTCTGGATTGATTATTGTTTTTGGATCGTTTGAATATCTGTCTCTTATGAGACTGGTTGTATATTTGTGACCCATCACATCGAAACAAGGATTAAGTCCAAAAGTGAGAAATGGAGAAATAGGCAAATTTAGTGTTTTGATTAAAACGTTTGCAAAAATTGCATTTTGTCAAAACATAATGAATAAATGCCTTATCAATGTATCAGCTGAATGAACTRTCTGAAATATAATCATAAAACAACATTTTGAAGCACTTTTTTGAGCAGTTAGCAACAAAAAATCTGATTTTGAGGATAAACGCCTTGAAATTTTGAGATTTTCCCTGTGAGCTAGAAATGTTTTGTTTCTTTTCAGCTGGGAAATCTCAATAATCAAATATAATTTGAGGATTCGTCTTTATAAGGACATCAAAAATTCCTCATTAAAATGACATAAAATTAGGATTCAGACCAAATATTTATGTATTATTGTAACCAACAAGGCAAATTAAGTCATAAATATGGATTACATTAAGATATCAGAAAGATCCAGGTATCAAAATGTAGCTTTTAAAGCCAGGAATCTGAAAATGTAATTGACTTAATCCTTATTTTGATATGATGTGTCACATTTTACGTCTCACATGTACTTTATAATCTGCGAAGTGAATACAGTTTGTTCTCAGCAACAATGAACAGCAGCAACACCTTTAGAATTTTCATGTCAGTTCAATTTTGTGATTCATTAAAAAAATATAAATATGTATATATGTATATTTGCTGTCTTCTGCCAGGAATTAGTGGTGAAAACATTAATAGTGGCTGAGCCTCATGTGCTGCACGCCTACCGCATGTGCCGCCCTGGACAGCCACCAGGGAGCGACAGCGTCTGCTTTGAGGTCCTGGGCTTTGACATCATACTGGACCGCAAGCTCAAACCCTGGCTTCTGGAGGTACGGCTTTAAATATATTTGGTTGTGATACTGTGTGTTTCTTTTTCTTTGATGATCTGTTGCTGCTTTAAAAAAATCATATATGTTTTTTACCACTTTTT
>NW_013952410.1:2813722-2815189 GCF_001266775.1 Austrofundulus limnaeus | reverse complement strand
ACACACACACACACTTACACACATTTAACCCTGCTTCTCTTTCACGCAACATTTACAGCGACAATCATTTATTTCCAAAATTCAGCTGATTAGTCAAGGCATAAATGCAAGCGTAGAGGCCCCCTCTACAATCCTTGTATATGTTGTTGAGCCTAAAAGCGACGTTATTACCACTTCTTAACTTGTTAGTGTTTCTTTTCTGTTGGGACACAAAATATGGGAAAGACCCAAAGGCAGGTTGGCACGACTGCTGTCCTATGGCAAACCCTCAGGTCTAAATAACCTCTTTCAGCTTATTTCGCAACATTTTGTGGAGAAAAAAAAGGAAAGATTTGACTTCTATTTCATCATGTTTTGTTACATTGCAGTCTCTACAAAACAGTTAAAGCCAGGCCACTACCTGAAACCTGATCTGTGCTTCAGAGGTTTGTTTTGAATTTGTGGACCTTTCCTTATTGGTGTCACTCTGAATTACGAACGCCACGCCTCGTTGGGGCTTTACCCAGACCGCTGTTCCGGCAGTGTTCTCTCTTACTCTTTAGGACGTCAAAGTCGGTTGTTAAACATGCAAACTCGCAGCCAGGAAATGAAAGTTCAACCTGTGTAGACTCAAAGTYGGTCGGATACCTAAAAGCTGAATCGTATCACGTTATAAGAAGCTGTCAGATTTTATTAGCTGTGTCTTTTGAATGGGTATTTTTGTCAGCTGCTTTCCAACTGTGTATAAGAAGATAGGATAGGTTTAAAAAAAAGCATGGCTGCCTTCCACATGGCCTAAATATATTTTCATAAAACAAGCACTGATTTTGTTTTTATTTGATCGCTTTTTGATTAAATTTGTTTAACCCTTGTTCACTTTTGGCTTGTTGCTACCCAAAAACCRTTTGTGTAAGATAAACTACACCAGCTCTTTGTAAGTGGACATTCACAGTGAGAAATCATTGCATATTTTCTGCTAAGGTAATACACACATAAAAGAGACCACAAGCCTCAGACCAACTCCAACCTGCTAAATATCTTGTCACAGGAGTGAAAACACAGAAGACAAGAGCGATGGGTCTCAAACCAAGGGGAGGCATCAAACAGACGCATTGTGCTCAAAGCGAGGATCGTAAAGGGAGAAGGGGGGTGGGGGGGGGTAGAGGCACGGGCTTTTGTGTGATCTTAATCTTAATTCAGCAGAGTTTTTGACACAAGTTTTACCTTCTATTGACATTCAAAACATCAGTATTACACAGGCAGACACAAACACACACGCACACACACATACACGTACTCAAACGACGTAACCCGAGACGTTCACTTTCATTAAACGGGCCCAGACAGCATCTGTGTCTCGTATAGGAAAAGGTGTTTCATTGAGCCGTGATCTTCTCCACACACACACACACACACACACACACACACACACACACACACACACACACACACACACACACACACACACACACACACACACACACACAC
>NW_013952410.1:2800806-2812664 GCF_001266775.1 Austrofundulus limnaeus | reverse complement strand
TGTGTGTGTGTGTGTGTGTGTGTGTGTGTGTGTGTGTGTGTGTGTGTGTGTGTGTGTGTGTGCGTGTGTGTATGTATGCGTGTATGTATGTATATATGCATGTATGTTTATGTGTTTATATATGCGTGTGTGTGTGTGTGTGTGTGTGTGTGTGTGTGTGTGTGTGTGTGTGATTGTGCTGGGGGAGGTATTTGTGGGAAAGAATCTGCAGTGACAACTGTAAACAGATGCCATGACAAACACACATACATGGAAACAAAGCATAAATGGTTTTCACTCTTTTCTGTCTCCAAACACAACAAGTTCAACAGAGTTTCAGCTGCTGAAAATGCCGATTACGTCTTGTGTGGAAAAATAAAAATAAATAAGCTCTTGGTGGAATTCCGACGTCATCTCAGAGTCTGAGTTGAAAATTTGATGTTATAGGGAAGCGTAAAAAGTACCCAGTTAAAGCATATTAATTACTTTTTAGGGGTTTGTACCCAGTTATTTTTTGCTTTTGTTTCTTATAAAACTAAAGAGGTTTCTAAATCCTGCAATAGTCAAGCCAAACATTATGGGGCACTCGGTACCATCAAGGAGAAATTACTTACTACTGATGCTTTACAATTTTCATCCCCAATTATCAAATCTTCTAGAGTAGAAAATGAAAAAATGATAATAAATACACTTTGATATGCCAAACAGTCTTCATAGTCACTATGATCTCCTACCACTGTGTGTTTTCCTCCAACGTTTGATTAATTTTTGACTCTTTGCAGGGTTCATCCTTTTTTTTTTTTTTTGAAAGTGAGTATTGTCCTTACATCTAAGGCGTCATCTTTCTACTTGTGAACCCTAGGTGGCAGTATTGACTTGTAAGCCATGGTTCGCCTTATAGAAGCTTTATTAAAGAATAATTAGAATGATGTATGGGACTGTCTGTCTCTATCCACATCCATTTTTCCCCCAACATGACTATTTCATAGAATAAGTATCAAATTAGGAGAGCAGAGGCTTTGCATGTGGGGCAGTTAAAAACATACCGCAACATTTATTCATTCATCATCAGATGCATACGGCTCAAGTGACTGTGTGTGTGTGTGTGTGTGTGTGTGTGTGTGTGTGTGTGTGTGTGTGTGTGTAAGAGAGAGAGAGCAAGAGAGAAAGAGAGTGTGTATGTGAGTGCTTGTGATTGAGAGGGAAGGTAAAAAATTAAAAATTGAATGTTTATAGAGTGACATGTAGAACTGTAGTGTGTGTGGTTAAGGATGTGAGCGATTTTAAACACTAAATTACAGTAAATTCTTATATGTCTGTGAGTGGCAGCTTTGGACACCAGGCGTTTTGTTGCTTTATTCTTGTTTTGAAGGCAAATATTGTCATTGCGGCCACTCAAGCCTTTTTCTGAGCAGTTCTGTTGCAACTTTAATGCCCGTGACTGATTGTGTTTCTGAATAGCTTCAAACAATGACTCTCCCTGCCTTCAGGCTGCTTTATCTGACTTGTGGCTAAGCTGAGCACTGGCCCCGCTTCATTCTTGTGCACCAGCAGCTCAACACGCTCAGCTAGAGTTTCCCCGTGTCCGAGTGGACCACATGAAACGCCACAAAAAGAACAGAACAGTGATTGATAAGACGGCTGAAACAAGAGAGCGACTAAACAGGGCGTCTAGCTGTCTGTCTTTCTGTCGCTCTGCTACTCATGCTTGGTCTCCCTCTCTCTTTCATTCTATGCCTCCCTTTCTCATTCCACCATTGTGCGGCAACAAACACTCCATTCTGACAGCGGCTGAACTGTGCCGATACCCTTGAGTGTGCGGGGCAAAATGGGAGGCTTGTCAAAGCAGTGGTTGTTTACCCTCTGCCAGAATAATAAGAAGGGGGTTGTTTTTTTTTTCTGTACTGATTAATCACCAGCAGCCGTCGGGCTTGTTTTAGGGAGTATTCCAGATGCAAAATAAATTTAGATCTGGGGAAGCAATTTGCTGTGGAAATAAGGCAGCTGATTATTGTTGGTCCAGTGTTTCTTTCTTATTAAGGTTTTGGGTGCACAGCAGACGCCACAGGTACAAACTTGTTGATATAATCATTTCCCCCCTTTATTAGTTTGATTTATGACAGTAATGACAATGAATGGTGAGGWGGGGGAAATAAAGGACTGAGGAGTAGTATGAGAAGTAATTGAATTTCTGTGTGTGGAAATGGTTTATAGCAGTTTTGTTGGGGTGGTTTGAGTTTGCTGTTCAGCCATTATTTACTTACTAACTATCCATGGGCAGTTCAGATAGTCGTGATACTGTGAACGGCTAAACATCATTAGACAAACCCCGCAACTATTCCAGAGGGTTTTTTTTCACTTAGAAATTAATAGACTACATCAAATTGAATAAGCCATTTCAGTCTACTGTTTGCTCCTGGTCTGTTTTCTATTTGTGCRGTGTGATCACAAGACAGACTCATCTCATTGGCATTTTTGCCCAAAATTAACAGCTAAAATAAGTCTAATGAGGTTACCTTATCACAATCTTTACATTTGCCTTTATAAACTATATATATATATATATATATACACACACACACATATATATATATACACACACACACTAATATCTCATAATACAAACAAACAAAAAACTATCTGTGCAACTGATGAGCACCTAAAAATATTTTCACTTTTATTATTGCTGTTGGGTTCATATCTTTATTTTAGGAGCCTTTTCATGCCTGAATGACTAAAAAGTTATCAAAGTTAAGAAGTTAAAATAAACAGAGGACACACATCTAAAAGGGCAGATTCAAGAACTGGAATGGAAAAAACTAGTAAAAAATATCAAAAGTCTATTTCTGTGCAAATAAATCAAAGACTAATTATTAAAAATGTGTTTTGTCTAATTTCTATAAGATGTCTGTGAAAAAGAGGTTCGGTTTTAATACATTTAGAATAAGATCTTATGGACTGGAAAAAGACAGTGACATGGACCATATCTGGCCCACAGGCCTTCACTTTGATACGTGATTTACCATTTATATTGTATAAAACTAAAATAGTGTCTTGATTAAAATCAGTCAGATTAAATGTGTTTTATTTTCACAAATAACCCTAAAATAAAAACTGTTCATTCTCAACCTGAAACTAAAGCCTGAAAACAAGAGAAATAAATTGTTTAAACTGAAAATAAAAATAATTTAAAACAACCAACTTTATACAAAACTTACCGAGGACGACCGGAGGTCTCGGGTTTCGACACGATTTGTCGTCGGGACATTTGTCCGTGGGTCTCCCGCTGCTCCGAGCCGACAACAACAACAACAACACACCGATGGAGAGCGATGCTAACCGGTGCCGACCCGCCATGGCTCCCGATGTCTCATAGCCAAACGCTCCCTCTGTGTCGCCTCCTCGGCCGGTGTGTGAGAGCAACTGTGTGGCCGAAGGTTTGTGGGTCTTTGTTAAATCTGTCTAAACATCCCACCGCAGGTAAACAGCCGATAACGACGAATAGCAAACAAAAAAATTGGTCACGAGACACAGAGCGCAGAAAAATCCACCCGGAAGTCAAAAGCAGATGAACGTCGAGCGAGCGGGTTAAAACACGGAAATACGGATATGGAAATAGGGCAGACCGATGTACTATATAATTTAATCACACACTTCTTGTATTTAAGTCAAAAAAAGTAATCAAACTAGTCAGAATTGCGATCCGAAATCTAAAATGACATTACTACAAAAATGTATAATTTAAATTTACACACTTAAAACTACTAAGAAATAAAATTAAACATTTGANTGTGTGTGTGTGTGTGTGCTCTGATCTCAAGTGCAGAATTGGAACCAATCCAGATGTTATGTGATTGCATGGGATCTGAGTACTTATCAACTTTCATCTCTAATGTTTTACATCATCTGCAAAGGTATTATTCAGTGTAAAGTAATAGGAGATTGCTTTTAATTTATCCATACAGACATGCATTACCAAAGCTATTTCTGAACTGMTGTGGCTAAATTTATACCTCACTGATAACTTAAATATTAGTGCTGCAGCTCACCAAGACGGTCTCAGTAGGAGATGAGCCCGTTCAGGGTAACTGATGACATGGTGGCATGTTTCAGTAGAGTTGGGAACACTAAAGCTGTATGCTACATTTGTTGTCGCTACAACTTGTAAAAGCTGCACATTATTTCATTGTGTGTAATTTCTTGTGTGGTATTATATGCTTATCTTAAGGTCTTTGTATGCACCTCTTTATGTTTCTGATCATGTCCCAAATTTAGTTACGTCATATATTATTTGTGCGTGTGAGTATGCAAATACACATTTTATTTTGTTTAAATTTTTACATGCTGCAATTTGTAAAGTTCAGATAGTTTTGTAGGGATGTTTTATTGATACATTTTAACATACTTATTTGCAAAAACAGTGGCATTGAAACGAAGACATTTGCTTCACTATGGGACATTTCTACAATGCAATAATAGTAAAAGACAACACACACACATTATTAAACTTTGATGTTCATAGATTTCGTTGGATCATCAGGTGAGGAAATATATGCCCTGTGAAAAATTATAAAGTCATCTTCATATTTGGCTTTTTGACCGAGCGATAGCTTGGCTGTACTGATGTGAAACTAAACCAAATTAAAGAATAAGTAAAAAGAATGTTCTAATCTTTTCATCTGACATTTTTATTGAATGCGTCTTAAAGCAACCAAGGGCTCTTTTAAACCCCTGCCAGAGTCACTTAAGGAAATCAGAGTGGGGGGTTTTGGGAGCCTGCAGGGGTTCATTAAGAACAGACTGGTCCAACTTCCTCTGCCAGGGAGGAAAAGGAGAGCACAGATTCATGGAGAGAGAAATGAGGAGAGAGGTAACAACCAGAGAATCAGGGCTACAGCAAACGAAGCAGGGAAGAGTGGGAGTTCAGCGATGACCAGTCAGAAAAGACTGTAAGGAAGAGAGGAAGAACAGAAAGGAAGTTGAACAGATAAAGTGCAGTAGGCAGGGAGCAGAATGAGAGAAAAAAAAAACAAAACAAAAAAAACGAAGAAGGGCAAAAAGATACTGTATATACCGCAGTGCCAGTTTATTCTGTGACAGCTTGACACCACAAATCAAACCAAGAAATGAAGACAAGTAACGAGACAACCGTCACCAGGATCACTGCCAGTATGYCTGTTACCTATTGGCTGCTGCACTCTAAAGCGGCACTCTTTTCATTGTGCCTGTCAAGCTGTGGAGAGTCCTAAATGAAAACAGACCTCTTCCCTTTTTTTTCTCTTTTGTAGCAGAGGTAAGGCTCAGTAGGTCGAAGTGGAGCTCTGTCCTCAACACACAGTGGGACGTATTGTATATTTCTTTCTATTGAGTGAAAGAGTTGGATAGGGTCTCTGTTCCTATTTCTCTCTTTGCACTGGAAGACATTCATCACCCACCTTCTGATAAATGGTTGCTGTACACAAAAATACACATGTGGGTTTGCACACCCCCACCAAGGCTCAGCCACACAAGCTCACTTCATGTTATGAAGGATTTAGTAGCTCACCTGTGGCTGTGACGGCCCAACAAGCCCAGAAAAGTTAGATACTTCACAGACTATTTCAGGAAATTGTTTCTTTAACTTGTGTGCTGTTCTGCACTCATGTCTTGCATGCAGCTACACACGTTTGAACATGAAATTCTAGGGAATTGAAGTCTGGTTTAGTTTAGTTTTTCTAGTTGACGTATGACCCATATGGAAAGTAGGTACCTTTCGTTTTGGTTTATATACCCTACAGTTGGCATTACAGTCAACACTCTGGTTTTCTCAGTTGTTAAAAGTCTGATCAAGATGCTGCTTTCAAATGTGGCACACAACAGAGTGGTATGGAGCTAAATTGGGGTCATATGTTTTGTTCAAAATAAAAAAAAATGGAAACTGAAAAAAGGAGATTTGAAACTGAAAAATCTTTTTGAAACTGGAAAAAAAATTGAATCTGAAAAATAACTTTGAAGCTGAAAAACAATTTTGAAACTGAAAAAATAATTTTGAAACTGAAAAAAAAATATTTGAAACTGAAAAAAAAAATATTTGATACTGAAAAGACAAGATGTTTGAAACTTTTCCAGATTGTAATGTATTGTTTTTCAGTTTCAAATTTTTTTTCAGTTTCAAAATATTTTTTTCAGTTTAAAACTTTTTATTTTCAGTTTCAGAGTTATGACCCCGATTTAACATGGGGGGTGGGGCCTGGGATGACAGGCGGTGCAAAATCATGATTGACAGCTCAGCACAGGCTGGACAAGGTGTTGCATTCAGGAACCACCAGCTATGATTGAAATGTTTTCAGTCCAATAAATGTCTCTTATTAGAGGTTATCAGTTCTAAAATGTCTGCAGACTGTCCTTCCTTTATCTCCTAGTAGGTTGGAAGGCACTTATCATCTGTATGCCTGGCAATATGCATTCAGGCTTAAGTGGATTTAGCTTCTCCCCCTGGACGTGGAGCCCAGGCGGTCTGCCTGACTCGCTTTGACCGGGGGAGGCACTCGATCTGCGGCATGGAGATCTAAGCTGTAGCCGGGGCTCGCTCCAGGCTTTGCTGCTAACTGACAGACAGCAGAGTTTTCCGGGTCTGCTCATCAAACTTTCGAAACTTTMTTCAGCTGTTCTCTGCTGCGATTAACATTTCCTGAAACTATTGTGTGTTTTTATTTCTGTTTGACGCGGGAGAGGGGAATATATTATTTAATCTTAGACAACCAAAATCCAACTATTAAACAAGCCGTGCTCTTTGGTTCAAATTTCTGTTAGCTGTAGCTTCCTGAAGGTTCGTCGAACTCCGAGGTGGATTTATTTTATTTATTTTCATATTTTAAAGACAAAGGAGCCCTGCAACGGGGATTAGGCTACTCCACCAATCCCGTCTCCACTTCTGTTGTCCAGGAGGAATGAGAGTGACATCCAGGAATCGCTGGAGCTCCGCACAGCCAGCTATCAACCTGTCCCCGCCTACAGGGCTTGATCTGCGGCCAAGTTTGGCCAAAATTGCTCCATGTTGCTTCTTTGACTTATATCTCAAAAATTACCAAACGGATTTCTATGAAATGTTCAGGGAATGTTTATTACACTTCCAGGAAATGTTCAATAGACCACAGAGAACAGAAGATTAAAGTTAAAATCATTTCAGAGTGCGTGCTCTGATCTGATCTCTGATCTGATCCAAGAACCACTGGAGAAACTCCGAGCTTGCTGCTCTGAAGCGGTTCTTAGGAGCCAGGTTCTTAGATGTTTGAAACTTTTCAAGATTGTAATGCATTGTTTTTCAGTTTCAAATCTCCTTTTTTCAGTTTCAAAAATTTTTTTTTTATTTTGAACAAAACGTATGACTCCAATTTAGCTCCATAGAGCGGGAGCAAATTTGTGTTATGGTGATGATGGTAATCATCACCATAACATCTTCTTCAAAGGTAATAGAGAAAATGGACCAAGATGATTGCAAAATCCTCCAGCAGCACTTGTGTAGAAAATCTTTTGAGAAAATTGGCACCTATTTTCAAGAAACAATCATTTATATTTTAAATAACTTAAGTTACTTACCAGTCTGTTCTCTTATCTGTTCTTTTCATCGTGCTTTACTCATGTTCCCTGATTAGTAGTTCGCGTAAAACCCTGTTTAGCTTAGCACTGTTCTGCTATTGGAATAAAAATTTATGTTTGGTTTTACTAAAACTCAGTCTGACAAAAGATTAAGGCTACCAGGGAAGTTGCAGGACTTCTAGAACTTCAAAAACTAATTTAAATCTGTAAAACAAATGGCCTCTGTTAAAGCTAGTGATGTATTTTTTTGAACACAGTAAGAAAAAATAAGTTAATTAATCTTGGGATAAAGACTTTGTTTAATCATGTTGGGACATAGAAAGGTAGGCAATAAATTATTGTGACAAGAGTAATCAGTTGATTTTACAAACTAAAAGGTTTTTGTCAGGATCAAGTCAACAGTTTATTGATTAAAATCTGACTTTTTTTGCTTTGTTGGATTCACTGACAGCAAATGTGTGAAAAAAAAAACACCATCTGTTATAAAGTGGCTATATTGGGCAAGTTTCTGTATAGAGATTTATCTGTCTTTAAAGTCACTTATTCTTTTGAGCGATAAAGACATTCATTGGCGACACTCTGACTCACTCCTTCACTGACACATAAAAACTCATTCAACAAATACACCATTATTAAGACCATTGAAATTCTAATATTATCATGCCACCCACCCATGCTATTGTTCCTACATAAAAAAAGAAAGAAAATGGGAGGTTTAAGCGTTTTGGTTGATGCCAGGAGGAGACCTGACTTATCTGAACAATCAAGGTTTATCAAGCCAAGCCAGCCTTTCAGTGGGCATCTGTTGCATTGTCATTTGAAGTCACCTCATAGGAAGACACCATTCCAATCACTGTTGCCAGTTCTTTCTTTGTTGCTCCTTTTTGTTGTCTCACATCAGCCATTTCTCACCATGGGAGGGAGACATAAAGGAACTCAACAAAGAGAAAAAGATTTGATTTGTTGTGTCAGGTGAATACTTTGCACCGATGCTTGGAATTGTTCTATTGAGAAAGGTAAGCTCCTCTTGAATTATTCCCTGGATGATTCCAGCTTTTGTGCCTCAAATCACAGGTGTCTTTTTTACTTTTTTGCGTGGCTGAATCTCTCTGAGCACTTTTGATGAATGGCATTAAATGGCAGAACCAAGCTGAGCGACAGTAATTCTCTGATGCTTACAGAAATGTTTTTAGTGGCAGTGTTGTAATGTTTGTACCACTGTTTCGAGCCCTCTGCCGCCTGAACCTCGGTCACCTAAACAAACTTATATGCTCAAACATGGATAGGGGCTTTTCCATCTGCACCAAACAGGGTTTATGCAGAAGAAAAGGCCAAAACTGCTCTAAAGTATTTCTCAAAGGGAAAGAGAAACAACAAGAGTCTTCCATTTCTATTTCCCACTTTTCCTTCTGTTTTCCTCATTTTGTTTGAGCAGATTTTTTTCCACAAACCCCCTAAATATGTTCCCTTAAATTGCACACAATTTCTGTCTGAAGAGTGTAGCAGAAAATTTAAAAGAAGAAAACAGACATAAAATTCCGAACCTATTAATGTCTACCTTTTCTCTTTTCTTTGACAGATCAATCGAGCTCCGAGCTTTGGAACCGATCAGAAGATTGATTATGATGTGAAAAAAGGAGTACTGCTCAACGCTCTCAAACTCTTAAAAATTAGGTATTGTTTTTCACTACCTTTATACTCACAACCTATGTGCATGAAAGTAGACATGTGTAAATGGCATCAAAGAGCTCTGTCAGGCTAAGTTTACATCGCAGATCTTAATACTTCATTCCAATTTTTTGCCTAGATCCAATATTTTTGTGTAGTCATTCACAATATGATTTAATTTGACTGCTATCAGAATACAATGTGAAACAATTGGCCTGTGCAGAAGAAGACGTGACCTCACACTGTGCTTACAGAAGTAATGAGTGCTACACATGTTAGCATGTGTGTCAATTCTGAAGTTGTTCAATCAGGACAAGTACATTTTTATCTGCCACGCTTATTCCATTTAATGTTTTACTCAGGTGCAGAATTGCACTTCTGGAATGGGAGCAACATACTGAAAGTAGAGGCATGAAACAAACTCAAGTATCAATCCCATCATGCTAACGTTGATACAATCCAATACTTTGGTATACCATTTTTAGCATCCTATGCTAGTGTAATTTCTCAGTCCTCCAGGACATGATAAATCTATAAAAAAGACAAAGTGACAGGATTTCTGTTCTGTTGCTGAAGAGTTCTGTGCTTTAAACTGCATGACTGTATCAATTATCCTTACCTCAATGATGTAATGTCAGATGAAATGCAGCCCCTTTAAAATACATCAGATACTGTATGCATGTAGTACAACATACAAGAAAGATCTGGGTTTTATTGAAAAAAAAAGGTATTTGTCACATTCTAATCATAATTTTTTTTAATTGGTTGCATATGGGGGAAAAAAAGTTGGATTTGGGTCACTTTTGCTTGCAGTGTGAACATTTCCTAAGTTCTGTGGACCGAGATGGGCAAGGCTCAAAGATTCCTTCTTTCATTTTATTTATTTTTTACAAGGCTCTTAATGTTTAAAGATTCTTACCAATTCTTTTAGTTTTGACTCTGAAAACTTCAGAATTACTTTGATACATGGTGCAGTTCGGCTCTTATCTTGTTTTTGTTTCAGGCTGAAGGGACAGGAGTAATAGTGTGAACATAACAAGGGGGTTAGCGCTTCACACACATAAATTACTGTTGCTGGAAATTTACACGCTGCTGGTGTCTCTTTGATGCATACAAATCATAAAACAGCTGAGGTGCAAAGCTGTGCCTATGCAGCACACTTTGGGCTCCCTGAAAAGTTAAAAAATTGTGCACAGGTTTGAGTGTGTGTCAAGTTCATCAGTAGTTTTCAATCTACATGTTTTACTGTTCTATGTGCATGTACTCAGGCTTCATGTGGCGCTCTTCTTCTTTGCTTTGTTGCTTATTTGTTTGCCTTTTTTTGCTTGCGTTTACTTTTCTTTCTGTGTGATGTATTTCTGTGTATATAGTGTTTATGTGTGTGTATGTGTGTGTGTTTTGTTGGTATGCTTTTCTGTCCCCTGGCTACAGTGACTCTACTCACTGATTGATCACGGTACACAAGACCTCTGGATCTCTGCTCTCTTGTTTGTTTCTTTCTGCCTGTCCTCTTCTTACTGCCCTAAATATAGTCTCCACTCTGGTAGTCATACAGTGCACACAGTGCACACACACACTTAAACACACACACACGGTACATATACAGCAAATCAATTATATGGTTTATGACCGGTGGATCCAGTTTGGTTGTTTATGATGTGTTGTGCTGCCAGCTCATGTTAAAACTCACTCAGTCCTTCATCCTGACTTTGGCGGGCACGAATAAATCTTTTATTAAAATGATTTGTTACGTAGCTGATGTTTGCCATGTTCCCATAAATGTCATTCTTAACAATTAGAATTTTTTGAATATGTTGAAGTGCAACAAAAAGCCTTGTCAGTAGAACAAACGACCTATGTTMGTGGAGCGAATGACGGTTTTGTTGTTCTTTGCTCACTTTTTTTTTGTAGAAAGTAAGGACTTTGACTCCCAAAAGAAAGGGGTATAGAGCCAGGCTTGGTTCTTGAGTCCACTCACATGACCAGCTGTATCAGATGCGATCAATTTAGACCCACCCGGGCATGGAAATCAATGACCCTCATACCCCCAACAGCAGTCAATACTCAATTTAAAGGACCAGTGATTGACTGAAACAAATTTCCTTTTTTTTTTCAAACATAGTAACCAACTTGTTCAAAATATGCTGTCTGATACTATTCAACAGTGAGGTGTTTGGGTTGTTATTTGGTTTTTTTTTTTTTACTTACAAAATTTTTGCAGCTTTTTAAAATGTAGATCAATAATTTCATGACCAACCTTTATGCTAGGTTTGAGCTTTATAAATGGACAGGCTGAATAAGGCTATAATCTTATTAAAGGACTTGTGTGTTATTTAACTTTAAATTTAAGCAAACATTAGWGGCAAATCAAGCTGCAAATTAAGTTGCAGAAAAAAGCTATAAGGCGGGATATAAAGTGGGATATCGCGAACACATTGATAAACTCTTAATTGGAAGTAATATATTAAAATTTAAAGATGTTGTTTATATAAAAATACTGGAAATSATGTATAAAGCATTGAACAAAAGTCTTCCTTCTGGTATTCAGAAATTATTTAAGTTAAGAGAGAATAAATATAATCTACGAGGTTTATTTATATTTGAATGTAAAAGAGAAGAGCCATGTAAAGTAC
>NW_013952410.1:2778693-2799467 GCF_001266775.1 Austrofundulus limnaeus | reverse complement strand
TTTTTTTTGGTAAATTATGAGTTTGTTTATTGTTTCTGTTTTGTTTGTTTGTTGTTGTTTTTTAACGTTTAATATGAAAAATTTACCAAAAATAAAGTTATTGATTGATTGATTGATTGAAATCCTCAGAGAACCGAAAGGAACCTTGAAAACCAACAAAATGAATGAATGAAAAAAACCCCACTAAACTTATGACTTTGCGGGTGAGAGGGAACATAAATTTTAATTGTTTTTAAAAGTTTTCTGTTTCACATTCTCTATTCTGGTCCAGGGCCAGTGATAAGAAACGTAACCTGGCCCAACAAAAGGCCGAAGCTCAGAGACGGCTTTATGGACACGGCTCCATGAAGAAACTCTCAGCTTCATCCTCTGACTGGGAGAAACAACGTCACACACTGGAAAGAAGAAGAGAAGAACTGGTACGGAACAAGCAAATAGAATATTACAGCTGTTTTTAATAAAAGATAGACCAGACTTTCATATGAAGTCTTGCAGATTTTTACGGTCTCTGGAGCAAAACTGTAGTTCTTTTAATTTCTGAACACAAACCAGCTGCATCGCTGTATTTGCTAAGCTTCTGTACAAAATGCTGTGTGCAAGGAAACTGAGGGGATACTCATTGATTTTCCCTCCTAAACATTCAGAACCAGGATGAGGATTAAAATGGTAGCAGTGCAGGAATTAGCCATGATCATATATCACACGATAACTTTATATTTAGAGTCTGAGATTTTTTTTTTAAAACTGCTCATATGGAGTATCAGTCCAGAACTGAAAAAAAAAAAAAAACCCAAAGAAACAAACAAATAAAAAAAACCCAATAAAATAAATATATTTTCTTAATTTCTCGTAAAAAAAGAGATATATTAATTTATTAGGGGTGCAACGATACAGAAAATTCATCATTTCAATACTTTAGTCTCATGGTTCAATATTTTTTGATACAAAAAAAAGGAGAAATTACGATGCCCTTCTTAACTTGTGTTTTTGAAATTGATTATGAGCCTTTGTTTGACCTCAAAAGTAAGGTTTATAAAATGTTGCTGGAACAGCAAGTTTCTCAGTGGATCTGCGCTCGACAATGCAGCCTAGGTGCCTAGTCGAACGCAGATCCACTGAGCCTTCCACACAGTGCATTTTTAAAAAAACAAGCTGAAAACATACATTTTAAAATCTGTATTGTTCGATACAAGTGTGTGTTGAACCTAGAGTACTGTATTGAACGGTTTGATACAGATATGTGTGTTATTGCACCCCTAATATACAGGGGTAAGACAATGAAACTGAAACACCTGTCATTTTAGTGTGGGTGGTTTCATGGCTAAATTGGACCAGCCTGGTGGCCAGTCTTCATTAATTGCACATTGCACCAGTAAGAGCAGAGAGTGAAGGTTCAATTAGCAGGGTAAGAGCACAGTTTTGCTCAAAATATTGCAATGCACACAACATTATGGGTGACATACCAGAGTTCAAAAGAGGACAAACTGTTGGTGCACATCTTGCTTGTGCATCTGTGACCAAGACAGCAAGTCTTTGTGATGTATCAAGAGCCACAGTATCCAGGGTAATGTCAGCATACCACCAAGAAGGACCAACCACATCCAACAGGATYAACTGTGGACACAAGAGGAAGCTGTCTGAAAGGTGTGTTATGGTCTAAAACCAGGTGTTTCAGTTTCATTGAGTAACCCCTGCATATACAGAATGAGAGAGAAAGAGAGAACAAATTATAAACGTCACCTTTTTCTTCATGTCAAAGAGTCAAAGTTTTCTGAGAAATGTATACTGGTAATTATTTTTTCCATGAAATGAAGAAGTCAGGGGAACGTTTCTCCTCTGCACAGTGAAAACTGCCAGCTACTTGCGTTTTAATGCCTCCCACCTTCTTTGATTAGCCTTTTGATAGCCACACTGGTAATCAGTGGGAACGTGGAACGGCGCAGCAGAGGCACTCCTTTAAAAAGGCCACAACCTCATCTTGGAGTGCTGTTTTGGCTGAAGTGTGAGATCGGGTTTAGGTCGACTGAAGCCTTCTATCACTCAGTGCTTAATGGTATTGCAGTGCTAGTAGCAAAGTGGTCACCTCATCTTTGCTTTATGACAAGTTTAACAGCTAAGCCCCACAATTACACCTTTGTAATGTACTGAGTGTAAAAAAAGGAAATTAAGAGTCAGTGAWGGAAAACGTGTTTTTCTTTTCTATTGAGCTCCTTTTATATAGAATTGCATTATTTGGTACCAATTACTATAAAACATGTTCTTACTATTTTTCCTTTTGGTTTAAATCTGTTTGTAGAAAGAGCGGCTTGCACAAGTTCGCAAGCAGATTTCCAGAGAAGAGCATGAAAACCAACATCTGGGGAATTACAGGTAAKAAAACACCCATCCAGTCAGGCACTATGAGCTTTCTCTTTTGGAGACCCACCCACTGTCTTTGTGCCTGTTTGGGAGTCGTGCCAATGTGCCATGCTTTTGTGAAAATAAAAATTGCTGGTGACAGAAGGAACAGCTGAACATTTTGGAGAATGCAAAAGACTGGAATAATACAAGTTAAAATGGAAAGAAGGAAATCAGACAAAGTTTACAATGACAAACTACTATCCCTYTCGGCACATTCCTAACTTTGCCACATTTTAGAAACTAAATTTAGCATGTAAACTTCGTTTCCCAGCTGCAAGCTATCTTCTTTTCCCTCCACACTTGTTTTCCTTTTTTTCCTACTCAAACTCCAGCTGGTGCTTTGGAAGAAAGTGAGCGTGTTGATTTCTAACCTCGCAGATGGAGCAGATTTACCTTACAGCATGACTTAGCAAGTTCACATTTACMGCTTGTCCCATGTAAACTGTTCTCTCTCTTTCACTCTCACCATTTTTTCTTTCTGCCTCCTTCTCTTTATTCCACGTGTGCAAACACCTACGCCTTTTCAAGCCTTGAATTTTATCACCTCCAAAGTTTTAGCGCAAATATACACACAAACATATACATACGSAACTGGGCGACACACACACACACTCACCTGTCTTGCTGCCTCCCCATGTCTAAGTGACTTCTTGACTCATCACTTGACTGGATGCCTAGTAAGAATGCTGCTCCAGGCCTGTGTGAAGTGCTGTCACCTCCTTCCTCTTCCTCGACAGGCTGCCAGACAGTCAATCAGGCAGGCAGAGGTCTGTCTGGAGCATCCCTAATAAAGACCTCTTAGCATTCAAATGGTGCCCCGGCRCAGCGGTGAACTCTGATTAACACACTGCTGCTCATTAGATGACTATGGGTAATGAACTCACTTACATTTGGCTGTTAGATGAAATCGGGTGAGGAAAGCCAGGACCCCGAGACATCCATGAGAAGCCCAGCTGAGAGTTTACAATAGCTTAAAATAGTTTTATTTACAAATAAACTGATTGCTTGGCTGGTGACTGGAATTGGCAGATTTTTAAGCATGGCTGCTGATTGGCTGAACTGATCCTCTTAGTATGGACTGATTCAAAATGATTTTTTTGTAACTTTTTTTCCCCCAATCCATGAATGCACCACCAAATCTATGCAATGAAAAATCTATTTCTTAACAGTCCATCAAGTGGCTAATTTGAGCCACTACTAGTCCATATTTAGTGTGGATATTTTTACTGAGAGAAGAAGACAGAGATAGCTACAGTATACTGTATACTGTATATGTTTTTCAAAATAAAAGAGAAAGCTCAAGAGGTATGTATACACTGAATTGTCCTTGGAGGTTTTACAGTTATTCAGTTTACTGCTCTGTAACTAGGAAATTACTAAAGCCAGAGGGGATTCAATTTAATAGTAAAACAGGTGTTCTTTATTTGGATTTTTGCTTGCATTAAAATTCACTTCCTTTTTTTATATTCTTGTTAAAGGTCAAGGGTCTGCTTCAAGTTACTTCTACACAGAATAGCCTACCTACATACTCCTGCCTCCACTCTTATAGGTCACCTTACTTTCCCCTGTCTTTTGGAAATGGGTGTCGGCTACAACCATTTCCATCCTCTTGGCAAAATCCACCAYCATCTGTCCTTCCTGGTTCCTTTCTTTGACCAAACCTGCCCATCACTTCCTCATCTCTTCTGTTTCTTTCATCAACATGTTCATTCAGGTCTGCTCTGATCACCACTCTATCTACCCTTCACTCTCTGTTTCTTTATCTAGATCCTTCCAGAAATGATCTTTCTCCTCTGCCTCACCTCCAACCTGTGGTACATAACCATTGACAACATTCAACATTTGACCTTCCACTTCTACCCTCAGTCACATCATCCTGTCTGACACTTTTGTCACCYGACTAAATTCCTTTCAAACCCCTCTTTTAGGACTACCTCTACTCCATTTCTCTTCCTATCCACAGCACAGTAAAAATACCTCAAACCCTGTCCCAGTGCTCCGATCTTTGCTGCTCTTCTACTTGGTCTCTTGCACACATAAAATATCTACTTTCCTTTTCTGCATCATGTCAGTCARCTTTCTCCCCTTGGTTGTCATTGWTCCTACATTTAGAGTTACTTCCCTCAGTTTTACACTCTTGACTTTCCTGTTCTACCTCAGTCTACTGGCACGTTTCCCTCTTTGTGGTCTTYGACTAACAGTAGCAYAATTTTTGCAAGCAGCCTGTTTTTCACCACCACTGGTGGTAGTTGTCAATCTGGCCCTCATCTGGTCCCATTTGGTCTCATTTAGACAAACTTGTGTATTTGTTTTGACAAACGTGTTTAAGCCAGATCCCCTTCGTGATGCAACCTTAATCATTTACCCAGGCTTGGCACCGGTATGACAGATAYGCTTGCTTTTGCTCCCTAGTGGCAGGTTCAGGTCTTTCCTTGTTTTTCATGGCTTTTTTTTCTGTCCCCTCGAATCAAAATGCCAACTTATGGGAACTTTGTCTCTTGATAGTTCTCTGATAATGCCAGACTGTTTTTCTTMTTTTTGCACTTGCACCGGCTAGTGGTAATTTTCTTTAAAAAAGCTTACATTGTTTTGATTTACTGGCCAAAGTGATGACGCACGGGTGTTTGGAGAAAGGTTACGAGGATAACCAGACAAAGATTTGTACAATGTTTTAATTTCATCTCTAAGCTAATCACTGAGCACTGTCAAGATGTGTTAATAGGTACATTAGCACCTAAATGAAGTTTGCACATTTTCTTGACTCGAGGTCTTCAGTTATACATGTCTTTTGTATTTTCTCTTTGCTCCATTCTTCTGCTTTGTTTCCCCTTTATTCTGCTTCACATCTTTCTTTTGTCCATTTCCTCACACCTTTCACTGAAATATTTTCCTCCCTCCATGTTTCCTGTCTCACACGCGCTTTTTCATGTTCAACCACCACTCACACCTGCTGTGACTTGACCTCGCTGTGCCTCAATTCATCCATTTGTCTCTTCTTTTAAAATGTTCTTTGTTTTGTTGCCTCCTATCCTCTCTGTACGCCTGCCCTTTATTTATCTCTCCATCTCTTTGGCAACACATTTCGCCCCCTTCTTCTTTTTTGCTCTTTTATACTGTACTAACCCCTCCCTTTGAAATCTGTTACTGTGCCTCTCTTAACCTCACATGTCTCCTTTGCTTAACCCCAATCTCCCTATTCTTGTTACTTTGGTGACCCTAAACTCCTTTTTTCTCTTCTCCATCCTTTATTTCCCCACTCTCACTTGTCCCGTCTCCCAATGCTGATAACCCTTCTTTATTACTTCTTGTTCCCTGTATTTTATTTTCTCCTTGCCCCTGTCTCTCTCTGTCTCTTCGGCCTACAGACGTATTTACCCCCCAGACGACAAGCTGCTGTTGGAAAAGTATGAAAGCCTGCTCTCGGCCGCCTTTCAGACCTTCCTCGCCGGGCGAGCTGCCTCACTTCAAAAGGAAATGAATAATCCTCTGAAACGAATGAAGGCACGTACATCAGTGGCTGACAGTCACGGACACACACAAACACACACCACATAATCCTGCAGAGATTCACACCTGAACATATACACACACAGCATTCAAACGATTGCAGACACAAAGAAGAGCAACACACACATTTCTATTAAGATTCTGCCCACAGAGACGAATGAGGATGTGCAAATWATGCGGAAAACGTCTTACAGTCCTTGATTTTTGTTCGAATGTTTGACAATATGTAGGAAGGAAAAGCACAATATGTGCTACTGTCCTACTGTCATTCATACTGTCGCTTCACAAATATTTATTGCATTTTGCGTAAAAATTTAAAAGAAAATCAAATCCCACAGAACAATGTGATATTTGTTTCTTTTTTTCAGTTTGACACTCTTCACTTTCTGTCTGGTGTCTTTCTGTATATTTCACATATTTTTGTTCTCTCTGATAGTGTCAGTTCTGAGTGGATGACAGCTGTTGCCCACACATACTGTTTATTATTCCCTTTTTGTTAAGAATGCAACTTTTAACATACGGATATTAATGTGTTCACACATGCATTCAAAAGGTTTATGCATTTTGCAATAACTTAACAGGGTTAAGAGTCAATGTATGAATAGATTGTGTGGGCCAAAGGCTTTCAGTGRTACGAGGAATGTAGCTTCTGCTTAACAATATAGGTGAAGGTGTGAAGACAAACATTAAAATGAAAAAAAAAAAGGCTGGAAGATACAATCATTGTTCAAATTGTAGAGTATGACTGAGAAAGTAGTTGCATAGAAAAGAGAAGATAAAATGCTGAAAGAAACGCTTTGGCATCTTTCTCGTTGTGAAATTTTTTTTTCGAAAGACTAGCAATTAAAAGGATTTTTAGAGCCAAATTTCTGTCATCATGTCATTTTTATTTGTTTAACAGGAACAAAACAATGACACTAAAAACACACGGAAAGCATTKTGACTTGTTTCAATATGATGATGATTAAAGCATCAACAGGATGCAGATAAAAATAAAACAACAAAAAAACGAATTATTATTGACAAAAGTATTGATGCTATAAATTCATTACTAATCGCCGTCATGTGCAGATATTGCAACTTTAGAAGCTGACTCTTAGCAGTTTGCTTTTAACAAAGGTTATGTTCTGTTATCTACGAATCTCTGCAGAGAACCTTCATAGAGATTTCAATAGAGGATTGGGTTGAACCCAAACTCTCAGATTTTTAATTTAGCCAGCTAAGAGATGTGGAGTTTGTTCAAAGCAGTAAGGTAAGGAAGAGTAACTCTACTGTTTCCTATCTATTCACACAATCGTGAGTGACAACTGAACTGTCCTCTTTAAAGGGACAAAGTGTGAGATACTAATCTAGACCATCTATGAGAAAGAGGGCAGGTTCCTGAAGCTCAGCATGATAATCATCACACCATGAATATTTCATTTTAAACCGATATTTCCTTCTGTTTTTTTAAACATTATGTGTTGCTTTCAATACTTCACATTGATTTTAGTACCACACATTCACAGTGGAGACAAAAAAGTCATCTTGAGATMTTGGTAAGCTGAGTTTGTAATGTTTTTGTGTTTGAATAGTGTTTCATGTTTGGTTGTAGTGAAGGTTCAGTATCTTTCAGGATTGTTTGTCATCGTTCAAAGCATAGTTTTTCACAAACACATCTTTGTACTTAAATATAATTGTGGACTCAGGAATGAATTTCGTTTTGTAGTTGAAGGTCTTTTTGATGTCTTAAACAAGTTTGTGATCGCAGTCTAGATTTGGTTACATTTGGCACCATTACTGGCACATTTATGAACAAATCAAATGAGTATTAAATGTAGTTTACTGGCCACAAGTTGCCATTATGACATATATAAAGTTGTACAGCAAAGTGTCATTCCTAGTAATTGTGAGCTGTTTCATAGCAGCATTAGTACCTGAATTTAATTACATTCCTATTTGTACTTTGTTCTAAATTAAATAATTTTAGGCACTTTTGAGACAATCACAGGTTTATTTAGCCAGTTTCTCATCGGGTTGCGACAGCTGGTGACCAGTCGGCAAACAGCATTTGTGAGAGACCCTCCAAAATTACTTTCAAGTTTCTCACTTTCCTCACAGGAGTTGCAGAGCCATGCAATTTTGTCACTTGAATTGAGAATGTGTTTGATACATTTAAGCAACACAGTGTCACTCAAAATAGTAAAGAGTTTCCACATTTGTCTAGTTTCAGTTTTATTTCTGATCTTTTTCAAGAGTGCAAGAACTATATTTTGACAGAGATAGGGGAGCTCTGCTCTGACAGAAAATATGTCTAGGTCTAAAAACCATGACAAAGATGAATAATAATTATTGAGAAAATGGTGCAAATCTGCATGTTTTCATTTTCAGGGTGTACTCCTGTAGATTAAATATAGAGCATAGTCAAGGTGTGTAAAAACCGAGCCGTGGGTGGAGGTGGGCAACAAATTTTCAATTTTCAAAAACTGGCTGCTTTTTTAACTCACTGCTAGGGTTGGGTAAAATCATATCGTGGGCAATTTATCTTCAGTAAAACTGTCAACATTTAAAATTTGCCACTTTGCACTTGAATTAGTGTCGTGATGATGATGCATTTTTGTATACAGCACACTATCACTATCAGGTGAGCATGTGAGCCCAATGGTGGAAGGCACCATAAACGACATAAATCGAAGTACGAGGAAACCTGGAAAATGTGGACCAAGGCCACAATATCGACCACATGCAAGTGCAATTGTCATCTACTAATTGTCATATTAATTRTTATCGGCTAAATGCTACAATTAATTGGGATATTTTTTTCTGTCARTATTGCCTAACCCTATTCACTGATCACTTAGTGGCAAACACACAGATTTCAATGAAAGTAACTGAAAATTTGCCCATTTGTTTACAGTTTTGTTGTAATTTTAAGTTGCCGACTAGTCTCCAACATTTGCAGCTTGTTAAGACCTTTTGCAATCCCATCAGTAAGTCTGACGCATTAGTGCCAATATACTTTTCTATCTATAATATAAGCTATGTCACAAATCATTGCATCTATGTAAACCCAACCATTTATACAACACCAATTAAAATGGAACCTAACAAGTTTTATGTCTGCCATTTATATTAGTTCTTGTTCAYGTTGCACAAAGTACATCATCTAACCTGTACTGTGTATTTTAGTATACCTTTTGTTTGGAAGCCAGAGGTCATTTGCAAGCAAACAATCACATTTCTATCAGGTCTGGCAGGTTTTGCACCAAAAACACTTATGCTTGTCTGCTTTTGTTTGCTTCTCATCGTCAATATGAATTGAAAAATGTCACGTTCTGTCACTGTATCAAAGAAAGTAAAGCCTGTGTTGTATTCCTAGAAATAACATGTTGATTGACTACAGAGCAGCCTCTTGCTTTCAGCTGCTGCTCTACAGACATCCCAGTGATGGGTTACACGGTTTTCCAAAGTGTTTGCATCACCCTTCTCCCCACTTTCATTACAGTTAGGTTGAAAGGTATGCATCAGATTGTTAGGTCTGTTGTTAGCTACATTTTTTCCCCTGACTTCTCAGTTGCTATCTTTCCATTTCACCACTTTATTTTTTATTTTCAAATGAATACTAAATCTGAAAAGGAAAATGTTGTCAAGCTGTCACTCGCTCAGAAGGCCTGCGGTTTTCTGTCATAAACATTAAAAAGTACATAAAAGTGAAAATGTTGTCTTCGCAAACTTCTGTCACAGAAAAATTCTTTCAAAGAGGCAAGTTCAAAAAGTTCATAGACTGAGCATGGATGTTAAAATTTGTATTCTAACTAGGTCTTGTTTCCTAAATGAACTTTGAAACACTACTCAAAAAGAAAAAAATAAGTAGGTCCTCTGGATGGGTTCTTCTTTAGTGAAATGTTTCGTCTCTCCTCCAAGAGACTTCTTCAGTCTGATGAGTTTCAGGTGAACTCAGCCTTATAAGCACTGCCTCCACATGGAAAAACAGATTAGTCACATACAAAAGAGGGCCATCGCCTACCAAAAGGTTTGATTAGCTCTATTATTCATAGAGGGTCATGTGCCCCATCACCTGACTTATTAGTTTGGATGCTTCGGCTGTGGTTATTTGGTGTTTTGTTATGTGTATGTAGTGAGTACAAGTGGGGTTCAATGTCCCCTAGTTTTTTTCTTTTTTCCCCTCTTTGCGTTGGTAATCGTTGGGGCCCTGATTCACACCTTTTGCTCACAGGGGGCTGAGTCATACTTGCAATAACAGCATTTTAGGAGGACAACTGGACACGAAGGCCTCCACTTCTGTTTAATGGTGGACGTTTTTTCTTAAGAAAACTAACCTGTTTGTCCACCATATGGAGGCAGTGCTTATAAGGCTGAGTTCACCTGAAACTCATCAGACTGAAGAAGTCTCTTGGAGGAGAGATGAAACGTTTCACTAAAGAAGAACCCATCCAGAGGACCTACTCATTTTTTTTCTTTTTGATTTTTTTCTACCTCGATTACTGAGATGCATCAGGACATTTCAAACACTACATTTCAAAAGTAGTACTCAGCTAAAATAAATCAAAACTGTATTGGTGGTTCTCACGAATCGTACTGTTCCGCAAGAATGTGCTGTTTGTAGTTCAATGTAATTTACACTATTTTTAGAAGTGAAAGACAGTAAAATTGCAAGAAAATACTAAGAAGCTGCTTATTATTGGCTTAAAGCAAATAAAATAAAATATCATTAAATGTTAAAATGCTAAACTACTAGATTGTTTTTGTTTTTTCTGCCTGACCTGTGCCACCTTTATGTAGTATATACAGATCATTCTCAAAAAATTAGTATATTATGATAAAGTTCATTATTTTCTGTAATGTACTGATAAACATTAAACTTTCATGTATTTTAGATTCATTGCACACCAACTGAAGTAGTTCAAGCCTTTTATTGTTTCAGTATTGATGTTTTTGGCAAAAAAGTAAAGAAAAACCAAAAATCCCTATCTCAAAAAATTAGCATATTTCATCCGACCAATAAAAGAAAAGTGTTTTTAATACAAAAAGGTCAATCTTCAAATAATTACGTTCAATTATGCACTCAATACTTGGTTGGGAATCCTTTTGCAGAAATGACTGTTTCAATGCGGTGTGGCATGGAGGCAATCAGCCTGTGGCACTGCTGAGGTGTTATGGAGGACCAGGATGCTTCGAAAGTGGCCTTAAGCTCATCCAGAGTGTTGGGTCTTGTGTCTCTCAACTTCACAATAGCCCACAGATTCTCTATGAGGTTCAGGTCAGGAGAGTTGGCAGGCCAATTGAGCATAGTAATACCATGGTCATTAAACCAATGACCAGTGGTTTTGGCACTGTGAGCAGGTGCCAGGTCGTGCTGAAAAATGAAATCTTCATCTCCATAAAGCTTTTCAGCAGGTGGAAGCATGAAATGCTCCAAAATTTCCTGATAGCTGCATTGACCCTGGCCTTGATAAAACACAGTGGACCAACACCAGCAGCTGACATGGCACCCCAGACCATCACTGACTGACAACTCTTCTCGTTGTGCAGCGTTTTCTGCCACACGTTTTCCTTCCCACAGACTTCCCACTGAGGTGCCTTGATTCAGCACTCTGGGAACAGCCTATTGGTTCAGAAATGTCTTTCTGTGTCTTACCCTCTTGCTTGCGGGTGTCAATGATGGCCTTCTGGACAGCAGTCAGGTCAGCAGTCTGACCCATGATTGTGGTTTTGAGTAATGAACCAGGCTGGGAGTTTTTAAAAGCCCCTGGAATCTTCTGCAGGTGTTTAGAGTTAATTTGTTGATTCAGATGATTAGGTTAATAAGTCGTTTAGAGAACCTTTTCATGATATGCTAATTTTTTTCAGATAGGGATTTTTGATATTTCTTTACTTTTTTGCCAAAATCATCAATATTAAAACAATAAAAGGCTTGAACTAATTCAGGTGGTGTGCAATGAATCTAAAATATATGAAAGTTTATTGTTTATCAGTACATTACAGAAAATAATGAACTTTATCACAATATGCTAATTTTTTTGAGAAGGACCTGTATACATTTATCTATCCATTTCACCCTAGACAAGTCACAAATCTATTACAGGGTCACATAAAGACAAAAGAGACAAATATTCACACTCTCACAGCAATTTTGTAAATGTCATTTTTATTTCATCTACATTTTTTACAAATGTGTCAAATTTGGTTTTCTCCTGTGCTGTAAAGCAAGTCAAAACATTCCGGTAACCCACTTGGTGTTATTTAACAAAGTAATGGGCCTCCAGTGATTATTAACCACCATAGCTGTGGAAGCTTTCACCTCGTAAAAAGTTATTGAGCTGGCAACAGACTTTCATTGAGGCAAAAAATACCTGTTATTTGTAAATTTTTATATAAAGCAGGGTAAAGTATAATTTTCCTGTGAAAATGATAATATAAAAAGCTCAAATTTGAGTTTTTAGCTCTTTATGGCTGTTTGTACAAGTTGGTTTGAGCAAATGTAGTTGCCTTGTTTTCATTTTTTCCCCTCAGTTCTGTAGAGCTTTGATGTTTTTTAATGTGTATTAATTTTAATATGTGTGCTATTTAAAATGAGCTTTGCAGTAGATAGTTTACGTGATTCAAGGAAACCAATAAATATCCATATAGATACTGGGGTTAGACCCAGTTTACTGATTTATAGACAGGTGAGTTAATGGAGAATTACAATGCTGTGTATTTATAACAAAAATGTAAAAAAAAAAAACTTACATCCAAAAAGCCAAATCACTTTCATACAGCAGCTAAATTTGTTTAACACAGAACTGGTGTACCTGATTTTACACTGGTTTTCTTGAATCAGAGGTGCAACATGTAGCACAACTGTGTTGGTGTGATGTAGTGTTCCTTATTGTACAGGCTCTATGCATGTTTTAACACAGATTAGGTGTTCCAGATAAGAAAATATAGCACACTATACGTATGTGCCCACAAGTCATCATCGTGAGTTATGAGATAAAAAAAAAACATCACTCTGAATTTGAGCAGGAAGTTGAAGCCCGTTAGGTCCCCTTCTCAAAAGACATTAAGACCCTTTATAATAACTGTCACCTGTGAAAATCATCACCATGTCACTGACAACTATAATGATTTTTTTGTACAAATTCAGCTTCCTTTTAGTCCTGCAGATACATCACCTATACATTTGAAGTCAAACTTTTTACCATTTTTAATTGAAGAATTATTAGTTTTCTGAGACTTCACATGTGGATCACAGTTTAGGCACCGTGTTTGAAGTCGACTATGTTTCTTTGACATTTTCTAATCTAACCTCTTGTCTGTATGCTTTAATGCATAGGAGGAAGATATACTGGATCTACTGGAGCAATGTGAACTGGATGACGAGAAGCTGATGGGCAAACCCTCCAGGCAACGAGGCCCAAAGGTGGGTGAAAGGGAGAGAGGTAGGGAGACGAAGAGCAGAAAGAGAATAGGGTCCAGATGCCTCATGGGACCTAAAAAAAGAAGAGTGTCAGAGGAGAAGGGATGCCGGTAGTCAGATGCCTGGAGCGAACGCTCACAGAAAGCACACCAGATGTGATTCCTAAAAAAAAGGAGGAGGAGTAGCAGTTCTGCGAAGACTGAAAGGATTCAGAAAGAGACCTGAAGAAGAGACCCAACTCCCCAAGGGGACAACTGTCAGGCTTTCTCCCTCGTGCTCTTCCTGCTATCTCTCCTTCTGTCTATCATCCACTTTTTCTATCGCTCTGTCACATCCACTTATAAGCCTCCTCACAATTTCTTGCAACAGTGCATTACTCCCTCCATCACCTTGCTTCGCTCTCCTCCGTTCACCCCTCCATCCCTTTCTTTCTCTGTACTCGTACACCCATCCCCCACTCGAGGGCCAAATTGACGGGAACGCTCTGGGAGTGCGTTAGAGACCAGACGTCGACGTTCAGCACTGCATTTGTGAGGTCTTTGCTGAAAGTGAAGACTTGTTCATACACAATCGCTGTTGTCCAGAATAATTTGAGACCCGTCAGTTTCGATGTTGTAAAGCGTATGGAGGGAGACATCGATAACGCGGGGAAGGAAAGCGCTGTGACGGCTAGATTCGCTCCTCAGGGTGCGGCGCTCACAAGCCATCTGCTGAAGCTGAACCAACAAGTATGAGAAAGTTTAAAGTGCGGATTGTGGCAAAAGATTAGAAACCGTCGTACTGTCAGAAGGAAAGTACAATGTTTGTTAGAGCTAAAAATAATATTCAGGCAGAGAGGGTTAAAGGTTGAGAAAGTGGAAGGTTTTTATAGCCTTAATAATTTGAACTCCACATCCTAATTTTGATAACTGCAGTTACTCTTTGTCTATCCTTCTTTTAGCTCCTTATTTAGACTGCTTGCCGTTCTCACATCTCCCCCTAATGCATCCAAAATTTCATCTCATTTTTACAGTGTCTGATCTTTTGTCTTTGCCTTGCTCTCCACTGTTTAGTCACAGTCTGTTCTTGTATCCTTTTTATCCCCTCTTTTATGTCCAGAATCTCTTTCTCTTGGTGTTCATTTCCGCCGCTCTCAATCCATTCAGTTTCTCCTTTCTGTTCCTTTCTGCTGCCATGCTGAGATTCACCTTGCCCCTCCTCTTCATGTCTCACCTCATCAATCTGATGTTCCCATCTCCCCTCTTATTCTCCTCTCATGTATTTAATCTCTCTGTCTCTATCCTCGTCTATCACTCACCCACACAGCTACCCAGCGGTGACTGTGTAAGCCTTGTGATCACTTCCTGCTTATTAATTTGAGTGGCCTGACAGCACTGCTCGAGCTGAATGCTGAATAACAGATGTATAAATGCTTTATAAATGTTATCAGCTCATGTCCTTCCATGATGTGAGATAGACCAATATATTTATTGGTATACGAAGAAAAAAAAGTAACTTCATACACTATACTTGAACTWACAAACATAAGTGTTTTCACCTTGTTGCTTCTAATAAAACTGCTGTCAAAGAAGCACCCAGTGATATCACATCCTATGTATATGCATTTATGTTCTTTTTCATCTAAAGAAGCATATATGTTAAACAGTAAAGAATGAATAAAAGATTTCACCTTGAATTTATCATGTACTTTACAGTACTTAGGTGAAGGTTTAAAGGATGGTCATGTTAATTGTGCTTATAACATATTGCCTGACTGGCACCTGGTCTCCTGTGACAAATGCTCAAAGACTTGACGTGATGCTAGGCCAACGTCAACTCAGTTCATCATGTTCATTTATAACGGTGTGTGAATTAGAGGTTGACCAATTGATCAGTCTGCTGATTGATTAGTTTAGTTTTTGCTATTTTTAAATTAATCAGCATCCAAAAGCCCTGAGCATACCAAGTGGATTAAAAGACAGACATATCTGTTGGTAGCACAGCAATGATATGCTTGACTCTGTGCACTTGCGTYAATGTGCTTCCTGTGACAGAGGTGTTGTTTATGGCAGGGGTGCTTTTTGACACAACACCAGTGTTACGACCCCTTCCTTTAAACAAGGGGCAGCAACACGACAACCACAATAAATAGACAAGAGTCACTGCAAAGGTGTATAAAAAGTTTTATTTTTGTTACTCTGCTCCAAAAGGCTGTACCACTGTGGGGGAGAAAGGGACCATTAGGTGTGGTGCCAAACAAAAGAAACAAGCAAAACAAAACAGGGCCTGTCTACAATCTGGTCTAAATAGAAAACAAAGAAAGAAAAACACCCTGATAAACTTCTCAAAAAAAAGGTCTCACCAAAACATTACATGGGTGGCACCAACCTACTTACCTAGTGTTTTTAACATAAAGGTACCTACGTGATGAAAAATGTACAGGGTACCCCAAACTTACCTAGTCCTCTTAACTCCCACCACAAACCTTTAAACAATGGAGCAGGTTCCACAGGAGGACCAGCAGCAGCACAGGTGCACCAGGCAATCAGCAGTAGCAGCTGCAGCAGGGAGGAGAAGAAGCCACCCCAGACCTCCAGGTGAGCTTCTTAAGTAGGGTGTGGTGGAGTCCTGGTTGGTCTGTTCGAAACTCTTCCATCCAATCAGCCTTTAAAGATCCAAATTGGCTCCAGCCTGCAAGCTGAACCTGAAAATAGAGAAAAGAAAGAGGAGGAAGAAAACAAATCTGCTAGACACGTAACAACCAGCAAATCCAAAAGAAAGTAAACTAGGATATTGTGATAATTTTACACTTTCTTATCATTCTTTGGGTACTAACCAAAGTCATCACCTCAATGAAATCCTCACTGGTGGCCTGAATAGTTTGTGCAGCAGGCTGTATAATAACACAGGACTGTTTTTTAGGTGGTTTGTGTTTCTATGGTGTTTCTGAGTAGTTTATTCTGACCGTTGTGCAATTCCTAGTATTGATTATTGATTATATTGGTTATTATTGATTATTATTGCAATTCCTATTATTGATTATTGCACACCCTGTTCAAAGCAATAGCCCATTTATTTTAAATCACCTTTTTGTTTTACATAATATTAAATGGTTATATTTAAGGGCCAAATGCCGAAGAACAAATTAATCAACTCCATATACAAATCATGAATTGTTCTTATTTTTACAAACTGCCCTTGACAAAAACAAAACAAAACAAAAAAACTCCAGCGTACATACATACTGGTACTCTTGTGAGTTTTCATTGGTATTGAAATATTTAACTAAAGTCCTTTTTTCCAGTCTTAAATAATTTTTCACATTTAACACATTTTACAATGAGGAAGCTAATTAAATTAGTTCAGAAATTTTTATATATTCATCGGATTTTCTACATTCTGGCACTAAGATTATTCGATAGAGGATGTGCTTCATATCTGCGTATGTATGTGTCCTTGCCAGCCTTTGACCTCCATGCCAGAATGCAGTCAGACGCCAAGACGTCAACGACCAGATTACCTGGCTGACTTCACCAGCGGCAGCAGCGCCAATAATTCCTGCTCCTCTTCAGATGAAGAGGAGCAGGACAAGAGGAGGAACGCCGGAAAAGGTAGACACGGAGAGAAGAGAGGAGAGAAAAAAGTTTCCTACGACCTTGGCGAGAGCAAGGAAAAGAACTTGGTTGAGCGCTCAGGTAGGTGAAAGTGTTGGGGAAGTCTTTATTGGGTGGACAGAGTGTGGGGTTTGACAAGGATCTTGTTTCCTTTAAAAGGTATTTTTTCTTTTTTCATGTTGGCTTACTTTTCCTAGAAGACTAATAACATTTATAAACTTTATTGAGGAATTCCGAAACCATGTATTTGGAAAAAAACATTGAGGATGATTTAGAAAAGTTCCAATGGTCCAGTTCTGTTGTGTCCAAGAAAAACTGAGTTAACACAGAAACTTTACTAAGTGACTCTGTTCTTTTTTTTAAGATGAGACATTCTTTATACAACCATTTTAAAGAAAATGGTTCACACTAGGGATGCACGATATTTCGGTATTCATATCGGTATCGGACGATATTGGTCATTTTCTAGAATATCGGTATCGGTCYGATATGTAAAACTTGGCCGATATTAACGTCCGATATTGATTTCCCACTCTTTAGCTTTAGTTTCTGTTTTGGGAGGGGAGATGGTTGATTGAGCGGCATCTGTTTGATCATGATAGTGATATTGACGCTGCACAGCCAGGAATAACTAAGGTAGACAGCCATGTCAGAGGTCTGGTTGTTTATTTACAGTACTGAAACAGACCCAAGTGTGTTTGTGGGTATATGTGTAATATAATTTTTGTGTTTTTGTAATATCGGTAAATATCGGTTATCGGCCATTACAGCAATAATTATGTCAGATATCGATATCGGCTGAAATTTTCCTATCGGTGCATCCCTAGTTCACACCTCTTGAACTTACGTAGGTTCAACAAAAGTTTTTTTTAATCTTTGAAGCATTTTGTACACTTTTTACCTGCTACACATAAATTGATTAGCTGAATAATGACATTTTACCTATTTGATTCCTTAATCCAAAGGACTAAACCAGTGTCAAACACAACCACTACCTACCTATCAAGCCACACTTTTCCCATCTTTTTCTAATTACGTTATATTGTTAGTAGACCTGTCATGATATATAAAAAATATAATCTAGACAATAAATTCTCAGAAATTGTGATAAATGACAATATTGTTTGGAGACCATTTTAAGCTAATATGATGATCGCATCTCCCCCTTACGAAGCGTACAGAAGTTAATGAAATTTACATACGTGAAAAAAGTTACAGACTTGAACCACAACAACCCACAACAGCTACTRAAGCTGTAACATCGCTACACACATCCTCTATCCAAGCCAGTGCAATTTATTCTATGTGTCTTCATAAAATAATTGTAGTCACCTGCACACAGCTTATGAAATTTATGGAAGTTTACGCAATTTATGTAGTTTAATTTAAAAAAAAATACTCTTGGCAAACCCCGAGGGCTCTGATGGCAACTTAATACGTCTTTATCTAAAAGAAGGCGTCAGCAAATCAACACTCCTCTAGGTTAATACCTGTTCATGGGGMTATACCGAGGTTACGAGACCATGTACTTGACAAATATCTGACGTGAGAGTTCATGGGATCCATGATTAATTGTAACATTAGACTTTATTTGATAAACGTGTATTTTAACTGTGAAATAAAAACTGTAAAAATACTGTAGGCTGTTTAGTTTTTATAATTTTTAAACTAAAAGTTTAAAAATATATTACACGGATGGGGCTGTTTTATTTACACGCAAGGTATTCTGGGTAAATGACGACGTGGATAGGTCATCGGTGCGAGGCTGCTAGCGAGCTATACCCACCCTGAAGGTTAATCTTGGACAATATCTGATGATCGACTCTTTTAAATGAAACCAGAGAGCGTTGATAGAGAGGAGAAGGTAGAAATGACTCGGCCTCTAACTGAAAATATGGATGGAGGACAACAGAGCTGCTTCATGGAAGAAGAACCACTGTTTAGCCTGTTAGCTTTAGCATTAGCCCAGATGTTATCACCATATATATGTATTAGCTCAGCGCTACAGATTCTCCTCTTGGCACTGAGGTCCTCCATCCACATGACAGAGAGGAGAACACAAAAATGACTCAGCCTGCAACTGAAAATATGGATGGAGGACTTCAATTTAGCTTGTTAGTTTGTGGCGCTAGCGCTGAGCTAATACATATAAGGCAAAATAGTGTTGGCACTAGCTCAAAGGCTAACAGGCTAAGCTGAGGTTCTTATTCCATGAAGCAGCTCTATTGTCCTCCATACACATTTTCAGTTGTAGACTGAATCATTTCTACCTTCTCCTCTCTGTCAACGCTCTCTGGTTTCATTTAAATGAGTCAATCATCAGATATTGTCCAAGATTAACCTTCAGGGTGGATATAGCTCGCTCACACTGAGGACCTATCCACGTCATCATTTACCCAGAATGCTTTGCATGTAAATAAAATGGCTCCGTCCGTGTTAAAATATATATTTTAAAAATTTTACTAAACTAAACAGCCTACAGTATTTTTACAGTCTTTATTTTACAGTTAAAATAAAAGTTTATCAAAAAAAGTCTAATGTTACAACTAGTCATGGATCCCTTTCACTCCTCCTTGTGCTAAGGAGTAATAAGAGGGAAACACAACAAACAAGCAGGCAAATTAAAATTATCAACCTAAATTTTTTTATCGACTTCATTTAAATTTATCATGCGATTAATTGATTTAATGCCTATTGCGACAGACCTAGTTGTTTAAAGCTTTTAGATTTAACATACTAAATAAAACATATAAAGTTTAGTGTGATGAATAGATAGCTTTTTTGTCTTTGATCAATTATTGTCTGATGTTGGGTGCATTTGATGACATCCAGTCTTGGGAAGTCTGGCAATTTTCCTGAATGTTRTCTGTTTTTAAATCATCTTTTTCGCTCCATAAGTCTAAATTGTTCTTTCTAAGAGTGATGGGCAGATACGCTTGCGTCAYTAAGATCGTTGTTTTGTTTTGTTGCTCTTGTCTTGTTGTCAAACCAAAATGTCTGCCTTTATCAAGGTGCTTTCATTTTTTCATATTTCATTAATTCTGGTTGGACCAAAATGATTTTATTGATATTTCTTGAAACCGTCTAGCTTGAAATTGACTGAGGTCTTTCCATTTTCACTTTGACTTCTTGTGTTCATTAATCTTTTTATGTGCTTTATTAGTGACTGTTTAGATAAAAGGAGATCATTTTCTTGCATTTTAAATTGAATTTAAAATGAATAATTATAGCATTTGTTTCTTTAGAGTAAAGATCATAGAGTTTATAGGTAAAGTAACGTTCGAATGCTATAGTGGAGCCCCCTTTATAAAATGCTGAAGCTACGTTTCTGTTGAATAAAAGGTGAAGGTAGACACAGTAATGAATAGAAACTGAAATTTGATTGAAAAAAAGAAGCAGAAAGGCCTTTTTGTTGGCTACCTTGAAAATACCTTGTGGGTTTATGTTGAAAAATCCTGTTTTGTAGTGAGAGTGATAAGCCTCCCTTCGATTCGCATTAGTCGCATGCATCAACTCACTTCAAGCTGTCACAGGCAAGAAAGAGAGGACCTTTTCGAAGCGGTCTACCAACTGACCTTGAATAGGAAATTCACTGGTTGCACTTTGGGTTGAGGTTTATTGCTCACTAGAGATGCATTAGCCTATCCATTTACCACAAAATAAAGAAAAAGTCAAACTTTTTGTTATAGTATCTTATTTTTGTGTGTTTGTATGTGTGTGTGTGCTGAGTGAGAGAGCAACCTTGCCAAGTCCTTCTGTATACCAAGTCACCAAAGGACTGCTACAACTAAGCCCTGTAATGCTCACATTTGGCAATGGTTAAACCTTGGAAGATTCAGGAGTCACACACACACACACACACACACACACAC